>NC_054869.1:25670288-25989538 GCF_018320785.1 Cheilinus undulatus | reverse complement strand
AATTAGCCCAGAATGTTCACACAAGATTGCACAATGAAAACACAGCAGACACTGATAAGGAACAAAATACTGCCACAAAAAGAGACAGTGTGACGACAGAGATGCAAAACTAGACATGTGGGCTCTGCAGGTATACAAAATGACTACAAACACATAAAAAGTGGTCCCAAAGACTTAAAAATGAGCACAAAAGTAACAATTTACAAAAGACTACAAAGGTACTTGAAAGGAATGCAGAGTGACCACAAATAGAGACAAAATTAAAACAAAAAAACACAAAAATGCATGAGACAAAACGGACCACAGTGATATAGTAAATGACAACTAAGCTAAAGAATGAATAGACACTCAAAAGAACAAAACATGATCCAGAGCAGTGGTTCTCATCAGGCATCAGGACCTACCACCACCTCCTTAATAGAAATCATAACCCAATTTTTTTTTTTTTTTTACATGTTCAACCAGTCTAATTTATTTAATGGAAAATTTTGCAGTTTGGAACCTGAATGAAAAAAAAAACATTTAACAAAGAGACAGGACAAACATTTATTTTTTAAAAGTAAACCATCATCATCAAGGACATGCATGCATGCAACTTATTTAACTCCAATTACCTAGAAAGCATGAATATTTGGAAATTTCTTGAGAAATTTCCTTACTATCTTGGGAAAACCAGCTCTGTTATCCAAAGAAACTAGATAAATCAGTTGTGTTTTCAAGATAAATACTGAAATGTACTTGTCATCATAGAAAAACATAGAATTAAGTGTATGAATTCAATATATATCGACGTTGGACTTCTGATATGGGCTTTTTGCCACATTATTTTTCCTGGTACACTTTTAAAACCCACTTTTGGGCCCCAACCCAGCAGTTGAGAACCCCTGATCTAGGGCAGTGGTTCTCACTTGGTCTATCCTCAAGATCCACCACTAACTCTTTCATGAGAACTCACAACAGAGAGGTCGAGCATATTGAATACAAGTAGTCTAAAAAGAAAAACAGGATGCAGAACAACTAGAGAAGAGAGGGAGACTTAAAATGACCTGCAAGAAGGGAAGAATGGCCTCTGACTAAATATTGCATTCCCTGAGAACATTAAAACAAACATAACTGCTTCATAGAGATAGGAATGGGACCGATCCGATCCAATACTGGTATCAGGTCCGATATGGACGTAATTAACAGATCGGATACCTGACTGACGGCGCTGCAGTAGCCATACTACTTGAGTTTTCATGTTCAGATGAAGCATTGCTGTTAACTTATTTGAAGAGTTTTTGATAATATTGATGTTAATTTGTTTGGAATACATTTAAATTCAATTCATTTTTGTTTTTTTGTTTTTTTTTGCTTTTTAATAAGAGGAGCTGGGTGGTTTACTACAGCCTCATGTAACCTCATACATTATAACAACAACAATAATAATTGTTAACAAAAAATATCGTCTATATCAGAATCAGTATCCGTATTGGCACATATTTATCGAAATCGGATTGAAACTGAAAAAAAGTGGATCGGTGCATCCCTACAAAGAGGTACAGAAGGATTATAAAGAGACTTGGAGAAACATAAGAGAGACCCACGACCACCAGTAAAGGGGAAAGGCCTACATCAAGACACAATAACAATAGAAGAAGAGATGACAATGTTGGTGTTGTTGATGGGGGTGTGGGAGCAATAGCTTCTCTAATTCATGGTTTTGTTACAGCATTTTGGTCATAAAGACAGAATAAGTACAAAGAGGCTTAAAAAAACTGAATGCACTCAAAAACACCTGACAAAGTACAAAATTTACTCCAAAAGTAGACAAAAATGTTTAAAGGTAGGCACAAAACTATCGCTCTTTTAGTGAGTTTTCTTCTCTTTGCTTATACTGTATATTAGAAGTTTTGGGGGCTTCAACTTGCTTGTGCCATGTGGTTATTGTTACTTGAATCCTAGTTTTCTCCTGGTTTTTTATTTCCAAAGTTTTCTCTGTTTATTTGTGATTCTCTGCTTTGGTAACTTTTAGAGTAAATTTCCCCAGGATTCATTTCCTGGTTGAATCAGACCTCATTTATCCACAGCCCTGTTTGCTATTAGACCAAACACACACTCACAGACAGGAAACATGTTGAAAACACAGCAGCTGAGCTCATTGGCTTATCTTTTCGCCAGTTTATTGTACCATTACTGATCTACGGGAACTTTTATACTCAGACTCATATCCTAGCCCGTTGGTTTTAAGTGTTTACAGCACTGAGAACATTATTGTGAGCATTGAGTTGTTTTTCTTTCTTCCTGCGGGGAGGGTCTTGTTTCTCATGTGGACATTTTGATAAGAGCAGTTAAAATGCAGAAGAAACTGGATTTAATGGGATTGATATAGGTGGGGCTGACTACAGCTTGTTTTAAGACAGATAAGACAATTTTTTTAATAAATGAGAGTTAAGGAGCAAATAAGAGCATTATGTCTCCCTCTACCATGTTTTCCCTTTTTCCTCTATGTTTTCAAATCTTTATGAACTGCAGCATCCCTCACTGTAACATATTCTCTAATGACTCATTCCAGCTCTTATTAAAACCATATGATGTTTTCTCTGAGTTAAATTTAAAACCAAGAACATGTGTTGCTTAAGGCATAAAGCATATGTTTTCTAAAACTGGAATATTTTAGTTGTCTCATGCATAACTCAATCAGTTATGTTTGAAATTTCTGGAAAGCTGGAATTAAAAACTCATGAACCAATTGTTTTTTTAATTCCATCAAACTTTCTAGTATTATTATTCTTTAAATAAATGAGAAAAAACAGAGCTTTGGCGCAAAATAGTTTCTTCAAATTCCAGTCCAAACCCAACTTTTTTCACTTTAAAGTTATAGGACAAAAAAACAGCAAGTCTTTAAGTTTCAGTTGCTTGACCAAGATAATAAAACATGAATTATGTACAGGTAGACTATTACCTTGAAGCATATTTAGCTGGACAGCATTAGCTTGTAGTGATGGACATGTTCAGCATGATTACATGCACTTAGAAAAAGTCAAATATTCTTTTAGTTGGACTAAAACTGGATTTTTAAATGCATATGAACATATAAGTCTGGTTCACATCACACTAAACTGAATTCTTAAAGATGGCCTAACCCACTTAGATAATGTGATGAGAGATCAATTTCTAAAAAAGGGGGACCAGAGGGTGTGCTAAAATTATCGGGTTATCTCACTACTCCAGGGTGCTGGGCAGGAGACTCCAGCCGATTGTCAAACCTTGGACGCAGGGGGAAAAATACTGATTCCATCCTGGTCATGGGACAGTGGACCAGCTTTTTACTCCTGCAGGGCTCCTTGAGGGAGCATGGGAGATAGCTCATTCAGTCTACATGTGTTTTGTGGACCTGGAGAAGGCTTATGACTAGGGGTGTTTTTTTAGAGCTAACAGTGGACTCTATGGCGCTCAAACAGGGTTTGTTTTGCTAAGTTTACTGCTGCAGTCACGCTATAAGCTTCTGATTGATGATACACACAGCCGACAGCTGATGGATGTGTGACTGGCAGACGGTGAGACGAGAAGGAGACATGAGGAAGCAGCGACTGTTTCAAAGTTACAAAGTCACAAATATCGGCACTAAAAGTGAGTCTGCACACATATACGAGCTTAATAAATGCTGTATTCTCCTCGTGGAGTCTGCACAGGTTACCAGCAGCAGAATCTCATCACCTGGACCATTATGATCGTCTGCGGCTCCACGTAGCCACGCGGAGGGGGTGGGGGTTGGAGCGGTGGTCTTAATGGGTCATGGATCAGCTCCGTTTCTTCATTAGCTCACTCACGAACAGTTTTAAAATTTCCATGGCATCTTTGTGATCTTTTATGATTTCCAGTTTGGTATTTTTTTTCAGTAAGGAGAGCTGCTGCTCCTTCTGTCTATACAATATTGATCTCGTGAGATTGATTTTTCCGCGACGAGAAATCTCGTGGCATTTTGATCTCGCGAGATCTCGTGGCTTGAGATCTCGTCACATCCCTACTTATGACAGTGCCCGATGGGAGGTAATGTCAGGGGTACTGTGGGAATATACGGTTCCTGGGCCAAAGTGGCAAGCCATCATGTCCCTGTACAACTAAAGTGAGAGTTTGGTTCACATCCTAGGCACAAAGTTGGACATGTTCCTGGTGCGTGTTGGCCTCCACCATGGCTGCCCCTTGTCTCCGATTCTGTTTGAGATATTCATGGACAGGATCTGGAAGCACAGCCAGGGGGAGGAGGGTTTTCTGTTATGTAACTTCAGACTTTCATGTCTGCTTTTTGCAGATGATGTGGTTCTGTTGGCTTCTTCAGCCGGGTACCTCCAGCACACACTGGGTCCCTGTGCCGGGCTTTGACTTGGAAATTCAACAGCATTAGAGCTAAGCATAGCAGAAATCCTATAATAATAAGTTATAGTTAAGTGTTCATCACATTGGAACAAAAGGTAAAGCACAGTGTTCACAATGTAAATGCTGTTCATGTTTTCACCATTTGATATATAAGCAGTTAGTTGCTTTATAACATCTTAGCAAAGTCGCCAGGCCTGCAGTAGCTGAAGAGCACATATTGACAGATTCGATCCCATTGATAAATCATTACACCCCTGCACTTCTACAGGGACATAGTTAAATGAACTAAAGGGCTTCTTAACATTCTTACACTCACAAATTATCGACACACACAGACACACAAAGGAAGAGCTTCTCTCTTCAGCTGCAAACAAGTGGTCAGTCTTCATAAAGAAGCTCTGTTCAGTAGTGAAACCAGAGATCACTAAACAGACAAGACACTCATTCATTTGTGTGACCGTTGACCTGTTAATCCAGTCACAGGTGACTGTTAACTCAGGTTCTGTTACACACCTTTGTTTGACTGGAATAGCTTTATTATAATGTGTGGTGCAACTTAAAAAAAAAAGTAAGTGTGTGTTTGTGTGCGAGCGTTAAGATGGGGGGCATAAAAGTAGGACAGGCTGATTTTAATTGGTTAAGGAGGTTTAAAGGAAACCACAACATGATCTTATTCTCATGGTTTTTTTTTCACAGTGGTTTTAAAGATGAATGCAAAACCCTTTTTACTTTGTGACTTTTTCAAAAGGGCTGCAACTTAGTCACTATAGGTGAGTAACGTTTAATTCTAAAAGCACAATTTTAAAAAAGCAACAAGATTCGCATTACTGTGAAGGATTACAGCCTTTTGTTTTTTTCTATACTAGTATTTTCATATTGTAAGGAAAACAAACAACTGCTTGATGCATTCAGATGAACACACCCAAAATTGTACAGCCTGGATAGAAAAATCCATACTCCCATCCATTTTCTCCTTTTTTCTCACCTACTCAAGGCAAGGTCGTGTTGGCAGCAGGCTTTGACCCAGACGTCCCTCTCCCCAGCAACATTTTCCAGTTCCTGCAGGGGGATCCCAGGAGGTTCCAGGCCAGGGGGGATATACAATTTCTCCAGCAAGTTCTGGGTTAAACCTGGGGTCTTCTCCCAGTTGTACATGCCTGGAAGCCCTCTAAGGTAGGCACTCAAGAGGCATCTGAATCAGATGCCCAGAACACCTCTTGTGGCTCTTTTCAGTTCAAAGGAGCAGAGCTTGTACTCCAAACTCCCAAACTGATGGATTGCAAAATACTCCTCAGAGATGCAATGACTTTAAAAAAACTGATTTAACTGCACGTGGGAGTGAATTAGCAGCTAGTTTTATTTATAGCCATGGATATATACCTGCTCAGTGATATTTATCTGTGAAAACACTGTCAGCCTCCCTGTTAGCCACAGATCAGATTTAAAAGGAAAACGGTGAAATTAATCATAATCTCACTAAAACAAAGAGAGAGAGGAATGTTCTTTCAGCATTTAGTCAGCCAAAGTTGTCAGATCTTGTGATGATTGTGTGTGGAAAGAATGAAAATCAGCCTGAAAGAATTACCTCCAACAAGTCTGTCCTTCAACCTCAGAGTGGTGTAAGGAAGAGAAGACAGAGCAGCTGTGTTTACTGCAAATGTGAACAATTGGACCACCAGCACCACAGCACTGCCAGTATATACGGCATTGCTCTGTTGTGAATAAGTCAGTAGAAATAAATTTGGTTACAACTTCTCCTACATGTCATAGCAGTAAAACTACTCCTTTCCTCACTTTTGATTATTTGATGTGTATTAAGCTGGATAGTTTTCTCCTGCCCATGTATTCATCAAAAGTATGGTTTATTGAAGAAAAAATGTAACTGTTGTAGATCAGCAAAGGACCAGCTAAGGCTAGACTTGTGATGTGTGAATCCATAACCCTAATCACACAAGTGCAAAATCAGCTAATGTTTGTTATTTATGGAGATCTTCTGAGAACAGAAAAGTGTTATAGTGGTCTTTCAATTAAAAAAAATATGTAAATCTAATATGATGTGGCTCTTAAGTCTGAATTTTATGAACTAAAGCCCTGCACAGGACTTTTCTCAGTCCCACTCCGACTGGATTGCTGATTATTACCATTCACACACAACAGGTGTGTCAAATCTCACCCACATCCCACACAGGTTCTGACAAACCTTGTTGAATTGTCAGAATAACAGACAGTGTGTTTAATCAAAGTATGTTCACTTGAGCACCACCTGGACAAAGTAACCTGTGTGAATGGAGGAAACTTGACGAAAACAACCACATCTTGGGTGTATGGATATAAAAGCAGCTGGGAGTCTCAGGCTGATTTAACTCCTGGTTATGGCTTAGTAATAGCATTGTCAATGTAATATTTTCTGACCATATAATCTGACCACATACTTTTTGTGGAGATTTAACAAAGCATCACAAGGGCCAACTGCCACAATTAAACCTGGATTTCTCAGTAAATTATCCTAACACCAACGTGGGACACATCTCCTGTGTTATCGTGTTTAATATGAGCATGGAGAGGTGTTCTGAAGAGCTTTCTTTGATTAGGATTGGGAAGCAGGTGTATTATCTCATCCAAATATGTTTCCTTGTGGGCATGTTTCAAGAAAGTCCAGCTGATTTTTGGCTCTGTCACTTACCCTTACAAGCTTGTAGCAAATGGAACGCATTCAACTCAGGTGAAACATCATTTCCAGCTCCGACATCTTATCGAGGTAAATGGAACATAGCAGAAGTTCCCGAATGATGAGTCAGTGCACTTTGGGGGGATATTTTATAGAAAATTTGAACATATCTATGATTTTTTATGGCACCAGTTTAATACCAGTACCCCCAAAAAGTCTTCTGAGAGGTTTCAAGGACAGCTGGAGCAATGGTGTGGGATGCATATTTGTTTACTGTTTGTTATTCAGACTTTAAGAGCTAGAAGTGCCAAAAGGCTGTTAATGTCTAACAATCCGGGGGTGGGGGGCTTTATGGGAAGTGTCCTGGTTTCTGATTATCGTGAAGTCTGAGCTGTGTTTATTGATTGTGTGTAAGCAGGCTCTGGCGTATTGAGAAGTTGCAGTCCATGTGGACGGTTAAGGAGCAGGACTTAATCCTCATTTTGAAATCTCAGCTCCAATCAGCAGCAATTTGACTGATTAACATGTCCTTTACTTATTAATTGGTCCACAAATCTGCATTTAAGTGAAGCTAACCATTAATACAGATCAAACATTAAAATCTGAGCCACAATCTGCCTGTCTCAGTGTTGCATTAGCCAATGAGCATTTAGATTCCTAGACTACATAAAAATGCATCAGATATGTTCAATCTGACCTCCATTCTACAAACAAACATTTCATTTTTTCTACCGTTTTCACATTTTACTTTGTATAATTAAACACCAAGGTGTTGGTAAACCTAATACCCATCATTTGCGAGTATAGCACAAGAAAAACATTTTCTTACTGGGGCTTCTACTGCTGAATTGAGCAGGGCTGAGGGTATCCAACTTTGAACTGAGACCCAGAAAGGGTTGTTGCTCTGGGGTGTTATGGAATAAGAAAGTGTGCTGTTTACCACACAGAAAAGACGGTCTTTGATAGGAGTCATTCAAAAATAAGTGCAATCAATCTAGATTTAGTCTTAGTGTTAGCCTCTCTATCATCTCTGTATTTTCCTCTCCAGAGACTATTTTTCATCAGTGTGATATGTAAACAGAGTGGGAGCACTGGAAAAATCAGTGCATCTGCCAAAACAAAAAGAAAAAAATGCAAAATGCTGTAAATACAGCTCCCTAAAGTTTACCAGTCCATGCTGAGAGACATTTGGAGCTAAAGCCTCATAAAATCATAGTGGCTGTAGTGTGTTTAAATGTCACTTTTCTCACATGACTGGCTGTGAAATAAAAACATAGAAAGTGAAAGAAAAGTCTTGTGTTTGAGCGTTTGGTGTAATTTTTTCATAGTTGGAGTTTACAAGTGGGTTTAGTCTTTGTATCAAGTCATGTTAATATGTCTGCACATTTAAGCAAGCACAACAAATAACCTACAAGAAAAAAAACACACATATAGATAAATCAAGACAATTATGCAGACAAAACACATACTGTTTAGCCCCTGTGTCACGCAGTAGGTGTGTGTGTTTTCAGTGGTTGGGCATTCTTTTTAAAACACACACATTCTTCAGCAAACACATGCGGTGTGTATTTATAGCCAGTGTACTGAGCTCACCTCTCGGCATCCACAGCCAAAGGGTGGGATGCTAAAACCTCTGCTTCCTGTCCAGGAATCCTCCACATGGACTAAGGGCACACATACATGAACACACAAACTTTTGTGACTGAATTACAACAACTCACTTTCATTTTCTCTGGCAAGACTTTGTCTAAATTTGTTGGCTTTGTACATTTTTCCCCTTTCCTGATATTTGGAAACATATGTACTCTAAAGCAGAAACACATCCACAGAAATTCTACTTTTAAGCAAGAATATGGTGTCATTATGGCTACAAAAGTGAAGCACATTTTAAACATTTTACGAACATTACTCATTGATTTGTGCTATTTTTTGCCTTAAAACCTTATTTTGCTCAAAACCAACTCTTTGTGCTTATATTTCCTTGTTGCTCAAAATGTTTGATTGCTCTCAGACCTTTAGATGCTTGCTCAGATTTTTTGTGCTCAAACCTTTCTCCTCTCATTCATGTTGCTTCTGCTCACTTGTAAAATCTCCACTACAATATTTCTGTGTGCATGCTTGAAACTTTCCCTGCATGCTCAGAGAGTTTTTCTGAACTTGTATATCTTTTGATGAACCAACCAATAGGAAACAGTTACAGGATAGACCAATCACAGATTTTCTTTGTTTCTGCTCACATTTGAATACAGAGAAAATCTAAGCATGTGGTTTTGAGCACAAACAGGTTTTATGGAAAAGTGTCGTGCTCTATTTAAATGCTCACTTGACTGGTAACTTTTAGCCAAGTGCATCCATGGCTACATTTGTGTTTCTTCAGTTCCTCGTTATCTGATGGGTATATTTTGACAGTAAACTTAACAAAAGGGCTTTTGTGAGGACTTTATCTGTTTTCATCAGTTGTTATAACGACAACGTCTACAAGGACAGTCATCCGAAAGTCACGAGTTAACATTTATTAAAGAAAAATACTGAACTGGATCCCTGGATCTGTGACAGAATACTAGGTTCAGCCCTTAATGACTCAGTTGTACAAAGTTAGGACCCTCAAAAAGGCCCAGTCGATCGTGGCTGATCACAGCAATCCTTTCTTTTAGGAGTTTAAGCTGCTATTTTGAAATGTCTCCTGAGCTTCTCTTTATTGTGTTTTTTATCCTGTATTTCTGATTGGTCTAGTATATGTTTGGCTGCTGACTGCAAAACAATTAATAATTGAACCTTGTTTCATCCATGCACAGAGGAAAATGTTTAAAAAGTAGAGTGCTGATGATGTGTTCTGATGGCCGGTCATCAGTCTGACTGATCCGTTGTTACTATTGATTATTGATGTTGATGTTTGTAGTTTAAATTTTATTTATTTATTTCGGACAAACAAACAACAAAAATAAAGCAATGATAAAACAATTCTTAGTCCATCCCACAAAGTATTTCATGAGTCTGAAAAAGGAGTAGGAAAAAGCAGAAGCTTTTTGAGTCCTATCCCCACTTACTCTCCTTTTATAATCACCATAATGTTCCCGTATCACTCCTTATAACCAACACATCAGGTGTAATGGATTGAGCTCCCTGGTGTGCCCTATAGGGGTGTCTTCCTGGGATACATGTTACATATTAAAGACCCTGTAAAGGGAAAATAAATCTGTATGTAGGTTTGGTGTATGATAGGTCACTGTTTTATAAACCCCTAAATGAAATTTCAGTCAACTAAAACATCTCTAACTCCATAAAATTAAGCTTTAAAATCATCAAAAATGAGGCAGAAAAATCTGCAGGGTGGTGTGGACGTGTCTGTTGAATGAGATGAGGCCATGCCCACTCAGGAGAAATACGATCCTCGGAGGTTTAAAAAAATGTTTCAATCTGAATGTTGACCTTATGATCAGAGTGAAGCTGCCTGGCTCTGTGCCAGAGAAGAGTCAAGGGCTGTTTCTCAATTCAAAGTTCACAAGTTCGAACTTGCCTTCTCTGGAAGCTCGGACTTGGCAAGTTCATTCAAGAGTTCGGACTTCAGGGGTACGGGAGTCCGCCGAACGATCCTACTACTATTGGAACAGCAGCGGACTTGCTAGCGTCCCCTTCTACGTACCTACACGTCACATCCGGTTGTCCCGTTGCTAGCGTTTCCAAAAACACAGACATCGTCCATTTAGAATTTATCAAGGATGAATTTTATCCAACTCATCCAACGTTTCTGGTTTTCAAACACAATTCTATCACAAACAAGCAATTTATTTATATTTTTACGCGGCAGCAACAGTTACTTACAACTGTGTGACTTCTCCTCTGCCATTGTTTGAGTTTCCCGCTGAACAGTGTGAATTGCATTGTGGGATTGTAACTGTGAAAAGTCCGCTCAAGTTACGTCCAGCAGCAGACTCGGTAAAAGGGGCGGGGCGAGTCCACATCCGGGTGCTTCGACCGAACTTGTTTCGATGCGGACTTTGAATTGGAACAGAACTTTGGCTTTGAATGATGACGTATCACAAGTCCGTAAGTCCAGAAGTACGCTGAAGTATGCATACTGAGAAACAGCTAAAGTCTGTTTTCTGGCTCAAATCTCTGTTCTGATGCTTTCAATGATCCATAAACCACCGTGGCTGATATATTTTGTATATTTACCTCACAATGAACAAGAAACCAGCATTTTACTGACTGTAAACTTTCAGTAAAGGCAGGGACATCAGCTAACAACAGACTGGACTGAGATTAACTGCTATGTGATTTTATATTGTAGTGTCAGAGGGGCGGGGTCATTCCCAACTGTGGGCTGATGACATCATGAGCCCACATATTAGCCCTGCCCACATTAAACCCAGCCAGGAAAGAGGTTAAACACTTTCTAACAGTCTAAATCCAGAATTCAGTCACATGTAGATCTAAGTGTTTTCACATGTTTGCAGCAATCATATTCCAACATTTCTAGAGTGTTAAGACACAAACTTTGGATTTGACTTTACGGGGTCTTTAACATTCATTGCAAGAACATTTATGACACAGGTAGATGCATATGCTGAAGTAAGAGGAAGCTGTACACATACAGTATATCTATATAGGTCTAACAGAATCTCCTTAAGACATTTAGTCTGCAGTGAAGGCTCTGTGGCAGCTAACAGGACCAAGCTGCTACTAAAAGTGACCAGGCCCCTAATTATACAGAATTTATTTAACAGCTTCCACAGGTGAGTTTCCTGTATAGGGAGAGTTGTTGTGATTAGAGAAATTAATCATGTCTCTGTTGTGGGGGTTACCACTGTCAGCAACATTTAAGGATTTATGAGCAGTTTATGTTTCCACTTGCATGATCTCTGTGTTTCGATTTTTTCCCAGTGTTAAACGTGCAGGACATAGTGCAGCAGTCACAGACGATTACTGATGATTTATGGTTTTGTGTTTCGTGACTGTAGTGGAGACTGGGCTACAAAAACAGCTGCATACCAGCAGCCACTTCTCTGGTCCCGTCATCACTCAGCTGAGACAGACCACATGGCCCGGCCATACAGGGCTGATTTTAAACTCTCCACTGTCAGAAGGAACAGATATGTGAATGTCTGCCTGAGAGGGGAGCCTCCCTCTGACTCACTCTGCCCTACATGGGAAAAAACATTAAGAGGCCCACAAGCTGATGCAAACCTGAAGTAATGAAAGTAAGGAAGCAAAACTTTCTACATCCTTTTCTTAAATAGGATAAATACCGATTAATATAAACAGACCTGCTTTAAAGTTAACAGCTGGTGTTGATTTTTTAGTATGTTCTCTAAACAGACCAATGCTTTTATGTATACATGCCATGTTCCACCATTTTGATGCTTAATAACTTTGTTGAAATTAAGTTTATTTTTTATAGCGAGTTACAAAGTGGGTTTTACAATAGAAAATTAAAAAGTAGAAGCATTTAAAGTAACCAAAAACTAAACAAAGTAGAAATAGTGGTAATTCTAGGTAAGCAAATAAAATTTTAGACACGAAAAAAAGACTTTTTAAGCATTTTGCCTGATTGTATAGGAAAGAAATTATAAAAAATAAAAAAAAAAACAAGATTCAGGAAATTAAAAAAACATCAAAGATTCTATATTCAAGAGGAACATTAGTTGGGAAATCCTGTTCCTAATGGTGTGTTTTAAAATGAATTAAAATGTATAACTGATTTTTTATTTTCTGCAAAGCATAAGGTCTTTCCCTCCTTTTTCCATCCACACATTAAACACATGTTTAAAAAGCAGCTGTACGGTGAAGCTAAAAGCTGCTTTCACCTTAGAAAGCTTGGGTGAGAGAATGATTACCTCATAGAGCACATAATGGAAAATGTCCTGATGGCAGCTGGCGGGTACTCAGTCATTCTCACTTTAAACCCTCAGTTTCCCGGATAGAGTTGATATTTGACTCAGACACTTTGGTGCACGAGTGTGTGTTATTGTCTACATAGGAATAAGGAAATTATGGGAGTAAGAGTTATCCTTTTATTAACCAGCTTTTCTCTCCTCCACAGATCAGTATGATGGATAGATAACAAAGAAGAGAAAGGGAAGATGTCATTCTTTGGCGTGAACTGTGTCAGGAAAAAAGAGAGAGGTAAGATTTCAGCCCATGGTGCTCTGTATTTAAGATATCAAAATTCATATTATGACAACAAATTGCATATTTGACTTTGGTAAATTGAAGAGTGCAAATACTGTAACACATAAAGGTTGTGTTTTAGAGCTCCCTATTATAGGCTATAAAATGAATCCCCCATGCAGATTAACTTTACTAGTTTTCATTAAAATTCTAAAATATGATTATTATAAAGATATTGGGTTAAGTATACTTGTTAGTTTTGAATATAGAGTTCAAAAAAGATTTCCAATGGTATATCGGCCACTCTTTTTACATAGCATAGCTGAAACATTTAGGGCCTATGGTCACAGCCACCAAGCCGCTCACAACCTCAGTTTCAGATCACATTTCTTCTGCAGCAAAACTTGACTTCTGCTACTCTTAGTAGTATCTAAACAACTGTTTTAATAACTCTGTGTTCTCTCTCTCTCTCTCTCTCTCTCTCTCTCTCTCTCTCTATATATATATATATATATATATATATATATATTTGATGCAAGGAAGTATCACCAAGAAAACAGTGTAACAGAATCCTGACCTAGCATTTGCCTGCATTTGCAGCTCTAGACCTGACAATGTTACTCTGGAAAAGAAGAATCAGATCAGTTTCTTATCCATTATTGTTCTTGACCAAGCTGGTATCATAAGTCCCACCCCTTCTTGATTTTAATTGATCAGTAAAGGAGATAAGGGATTGATGAACATGGCGCTGTTCTAAAACCAAAACCATAGTGGCATAATAATTGACTATCTCAAATAGCAGCACATGTTTATAATGAGGTTTATTCTGGGAAAAAAAGTAATGATGGTTGATACTGGCAACCACCTATGCAATTTACAGAGTACATGAAGGTGCTACTGAGGGCTAGAAAATGTCTGTGGGTTGTCAAAAAGTTTTAAAATAATATTTGAAATGTAAAACTAGATGTATTTAAGCATCAAGTATCTAATCCAACGAAAACCCTTAAATTTGGATAATTTTATTTAACCTCAGACATCACATTGTTGTATGATTGTCTGCTAGTATGGTAACTGAGGTAACTATAGTAAACTGTGTAGATGTCTTTAGAAGCTTAAGAAGCAACTGTATAGTATTGCTGTATAGATTTGTGAGTATTACTGTAACTACAGTCATGATAAAATGGCTTCTTTATGTTGTGTTTTGTGGTAACTGCTGAGATCGGCATGCTTATGTGCTAGTATAAAAATGCGGAACTTGCTGATGAATATCAGACATTTATATTTATCATCTTTTCCAGCTTTCTTGCTTCTATTTATAACTACCGATACATCCTGGGTTAGATTAATCTGTGAATCATGGCTCGATACAAAGGGAATCATATTGTTGATATATGGAAACAAATATTAACAGATATAAGTTATCCTGAAATTGTATCTAGAACATGGTTTCTGTGGTTATTAAAATCCTAATACTGTCTGAGATATGGTTTTCTGTTGAGTATACTGTGATGCTTTTGATACACATTAATCTGAAAAATGTCTTTTCTGTGTTTGCAAATCAGAGCTGGAGAGGAAACTGCGAGCAAACGACCGCGAGTACAACCTCTCCTTTAAATATGCAGTAAGTACTTCTATAAGAAAAGCATGTACAGCTGATTAGACCCACGCACGTTTTGCACAAAGGATGTTTCTACTTTTGTGCAATCTTCTTTGGGGTGTGTTGTGCTTCTCGAGTGTCTGTCTGTTGTCAGGAGACTAAAGGTTAGCCAAAGTCAAAGATAATCTATTTGGAAAGAAACAATGAAAGGAGAATAAAAATGTGAAACAGATAACTTCCAAAACCACTAATGATAATCAGGGCATGATGAAGAGTTAAAAGATATAAAGGGGTCACTGCAAGCCAAGTGGTTTTGTGCATTAGCCCCATAAATAGAAGCTGTTGTCGTCAAAACTGGTGGCCTGTTTGCAATCTATCAAAATAAGAACTTACATTAAATAGGTGTCGCCTTATGCTTCGATGAAATATCGAATAACCTTTAAAAAAATCAATCAGAAAAAAAGAAATACATGGGAGATAAACAGAAATAAGTATCAAATTTTATATGAATGAGGGAAAGATAATTAATGGCATTATAAAATATCCTTAACAAAATATTGTAAATCTTTCTGCTTATACAAAATAAACACCTACTGTACTGTAGCAGCTCTTACCAAAACACATGCATGCCCTGTCCTGTTTCAATACAGAATCTAAAACGGAAGCAAATCAGTCAAAAAGCTGAAAAAAAGAAGAACAGTGAACGTTTCCCTCTTCACTTTTAATATTCTGTATGCATTTAGTCATACTTTAGTCCAAAATAACAAAATGATTACATTCAGAAAAATACACCCATTCAGTGGGTGGTTTTGTTTGAAAGGGAGATAAAACCACATATGAGTCAGAGTCTGAGCTATCAGCATACTGACAAGATGCACCTGTTTCAGACGAAACACCTCCCACCAGATCTCCCAGTCATAATGACAAACATCTGCCTCCAGGATTGATCACACAACCCAACGAGGAGCTTTCAACATAGAAAAACAAAGCTATATAGAAAAAAGCTCTTTCATGAGAAGAAAGGATGAGGATGTTTTCTGAGATGCTCTTTTGTTTCTGCTCTTGATCTTTGATTGGCTTATGTTCTGTACTTTAAGGTCCAGACACAGTTTTTGACCTTTCAGACTTCTTTCTCAAATATAGACTGAATAAACAGACAGAGGCCACTGCTCTGGACATTGCTGGTGTTTGGGGTAAGTTCAAGGAGCAATTTGGGGTTAAATGTCTTTTCATAGGATACATTGCAGGAATTTGGGTATCGAACCCCTGACCCTCCACTTAAGGGGCGGCGATCTTTACGTTCACAGCCAAAGTCACCCCAAACACCAGAGGTGCTGGAATAAATTGATTAATGTCAGAATCTCATATACTAATTTCTACAATTCTGAATAGATTCAAAATTTCAAAGAACCAGTATTTTTAACCATACTTTATTACATCCTTAGTGCCTTTTCAACTGCAGCAGCTGCAAGTATTTTCCTATGTGAGCCGTCTCAGACACTAATGCAGCAGGTGTATGGCTCATTAGCTAGCGCTGTTAGCATTAGCAGCTAACAGCATGGCGCATCTTCGTCCCTTCCCCTCATCCCTTCACCCCATCCTCATCCTTTCTTCCCTCGTCCCTTACCCTAATACCACTCCTAATTCACTCCTCGACTCTTATCTTCATCCCTTCACCCCTTGACCCTTATCCACATCCTTTCATCCCTTGACCCTCATCCTTGTCCCTTCACCCCTGGGTCCTTATCGTCATTACCTTAGCTTTTCCAGGTACCATGATACTATCTGCTCAGCTTTTCCTTCTTGCAGATCTGGGCTCCATGATTATCTCACCATCGTTCTGGACATGGCTCTCTGATTCGGAGATACAGGCTTCTTTACCATGTACATTTCGCTAACCAAGCTTCTGACCACATACTGCAGTTCAATCAGGGAACATGCAAGGGCACCCTCGACTCCAAGCTATAGAGTCGCATCTTAGCAGCCCCACCTCTCTGTCATGTGAGCTATGTGGAGCTCCATCTCACAACAGCATGCGCTGTCAGCACTCTTCCACCTCGCTCATATTCATCCTTCTTATGCAACACTTCTATCTTCAACAGTCTATCACCTGCAGCACCACCCCTCCAATCATTAGACAAAAAATTAAATGAATAAATTTTTTTTATTATAATAATTATAATAATTATAATAATAATTTAAAAAAAAAACCTTTGGCATTTGGCCTTCAGTCAACCACCCATGCCCAAAGGAGTCGACAAACGAAGAAGACCAATCCTTTACCAAGCCGCAAGGATGGTGAGCAGTAACTCCAACCCCTTCGGATGCACCCTTTATACTTGCTGCCTCCTGCACATCTGCTCCTGCGGCGGCAGTGCTCACATCAGGAGTACCTGCTCACACAATCCTAATACGCCTGCCGACCGCACAGGACCTCAGCACACAGTTCAGCCTTGCCACACTTACAAGGACCTTCTCGGATTAAGGTATCTCTCTCTCCAAGGAAAAAACATCAGGGCCTCGTACATCCATCAAATTTCCTGGCATCAACCTCGACTCTGTCTCTTTTCAGACATTACTGTCTCAAGAAAAGACTCAGCACATCACTTTGCTCCTCTCAAACTATATCTCAACAGACAGATGCACCAAACACCAGCTGTTAGCACCTCTCGGCCACCTCGACTACATCATTCACATCACCAACCTTCTTATAAAAGCTGCAGCCATCTCCTCCTTGTATAACAGAATTGTCCTTGATGATGCATGCAAAACAGAAATGCGAATGTGGTAACATTTCCAGTCTTATTGGAATGGCATTTACTTTTTTCTACGACGACTTCATCACTCAACCCGAAGAAGACATTCACCTTCATTCAGATGCAGCCCCCTCCATAGGTTTCGGAGACTACTACAGGGGAAGATGGTTCGCTTCCCCCTGGCCACCAGAACTACAGTCATTAAACTCTGAATCTCAGTCTCCTTTATCTGCTCTCTACGAACTCTATCCCATCATCGCGGCCATATTTTGGGGCACAAATGGTCAAGGAAATCCATACTCATCCACTCTGATAAAACAGCAGTGATCAGCAGTCATCAAGATCATTAACAAAGAAGTTCAGGCGATCGGCCCCAGAATCCGATCCTCATCCAGTTCCGGTCCCACCATTTTCAGCAACAGCATTCAATTAGCTCCACAGCTAATTAACCTCTCACAAGCCTCACAGGATGCAATCCTCAACAGCGTAGCTCTCTCAACACCCTCCGCTTAACTCACCAGCTGGAACTGTTTCAAGTCTCATCATACCACATGCTAATTTCCTTTTCCCTCCTGGACATCATGTCCATCCGCAACTTCATGCTCACAAAATACAAAAATTCGGCCCTCCGCCATTCAGACCTATCTAGCAGGAATAAAATTCATCATCAAACTCACTACCAGCTTCCACTAATCTTCAATCTCTCATCCCCAAGTCACATTGTCGATCAAAGGTTTAAGGAAGTAGGAACCTGCCACTACCACAAAACACCTGCCTCTCGCATCTGGCTTACTCAGCCTCTGCATCCGCTCTCTCCACTCAGGGTACTTAGCCCCTGCTGAAGATTCAACCCTAAAGGCCACGTTCCTGCTAACCTTCTTTGTATTCCTCAGATGTTCCCAAATTGCTCCAACTCTATCCTGTGGAAACCCTTCACAGAAGAGTTGAAACTGTTATAGCTGCAAAGGGTGGACTGACATCATATTAATCCCTATGGATTAAGAATGGAATGCCACTTAAGTTCATATACGAGTCAAGGCAGGTGAGCGAGTACTTTTGGCAATATAATGTACATCGGCTCCAGGTATGCCACCAGAGCTTCACCTCACCACCCTCTCTTCCTCACAGACACTGGAAAAATGGCCACCCGATTCTAGTTTCTTTACCAACTTCTCTGCATTTCAGGCAGAACACTACTCAGCCCATTCATCTCACATCCACGCAGCACCCTCAGTACCCAGACTCAGCTCTTCAGACAAAACCATCCAAACCCTTGGACGCTGGTCATCTCAAGCTTACCACTCATACATTTGTAACAACCTCAATGATCTGTGTCAAGCTCACACTTATCTCGGCACCATCCGATCATAACTCTTTTGGGGGTCGAGATCAGCTGGGGCAGAATGACGCCTGAGACGAAACCCCCATCCTGGGTCTCTCTCTGCCAAGCCTTCATGCATCTTCCAGACTAGACTAAAACTACTTACCCACATCCCTCATCTTTCATCACAACAGACAACAGTCTCACAGCACATACTTATAAATCTTAATTAAACCTTGAAACCAATTCTGCTGTGGTGTGGTCCTTGCTAGTGAACTGCTGACTGATATAGACAATATAAACAACAGGATCTGTGGTCTGTTTCATGTTAAAGACCGGTGTTACGGTTTAACAAGTGACCATGTTAACTGGTGACTATACATGAAATCGATCTGGGTTAATAAAAGATATCAAAAACTTTAAATATGTTTACTTTTCATTATATTATTATTTTTTCCCATTAAATATTAGATATTATATAAATATTTATATAAACGTAAGACAGAAAATGTTCAATGTTTTAACTTTGTTTTAACTACAACAACCGCTAACACTGTCAGCTGAAAAGTCACCGGTTAACATGGTCACATGTTAAAACACAACACCTGCTCTGCTACAGCATTATTAACATGGAAGACTTTTGGTTTATGATTTTTTTGCCACAACTAGCGTCTGATGAATATGTTTCTGATTAAGCCAGATCCTTCTATTCATATTAAGTTGTTTTTTGTTTTTGTTTTTTTTTTGCAATTTATGCACAAATTACTGTTTTCTTTGTTAATTGTTTTAATTTTCATGTTTTTGTATATCAAATAATTTACAGCAACTTAAAGCACAGCAGACAGAAGCAGATGCAGAAATGGTCACCCCTTTATAAGATGTGTGGTGAATCAGGAATCTGTTTAATATGAGAACTGATCCTGAATTATATCATGACCCCCTAACCCTGCAAAGCAAAAGGATTCTCACTGGAGAATCCATCTTGCAAAGCTCCCATTTGAACTGTTTGGACCCAGTTAGAAAGTGACATGACCAATCAGCATCGAGGGGCAGTACTTTCGGCAGCAGTACTTTCATGACGTAAGCAAGCAGCAACAAGAGGCCGGTGCAATTGTGGTGGAAGAGCTTAGCGTGGATGCTGCTAAAGCGCCTGTTTTATCAGAACTTGATGACATTTCTTTGTTAAAAGAAGAACAAGAACAGCATTTAGTTCTTTTCTTATCAAAAATGACAAAAGTCGTGTACTGACATGTCTGCATGGTTCATGTTATTCAGCTCTCTATGGAGTTTACTCCTCTGGAGCGGCACACCTCAGCAGCAGCTACGTCACGTGTTGTGTTGCTCTGAACGCCCTGTAAAGATGTGACAGACAGAACGTTCCTCCAATCACCCTCCGAGTTTTTTTTCAAAGGCTCTGCCCTTTCCCAAACGCTGCCTATGAGTGGTTTACCAGAAGAATGTGTGAAACAAATCCATCTGGCATGTCAGGTTGAAGACCCCCAGTCTTGAGAAACTTACAGGTTCACATCTCCTCTAAACATGGTGTACACTTACCACCAATAGGAAAAAATAATAATAATAAATTGTATTGTGTTTTCAGTAACAGAGAGAGGTTAGAAAAATACCACTTCAATTTCTATTTCACTGAAATATTCTGAAATATTATTCAGAATATCAATAAGTACTTGAAATGTCTTTTTGAGAAATCTTGTATTTCAATACTTAATCAGTAACTTTTTCCTTTGTGTTTTCCCTCCCTCTTCACCTCTACCAGACGAATGCCATCAAGACATCCAAGTACAACTTCTTCACCTTCCTACCTCTCAACCTGTTTGAGCAATTCCAAAGGATCGCTAACGCCTACTTCCTGTTTCTGCTGGTGCTCCAGGTAAGGGATACGAATACAAACACGCACGCACAGGCAAGGCTATCATGCTACTGTCCACTAAATGTTCTATATAAGAAACTCTCAAGTCATAAAAATGCTCAAGATTAATTTAGCTAAGACTTATTAAATTAATTATTGAATTTAAATAATGTTAAAGACAGTCCTGATAATCCTGTATCAGCTCTCTGACCAGTGGACTAACATTGTATTTGTAATAGATTGGAACCTTGTTAGCTTTGGCCGGTTGTTTTGTTCTAAAAATGTAAGATGTCTTCAACATCACATAACATCTGTGTCACAATAGAAAAGAATTAAAGTGAGTCCTATTTTAGTTGGAGCAACAACCAGAGTATTTATAGATAGATAGTAGCCACACTGCACAACAATAATCAGTTAGTGTAGTGATTATAATATTGGTTACATAATAAAATTCATGTAGGGTAAATCAGAGCATAAAATTGTCTTTCTTATTGATCATGTTAAGCTATAGCCTCAAAGTTATAGTGTTTGATTTTTCTGTGAAGTGATATCATGAAGGATATTTATTATGTTTTTTTAATCATAAAAAAATCCACATTGAACATCTTTTGATTGAAATGAACCCATCCCCACATGCAAACTGCATGTAGGAATCACTGTCTCACACACATCCAAGATATAAACCAACACAAAGCATCCTTAGCAAGTTTCTGCACTCTCTACACCGAACAGGATGTAGATGAATCAAGTTCAGTGAGACTAAGGAAGTGCAATATCCAACACAGGAAACTGCCTCATCTTCTGCAAAACAGAAAACAGTCATGTTGCACCACAGAGGTTGACTGCAGTGACTTCTTTGCTGAGGGGCAAGCAGGAACTTCAGTTTTATGAGATGAAATATACGCAGATATTTCATGTGTTTTCAAATCAATATATGCCTTTCTTATCCAATTATACACAACAATTCATCAGGATTTGTGAACAATGTTATGCGCTCTTTGATTCACTACAACAGATAGACAGCTTGCCCTTTTTTATGACTTTCCATTGAAATAAAAAATATACAAACCCAAGATAATGTTTTGGAAAGCAAAGATAGACAGACAAGAATGTGACAGGCAAACAATATTTGTCACTTAACCTCATTAGCCCATATTATATATATATATATATATATATATATATATATATATATATATATTAGCCCGCACATATCTTACTTTATGTCTTTAAAAATACAAGAACAGCTCACCCCTCTGAGCCCCAGCCTTCCCTCTCAGAGGAAATATCCACCTGTTTAAATTTTGCTTGTCCACCATTTTTACTTTGTGCTTGTCTTTTATGATAGAGTTGCTAATAATTTCAGATGCCATATTAACGTTATTTAAATTTGTGTTTCAGGGTGCAAAAGTGTTTTTATTTGTCTACTACTCCTGACCAAAAATTGCATTTAATGTCTGTTTTCTCCACCATTCATTTTGAATTACTCCCTATGTTAAAATAAACTAAAGGAAACTCGTGCCTTTTTTTCTCTCTCTGTCTGTGGGTGTTTTTTTTTTTTGTTTTTTTTTTTTTTCAGGTGATTCCCCAGATCTCATCTCTCTCCTGGTTCACCACTGTTGTTCCTCTGGTCCTTGTGTTGTCAGTCACTGCAGCAAAGGATGCCGGAGATGATATCGTAAGCACATTTACAGGACTTGTTTGGTTTATCATTAACAATATGGATCTCATTAGCTAGTTAAAAGTGAAAAAAAAAAAAAAAAACCTCGGCACAGGCCCCTTTGACTTTTAACGATTTTTTTGTTTTGCAGCGTGGGTCTGGATCATGTGTCTCCTCAAAATGCAAATCATGACTGTAAATTGTGCTTATTAGACTCCAGTTTCAATTTTCAGTCTTTGGATCCCTTCAGAGTGCAATTCTTATCAACATAAGTCATAAAGAAAAAGTTTCAAAACAGTCCTTACCAGCTTGCAACAACATAGATGTCTAGTATAGATGGCTATCACCTGAAAAAGGTCAGCTGCTTCTGTTTGGTTTTCTTAAACTTGATCTTTAACCAAAAAGGTGATGTTTTTGTCAACAGGCAATTGTTGTGTCTTATCACTGCAATATGTATTGAATTCAAGAAGAAATGCTTCATAGTCCATGCTTCAAATGCTAAGTTTTCCTATTAACATTTTCCTTAACCAAAGCATACGTTAAGGATGTTAAAAAGTCATCATATGACCTCTTTTGTCATTTACAGCAGGTGTGAGTAAACCAACTCCTCTGGTCAGTGATATGAATAGGAGGTTAAAATATGATGAGTTAAAAAGGAGGGAATTTCCCTCAAACTGTAGAGTGGTTGAGCTCTCATAAAAACCGAGTCGGTGCAGTTTGTTATTTTGAGTTATCTCGTGCTCTCTGACTGTGGGAAAAACAGCAGCAGTGTCATGTAAAGAACACTTCACACTGTGTTCAACCCATGTTATCTCATTTTAGTCTCAAACCAACTTTTTTTTGGCTTCTTCTTCTTTTCTTTACTAAGCTTTTACTTCAGCTTTTTGAGATAATGGATTTCCTTTATTGTCCCAAAAAGTGAGAACTTTATCTGAACTTTGTACCAATGCTGCTAGATATTATATAGCATCACAAACATTAAACATAAAAAAAGAGAACAGTAATTGTCTTAACATTGATTCAGAAACTTTTTGATATCTGAAAAGTGGTCAGACATGTGTCGGAGTAAGTGTCAGATTAAGTTCAGAGAGAGTCCCTTGTTAATTAGTTTTTAATTATAGCCCTGCCTCCGGCCTGCTCCTGCTGGATTTCTGACAATTACTTGCCGCTCCCTCAGCAGGTGTCATTCATTTTGACAGGTTTTTCAAATCTTATCTGCATCCTGCTCAGATTCTGAAAATCCATGGTAAATATTCAGAATAACAGAGAGTGCTGTTAATTAAAGGCTGTATTGACATGTTCACTTAAGCACCAACATGATCAATTTTCCTCTATGAATAAGGGAAACCCTAAGGAAACCACATCATCATCATCATCATATGTCACGGTGCCACACATCGAAAAAAAAGGCAGGTGGGGGTCTCAGACTGATGACTCCTGGTTATGGCTTAGTAATAGTAATGCCAAAGTCATATTTTCTGACTATATTTACCTATCATTTATTTTAAAGTCACACAGAGGTGAGATTGTTTCCTGATCTCTTGAAGATTTATGCGT
Source organism: Cheilinus undulatus (assembly GCF_018320785.1). NCBI lineage: Eukaryota > Metazoa > Chordata > Actinopteri > Labriformes > Labridae > Cheilinus > Cheilinus undulatus. The sequence goes on along the minus strand of NC_054869.1, from coordinate 25,965,642 downwards.
CATAAAAGCTCCTTACAGAAGCGCACTTTTGTCAGTTGTCAGCTTCTGTAAGGAGCTTTTGGTTTATGTTGATCTTGATGCTTCCAACAAAGTTGAGTGGGTGATCGGGTGTGTTTGTTTGTTTGTTAGCAACATAGCTCAAAAAGTTGTGGACGGATTTCGATTAAATTTTCAAGAAATGGCATAAGGAAGAACTGATTAGATTTTGGGAGTGATCCGGATCACCGTCTGGATTCAGGAATGTTTTTAAAGATTCTGTACTATTGGGAGATAGGGTTAATGGCGGAGGTCTGCACTGTTACCACTTTACACCAGGAGATGGCAGAGTGTAACGTCAATCCCAGCAGCATTTTGGGTGTTACTATTCAAAGTTTTGGAGTTTATAGAGTTTGAAAGACACACGCCCGGTCGAGGAGACGAGTCGGAGCATAACAGAGAGAAAGACAGCAAACTGTAGCAACAATACTCACAATGCTGGGAGGAATAGAGGAATATTCACCCTCTGCCATGACTTCCAGTCGTCCAGTGAGACCATGGGTGCGACTGTCATGCTTCCACCATGACAGTCCACCCGTAGTGAAGCCAATGCTTTGCCTCACTGTGTTTCCACCCCACCAGGGAGGGAGTAATCGGCACATGCTGTGGTGGGGGATACATGAGGACGGATCCATGAATTTTTTAAAGGATTCTTTACTATTGGGAGATAGGGCTAATGGCAGAAGTCTGCGCTCTCTGAGTGCTTTTCTGGTTTTCTGATGTTTTATTTTTTTCCCTTTAGTCTGACCTAGAAGCAGCTTTTACAAATATTAAAAATGACCATACACTTTAGAAATAATCAATTTAGCAAATAGTCAAGTCAAAGACAGACATTATAGCACAGTCCATGCACATGGCAACACAGTGTGCTTCAAATTCATAACTGAAGTTATTTCAGAGTACTCTGTTAGGTGTGGAAGTCATTGTTGTAGGACCCAGAAGCAGACAGACTAGGTGAGCAGTTTAAGGTGATTTATTGTCGGCAGAATTGTAGGCTGGCTGGTTGGTTTGGGTAGCTGAGGAGATGGGTGAATTCTTGTGTTACTGGAGGAGTTGTTTTGATCTGGACACAGAGAAAAAAAACTGTTAATATCACTGGTAAAAAAACAAAAAAAAACAAAAGCAAAAAAAGGCTGAGCTTCAATAGTGCAGCTCGGCCAAGAAACTATATCATAGAGTGGATGTAATAACCTGGCAACGAGTGGAGCTGAAATCAGGCTTCTTATACTGAGGCAGATGAGTTGATGGGATGCAGGTGTTGGTTCCAGGTGATCCAGCGAGGTGCTTGATTTCTGACTGTAGAGGGGTGTGGCACAAAAACACTCAGAGACAGACAGGGGGAGGGGACACAAGAGAAGCAGAAAAACAAGAGGCAGCCAGAAATGTGACATACTGTGGTATTTGTTTTATCATTTACAAAATTAATAAAAATAAGAGATGCACAATATTATCAACATAAAAGTGTCTGTTTCTTGATTAACTAAAACTCCTCTCAGGAGCATCAAGTTAAGGAAATTGTCCCTTTTCTGTAACATTATTGCTCAAGAGCCTATTTCATCAGTCCAGTTTGTGAAAGCATTGTGTTGCAGACATTACTACTATGTCATATAGGAATTGAAACTAATGAAGAAATGGCAAATTTTCCCTTCTTACAGGCTCACAGTTATCACGCAGCTGACCTGAACTGCATACTCTTGAGGAAGTTGTTTTTTCAGTGCTTACTGAGAACTGAAACAGTTAAAGGAAAATGACCTTCCTTATAGTCTAAGCTGTCGAGGTCAGTTGTACAAAAATGCGTCTGTGTCAACTAATAACTCCATTTCAAACCACCACAAGGAAATGAGCGCTGTCATGGGTTAAACATTATCTGGAGGACAATAACAGGAGTCCTTTTGTGTGGCAGTGTTGGCGATCTTGAGCCATCCTAGCCCTCGGTACCCATCTGTTCCCTGAGTGAGGTCACTGTGTGGGTTCAGGCTTGATTTGATCTCAGCTCACATAGAAACTCAACACTGACCATGTATGGCAAGGTGGATGACCTTGCAAAACAAACGCTGAAATAACTGACGCCAGGGTGAGGAAAGCTGCTCCAAAAACATCCCGAAAACAACGTTAAAGTTACCACCTACCAAACTATGCAGAATGCACTAGATTTAGAGTATTTATCTTCTCTCGTATTTTAGTCTTTAATCACTAACTTAAAGTCCTATGATAAAAGATTTTTAGAAATGTAATTCTATCAAGAGCATGTTTCCTTTTTAATCAGATAGAGGGTTTAATTTGCCTTCTTTGGTTTATGTTAAAGATATGTCCTTATGCTGTTTTAGATTTAAAAAGGGATCAGTTTAGTTAAATATTATAATTAATTTTACAAAATGCATAGTTCACTTTTTGCACCAGGGACAAGGCCATCTATAAGGGGGGAAAGCTTTCTTGGGCCCAGTCAAATATGGAAGAGAGGAAAATCATGGCCCATTTTAAAGTAATTCTGTGATAACCATATTTAATCTTTAACCTAAAAAATAACCACTCTTATCAAAGAAAAAAAACTAATTTTATTTATTAACGCTGTAGTACAATATAGCCTTTTTAAAAGCATAAACCCCTTTTCTTATAACAGATTTGCCTTTTTTGCTAAGGCTTACAATGTTAGTGGGCACACTGACAAAACCTTTGAAAAAGTAATGTGAGACTTCATAGATAAGCCATGACGAGAACAAACATTAGGAGGCCAGTAACTAATAACTGAAATAAATGATTGCAAAAAGAGACATAAAAGTGATAATTGATAAAAATGGGTTAAAAGTGGCAAAAATTGGCAGAAAAATGTGGTTAAAAAAAAAGTGGTTACAACGTGGCAAAAATTGGATAAAGTGTCAACAAGGGTTCATGGAAGTAAAAATTGGATCCTAGGGGCAAAAATGAATTAAGAAAGGAAAAAAGGGTCGACAACAGGTGAAAAGATTGTGGAAAGCATTTAAAAAGTAGGAAAATGGTTAAACAGGTGTCAAAAACTAGCAAAAATAGGTGAAAAGTGGCAGCAATAGGTTACAGAGGAAAAATTGGTAACATTGCAAAATGTGAGACTTAAGTTGTGAAAACGGGTTAGAGAGTAGTGAAAATAAGTGGAGGGTTGCAAAAGTTGCAAAAATAAAAAGTGGGTGGAGACAGTGGTGAAAAGGGCTCAAATGGTACAATAAGTAATTTGACCATTATAAGCAAATAATAGTTTGACACATTAGGTTCCAAAATGATGTAAAAGTTAGCTTGGACAATAGCACTAATGCTATTTGATTGACGTCATGTAAGGATGTTATGTAGACAAACTCTGACAAATAGAAATGACCACATCACTCCGCCTCTTTTTCTGCACTGCAGAAATAAACAGACTACAGCAAAGAACAGTAATGATTTAATTTTAGTGTGGGGGGAAGTTTCCTTTTTGATAGTGCAGTTCCAGCTACCCTCTTCTATTAATACCTCAGTAATTCTGTGAAAACTTCTGACACAGATGTTAGTTTGTGACGTCTTTGCTTACGAGAAATTTTGTCAAAGAAAAAAGTGGTTCAGTAGAGTTTCTTTTTCTATTTTTAGGTTATTCTTGGGCCTTTTTACCTTTATTTGAAAGGGCAGTGGAAGAGAGACAAGAAATATGGTCCATGACTGTAGCCTCTTTATTCAAATTTTAAAACTTTATTTGTCCCCAGGGGGCAAATAAAACGCATATATGGATGCCTGATTTACTAACTGAACCATACTGTTGCTCTATTCTGTTTTCTTTTTTAACTTGTAGATCTTTCTTTCTTGTGTGTGTCTTTTCCAGAATCGCCACAGAAGTGACAATCAAGTCAACAACAGAAAAGTTGAAGTACTTATTGACAGAAAGTAAGTTAATGCGCTATGAACCATGAGAAATACACCATATTTCCATTTGTATTTAGTTATAATGATGACCACTTTAGTGTATTTGTAGAGCACTCTTTTTTGTACAAATAGGTGTTTCTCAGGGAACTTTTTTGGGACCCTGAAACTTTTGCCTTCTGCATTTCTGCAACATTGCTATAACAAAGCTCTGTTGTCATTACAGCTTAAGAAATTCATGTTGAGTCCAGAATAGCATAATAGTGGTGTCCCTTTTTGTTAATTCATATTGCACTGCAGCGTTGCATAAGCATGAAAGAGTATAGCACAGCAGGAGCACTACATATACACAGTGACACAGCACTCTCCTGCTCTCTGCTGGCTCTGCAAATCCTGTCTTGTCTCTCTAACACCTCTGTTACCACCCTCGAAGCTGTTACATTTACAGTATGGTATAGCTTTTCACCCTTCTTTACACTTCCATGCATGCATACTGAAGAAGAAACCTTACAGAGGTTTAACTATAACACCTTGATCCAACCGTGTGAATATGCCATTTGTTGCAAAGAAGCCCAGAAAAAGATCAGTCTTAGCCGTAAAATCTGATTTATTTAGTTTTAAGGGTGAAATAAAGCCATTTAGAAACCAAACATGCCTCAAATATTTGGAATAGCAGACATCAGATCAACAGGAAACAAAACAAGTGTTACCCACCATCCTGCAGCTGCTTCCTGTGGCTGTACTGGAGGGTTTTGGTTTATATTGCATGCAAGTAATACACTGATAGGTTAGATAGAGGAATGTGCTCTAAATATGTACAAGGAAGATTTGCAGTAGTGTTGTTTACTAAAAGAGGAAATCAGAGGTAAGAGTTGGCTTGAAGCGTGCATTTTCATTGCATACAATACTGAATCAAACCATCTTTTTTTCTTTTGTTATAGATAAATATGGAATAATTCAATATGTTAATCTTTAGTCTATCTTTATCTATCTTTACCCCCTATTTACAAATAGATAACTCTGGCAGGGGGTTCTAATAACTGAGATGAAAATGTAAAAAACAAAACTCAAAAACGTATGCTGTTTGACAAGAATTAATTCACTTATGGATGAAACAACTTGAGCAAATAATATACTGGATCTTATCAATTAAATGTTAAAAGATATTATATATATTAAAATATACCTGTTCTAAAAGTGGCACTGGTTTAGAGAAATCAAGATTAGATGAAAATTAAAATATCCTGGAAAAAGATAATAACTTGTTCCAAAATTATTATTCATTTACAAACTGAAAAAGACTTTAAGTCTTCTATGATTATGAGGGCTTATTTTTCATACTATTCATTATCAGAGTAGCTCCTGGTCATAGAGCGCTTGAAAAAGGTCAAGTCAACCATGGCAGCAGTGTGCATCTTAGACACAAGCTTGGACTAAAACATGAAATGGAAAATCCCTCAAAACATCAAAAACTTTCATTTCAGGATGCTTTTAAAAGCTCTTTGTTATTGTCAGACAGACGATACAGGAAACTGTCAGGAAAACGCCGTGAAGGACAGTTACTAATAATAGGATGACCTCACTGTCCAGAGCTTATTTCTGCTCCCTCATACAGTTTTTTCCTGACAATCCTCAAATAACACAGAAAATAATACCGCTCTCTGAACTCTACATTACACACACCAACAAAAATACACACACATATACACACAGTCCAAACATCCACTTTAGAGCCTGTTTCCTGTTCTCAGACTGCACAGCGAGAAATGGATGGACGTCCAGGTGGGAGACATCATCAAACTGGAAAACAATCAGTTTGTTACTGTAAGTTAACTGTTGAAAACATATGCATCTCTCATTTTACTCTTCTCCCTACTTCCTACCACACTTTATTTCTATTTACATTTCTTGAATGATATTTTTGCTGCATTTTTGCCCAATTGGTCATTGTTGGCTATTAAATTGATTGATTTGTTGCCCTGCATTTATTTTTGAAACCTGTCTTCTCTCAATACTTTTTAAATAAAGTTATATTTTCTAATCTTTTTAATGCATGAGTGCAAAGAAAATAAAAAGGGTTGTGGACTTGATAAAGATCTGTAGAGACTGGCTACCTGTTTACTATTCTAGGGAGTTTGCAACATTAGGAAACAAAGAAAGCTGTCGCCACATACAAATATCTTATGTGGTTTAAGTTATAGAAAACTTATGCAGGAACTATTTTTATCTTGAATTAATATTAGATTGTTTGGGTGTAGTTGGCATATGCTCCTGCAAATGTGTATTTATTATTCAGAGTAATATGGGTTTTTTTGATGCTGTATTTTCAGGCCGACCTCCTGTTGCTTTCCAGCAGTGAACCACTTAACCTGGTGTACATTGAGACAGCAGAACTGGATGGGTTAGTCTAAATATTTTTGTCTCATGTGATGTGAACTAATTTTACATACCCATAGATCATGTAAAAAGTATTTTATTCTCTGTTTCTTCCTCTTCTTTATTTCCTGTTTTCTTACCATGTATCGCTTCTTATCATGGTATTTCACATATTGCTTGTCTCTTTCCCCATCTCTTTTTTTCTATTTGTATTTGTTTTTTGAATTATTTTATGGTGCTCCTGTCCTCCTGTCCCACAGAGAGACTAACCTGAAGGTCAGGCAGGCCCTTCCTGTGACAGGAGACCTGGGAGATGATATTGAAAAACTGGCAGACTTTAATGGTAAGACTACTGAACTACAAGACAACAATATGCTGCTTAAATAGCATGTAAAATCAAAAGTGGTGTATTAGATACTGTTTTCTCAAATGTTTAACCTTTTTTAGAGGTGAAAAATGAAGAGTTGTATATTTGTTACAGCATACTGGCTTCTCAGGTATTCTAAGTGTTTTTTCTGCATCTATTCTGAGCATTTTTTGGTTGGAGTCTGATCAGGTACAGTATCACAGCATGGATTAGTGACCTGTCTGTGCAGTTAAAATCCGAATTAATGCGATTGATTCAGACCTCACGGAAAATAATAGGAGGTAGAAATCATACATCCCTGCAGACTATTTTTGAATAGGCAGCTCTCAGGCTGGCCAATGAGATTGTAAATGATGAATCTCATGTTTTACATCTAAAGTATGAACTGCTGCCCTCTGGTAAGAGCTTCAGAGGTTCTGGATGTAGACTGAACAGGCTGTTTTAAGGGGGCTGACTGTTTTTTATACTCGGTGTCTTATGTTAAGGTGTTGATATGTTACATGTATGCAGTTGAATGTTGTTTTATGGCTTCAGAATGGGTGAAGAGCCCAAGGTACATTTCTCACTCTGGGACAGTAAATTGTATCTTATCCGTGTCCTCTCTGTCTTGCTTAAGGTGAGGTGCGATGTGAACCCCCCAACAACCGCCTCGACCGCTTCACAGGAACACTAACCTTTGCTGGTCAGAAATACCCACTGGACAATGAGAAGATCCTGCTGAGAGGCTGCACCCTAAGGAACACTGAGTGGTGTTTTGGACTGGTGCTGTTTGGAGGTGAGACAGAGTTTTCCTAAAATTACATCACTGATAAAAAAAAAATAAAATAAAAATGACACTATTGAAAGAGGCGTTTGCCTTTGCTTGGAGCTGGACTGGTAATCTGTTGTTGTTATGATCACAACTCTTATAGCAGGGCAGAGGCTAATTGGTTGTTTTCTGCATAATGTATGTTAGCTGGACCAATCACATCTCCTACATGATCATCTACACCCCTAAACAATCTGTTTACTCCTGTTAAAGGTTTGCATATGAGGCAAACATCACTGTGGGAGTCAAAAACTTTTGATATCAAGATTCTCCAAATCCTCTTCCATACTCACCTCTGACCAAAGAAAGTCACAGCTCTGTGAAAGAGCACCTATGGCATTTACTCCTCAGCTTGGAAATAGTTTGAGTGAATATTGTGGTAGAAATTTTTAAGTGTTGTAGAAATATTAAAGGGAAGCACAGGGGTTGTGTACAGTTATGACATACTTGACTGGTTGTAACGGGTCAGTTTTCTTCCCAGTCTAGTGCTGGAAAGTACCTTAGATAGAGTAGGATATAGGGGAGAGTGAGTGTGGAACAGTATGTACGATAGGAGCCTTAGAGGACTGATGCCTCTGTATGTGGAGCCTAGTTTAACCACTAGGCCACAAAGCACAATGGAAACTGTCAGTCTTAACTTGTATTTTTAATCAGACATGGCAACAAAAAGAGAAAAACACAGAGAGAACAGAGAGATTGAATTGTAATGTCTTAATAACATTTAAAATGAACATTCGTACAGCTCTTGCTTTTTCTGTTTCTTTCCTGCAGGTCCAGAGACCAAGCTGATGCAGAACTGTGGGAAGAGCACATTCAAGAGGACCAGCGTAGACCGTCTGATGAACATACTTGTCCTTTTTGTGAGTCTGCAAATTACACTCTTGTAATCTGATCTCAAAATGGCCAAAATGAAATTATGATGTCACTACATTAATTAAGAGGTCCATTTTTAGTCCATCAAATGATTGGGTTATCAATGTCCTGTTCAGTGACATCAAGTTTAACCCATTAAACTCTGATGTATAAATGATCAGCTGCTGCCTTCACTTGTAATTTTTGCTCACTGTGGCATAATTTCTTGGACATCGAATGCTTTTCATTGCAAGAACGTCAGTTACTTTATACAAAAGGTAAATAATTCAACCAAAATCATAAATAAAATATTGTATTCTTTAAAAATTATTAAATGAAAGTGATGTTTTAAACTAGATATTGCCAACTACGCAAGACATGTTGATAATAAAACATAGGAAACAAGAAGAAAACAGTGCACCAAAACTTACATTAAATATGCTGTTTTGTGATCTTGTTATTATAGATTTAGGATCTAATGTCAGAAATGATTGCGCTGATTTGCTGTCTTTCCTTCTGTACAGATTTTTGGTTTCTTGGCCGTCATGTGTACGATCCTGGCAATAGGAAACTTATTCTGGGAGAGGAACGAAGGCTCACAGTTCACAGCCTTTCTGTCCGGACAAAATGACAACAGTGCTGCTTTTTCAGCCTTCCTCACCTTCTGGTCCTACGTCATCATCCTCAATACTGTGGTGCCCATCTCCCTCTATGTTAGGTAACACTGTACAGTACAAACCACATCTCAGGTGTTACTTTAGATTTAAACAGAGCTTGAATAGCATCCAGAGAGAATAGTACAGACAGAATGAAGGCGGTCTTGTCTATTCCTCAAACCGTGTATCTACGTCTTTCTGCAGTGTGGAGATCATTCGACTGGGGAACAGCTTCTACATCGACTGGGATAGAAAGATGTACTATGCACGTAATGACACCCCTGCTGAGGCTCGAACCACTACACTGAATGAAGAGCTCGGCCAAATCAAATATGTCTTTAGCGACAAAACCGGGACACTAACACAGAATATCATGGTGTTCAACAAGTGCTCCATCAATGGCAAATCTTATGGTAAGCTTTAAAACACTACCTGCTGCTCTGAAGCTGTTTGCAAGTTGGGAGTGTCAAATAAAATCACAGTTTTTATTTCTAATAAGTAACACTTAATTGCACATTTTTTTTTTAAAGTGAGCTAGACAAGGGAAACTAGACCTCATCATTGACTGAAGCTCTGTATTGATGGGATTGAGTGCTTATTTAATGCATGCCTTAATTCATTCATTCATTTATGAATGCTACAATGTTTAAAGATTGATGTTAAATGTACTAGATCTCCTGCTTAAGATTGATATGATAGAAGTTAGACCTTCAGAGTCAGAACTACCTGTAGTCTCCAGCAAAAACAGACCATTCAGCATTGAGTATCTAACAAAGCCATGCACTAAGAAACATGTGAATTACTTAATGAAGAGAAACATATCCTGAAACATGCATCTACATCAGTCTTTCGATGGCAGTATTTGTTTTTTTGAGTATAAATCCATTGTCGTTTTGCCCTTAGAAATATAAACAGAACCACAAATATACATTTCAACTATTCTCTTTCTCTTTTCAGGGGATGTTTATGACTACACTGGCCAAAGACTGGAAATTACAGAGGTGAGTAGGTGAATTTGGAGGTTATCACACGTACATGGCAGTTTGTGTTATCTAGTAGTGTGGTTTTAGTGTGGTTTTTACTCTACATTTTCCTCATCTGCTGAACTTTATCAATTCTCATCTCTTGAATTGATAACACAACAAATACATAGTTGTTGAAAAATTAGCTGGAGCCTTGTTACAAATTTTTATGTTTTAAAAAATAAAACAGATTCCCTTGTTGTCTCCTATTAGGATACAGAGACGGTGGACTTCTCCTTCAACCCGCTGGCTGACCCTCGCTTCATGTTTCACGACCACGCCCTGGTGGAGGCAGTGAAGCTGGAGAACCCCGAGGTCCACGCCTTCTTCAGACTGCTGGCCCTCTGTCACACCGTCATGGCTGAGGAGAAGAAAGAAGGTGAGGAGCCTCGAGGTGTCTATGTTTGAGCAGGTGAAAGAAACCTTTATCAGTGATTTAAAAAGTAAGCCTTTTATTGAATGTAGAAGATAATTTTACCCATAAAGGTCAATCTCAATGTCTTTACAGTAAAACATAAATCACAATGATTCTCCTTCATGCCAAAACCTGCAGTTCCTGAAATGGCTAAATGAGGCTAATTCCAAAGAGAGTTCATTTTCATAAAGACTACCGTTAAGATGCCAGACTTTAGAGAAAGAACAAGTTTACAGCTTGGTAAAATCACTTTAATCATAGCTACAGTAATTTATTGAGTCAAGAAAATTTCATTAATCCACATGACATCTGTTCTTCTCTGCTGTCACACTCATGTACATGAAGTTCTTTTAGTACTTCTTTTATGCTGCTTTGTTTTAGGCTTGAAAATAGAAATGAAAGGAATCTGAGAAACTGCGTAAATTCAAAAAGCTTCTGTTTTTTAAGTCAAAGACAGTAGGCTGTGAAAATCAGGTGAGAAGGCCACATTTCCCTGTATAATAGAGGTAAGTTAAGTAACAGAAGTATATTAAAAAAAACAATAGCATTATTGAAAGTGGTGTTGGCAGTTTAAGCACAAGTTATAACTGGACAAAATGCTAAACTGGAGGCTTCCATCCAGTATTCAATAAAACCATGCAAAATATAATGTTCAAGACTAAGCTGAAAAAGGAACACACCATTTTGTAATGGTTTGTCACTGCAACTGTATTTCAGATACCAATTCACCAGTCAACCCATGGGGGATATCATGATCGCTAGGTCCACTTCTTACATATTGTCTATGATTTTTTTTATTCTGCACTCAAGAAGCACTTGGCTGTAAATAACTAAACTTGAAGGACTGACAGACAGAACAGTATTTGTTCTTCATCCAGTAACAAGAGTGTTTTTTCTCCTTCAGGTGAGATTTACTACCAGGCCCAGTCTCCAGATGAAGGAGCTTTGGTCACAGCAGCTAGAAACTTTGGATTTGTCTTCCGCTCACGTACACCAGACAGTGTTTCAATTGTGGAAATGGGGGAACAGTGCAGCTACGAACTCCTCGCCATCCTGGATTTCAACAACGTTCGCAAGAGGATGTCTGTAATAGGTACACGATCTCATTGTTGGGGAAGAAGTGTTCTACATGGTGTGTTTTAGAAAGTGAACTGCTGTCTCAAACCAACCAAACTGTATGCAGATTCTTCTTTTTTCCCTTAACTTTCCATGTCTTGAGTATCACATTTTTTATTCTTATTTATCTTTATTCTGTGTGTGTGATCAGTTCGGAGTGCGGAGGGGAAGCTGTCTCTCTACTGTAAAGGTGCAGACACTATCGTCTATGAGCGGCTGCATCAGTCCTGCAGCAAGCTGATGGAAGTCACCACTGAGCATCTTAATGTGAGTATTATCTGTGTTGTGCATGTGTGTATGTGATTTAAATATGTGTACAGAGGAATATCTTCATGAGATTTGACTCTCTAAATCCTTCTGATGCACATTTGTCTCTCACATAATCACACCATCTATGTAATTGTGGATGTAAAGTTTGTTCATCTACAGAGTGTCCCAGCTCACTGGTTGATTACAACGCATAAATCTTTCAAGATCAGGAGACAAATAATCAGGTTTGTCTTTGAGGAGATGTGAGGAACTATCTTTTTGGGTTGTCTTTTGCACTCACAAGTGGACATAAAGGAAATAGCATTTTATTTCTTTGTAATTATTGAAAGACAAACACATCTGCTTTAAATTCTGATTTTCTTTGAAAACTTCTATTAGGAGAGTGCTTAGCTAGTTTATGTTTTTACCTGCTCCAGAAGATCAGTTACTCTAATATGACAACAGATTGAATACTTTCCATATACCAAGTAGTTTAGAAAAAAAAAAATAGATATGGCTTTCTTGAAACTGTATATTTGTTCCCAAGTATTGTGCTTCTTTTCCTCTGAACTGGCTAAAGTACAAATAACTGTAAAATTATCCAGGGAAATGTAAAGAAATTCTCTTTAATCAGCTATGCTTTGTTTCAAGTGGACATGGAGAGAAAGGCATAAAAAATAACTTTAAAGACATAGTTTATCTAAGGAGGCTTCTACATGGAGACTTCAGAATTATATTAAAACAATTCCATTACCTGTAAAAATCCCAGTTACATCGCCAAAGAGGCTAAGTAACATCCTAAGAGCTGGGTTCTGTATTTTTCCCCTGATTTTACCTCAACTTAAGACTGTTTTTATTTGTAGGGTGCCAAAATTGCCCTGAACCAAATGTATCTACGTCATATGTGTTTTTGCAGTAGAATTATGTATATTTGGATCAGCTTGTAATTAACTGCATCTCTAAGTCTCATATAAAGACAGAAATATCAACCAATGTAAAAGTATATCTCACAGTGAAGTTTTTAATACGTTCCAGTCAATGGCAGGGCTCTATCATAAAGAGGGGTCAGCTATATCGAGCTAAACAGACTTTTCTAAACCGTCTGCGTTAATGTTATACCTCTCCTCTCTCCTTCTCTGAATTCTTAAATGCATTTCATCCTCTTGTTTTAGTTCAATGCCAGTGTCTTATATTGTAGAGACATCAGACGATAATTATCTCTTGTTTGCCTGTTTGTCCTTTCCTTACTTACATTGCTGAATTTTCTGAGTACATGAGTTTACTTGTGATCTTGTCTTTAGATACGTCTGGCTTACGGGTGTATTTGCTCTTCCAGGATTTGTATATGTTCACATGTATCTATATCTGTAGGGTCAATCCATTTAAGTATGTAAATGCTGATCTGCAGGAGTTTGCAGGGGAGGGCCTGAGGACTCTGGCGCTGGCATACAAAGATCTGGATGAAGAGTATTTCAACCAGTGGAAACAGCGCCACCATGAGGCCAGCACCACACTGGACAACAGAGAGGGGAAACTGGATGAGCTGTATGAGGAGATCGAAAAGGATCTGCTGGTAGGACAAGAAGACTTATATTGTAAAACCTGAAGACATTATCCATTTGAGATTTTGACAAATACACATCATGTAAATGTGTGATTGTATGTTTGTGCAGCTGCTTGGAGCAACAGCCATAGAAGACAAACTACAAGATGGAGTCCCACAGACGATTGAGCAGCTGGCTAAAGCTGACATCAAAGTCTGGGTTCTGACTGGTGACAAGCAAGGTATCTAACTTCAAATACTGTTACAATTTTATATGAACTATTCTTTTAACAGAGAGTTTTTTAGGCTGATCTTCACTGAGAAACAGGTGTGAGGATGTTTTATCAAGTCCTAAAGTTCAGCCTTTACATAAAATCAAAGATGAAAATCATTCTCAGTAAAAATGTAACATTAACACTGCTTTAAGCTGAGGTCAGACTGCAAAATCTTTTTGTCCATTATCATGGCCGTTGTGTCAGATTAGGTGATCACTGAGCCATTAATTTGTGCTGACTTGACAAAAAAACACGACACACAGTGGTAGCCAGGGCTGGGAAATTAATTGCAAATTAGATTTAATCGCAATATGGTCTGCTGCAATTTTCAAATTGCAGACAGTGCAGTATTTCCTTAACCTGAAATGTGCCAAAATACCTGTTTGATACATTTTTTTGCAGCAGAGCTTTTTTGTTCTACGCGTTATGCATACATTCAAGTGTCATTTTTTAGACTAGTTTGCAAAAATCCTGCTTTTCCTGTTCATGTACATGATTTTCCTAATCAAAACGAGAACAAAAAGAACTCTTTCCCTTCAGTTTAGTAATACATATCAACTTTGCTTTGCGAGCCAAACTTGCAATTAGATATTTCTCTTCAAAAAGTTCATCCCTAGGTTATTAATCTAATATTGTGCTGGTTATAATATATAATGATTTATTGCTTGTGTTTGCTGAACAATATGTAAGATGAGGAACCGAAAAAATACTCGCATATTAAATCACCATTGCAATATTGGGGGAAAAAAAACTCAATTAGATTATTTTCACAAATCGTTCAGCCCTAGTGGTAGCTAGACAATCATCACATCTAACTTGATGACACTGATAAGAAGAGTGACTGGTATAGCCATCACAGACTGTAAACAAACACTGTATTTTTTAATCTTTCCAAGTATCATGACTAATGAAACACTAGCTTGATGATAATGCTAACTGTGGTTACCACAGTTCTTTTTTCTTGATGTGTCCTGGTAGTTCCTATGACACTTCATAGAGCTAATACTCAACAGACTTTTCCTCTGTCTTATAGTTCCATCTCTCAGCACCAACTTCATCACTCTACTTTCAATTTACCCTTTAGTTTGTTTACATTTGTGACTCCGCATGCAGAGCGCTTTGTTCTCTCATTGGTCAATTTCACAGATTTGACGGAACCAATCATAGAAGGCAGAAAAGAAAAATAAAATTGGCTAGACTCTCCATCAGGAGGTAACTAGACATCCCATATATGGCTTTGATTGTCGTTCACTATTAAACACTACAGGGAAGAATAATCTATTTGAAACAAATATGCTGGATTAGGCTGTGATCATGTTCAAAACGTCTAAATTAAGTGACACACTATGATGATGCCTTACATTTGAATATATGCACTCTATACATTTCTGCAGGCTTGATCATGAAAGAACATGCACTTTTTAGATTTATTGTAGGGTCCATGAAGAAGGGTTTGGTTATAATTGCAGGAACATGTTGAAAAATTATTGTATTTTATTGTATAAAATTCATGACTTTATCATTGTTTTGATCTTTATGTCACCGGTTATTTTGCTCATACTAATGTTGACTATGTTGCAGAAACTGCAGAAAACATTGGGTACTCATGCAACCTGCTGCGTGAAGAGATGAACGAAGTCTTCATTGTCTCGGGCAACTCAACTGAAGATGTCAGACAGGAGCTGAGGTCAGAGACAGTCTTTAAAAACCTTCTTATAATACAAATAAGCCTGAGTTATTCAGTTTTAATTCTTTTTTTGCTATGTGAAGTTCAGCCATTGTTTTTGCAAGAACCCTTTTAAACATGCTCAAATGAAAGGAAAAAAAGATCAGAAAGATAACATCAAATATAGAAAAGGCATAAATATGATTGATAGATATCTTTATTTTGAACACATAATATGCCAACGTAAAACTCTTAAAGAAAAAAAGAACAAGAAAAGAAAAATGGACAATAACTTTCTTCTGCAAACATTTAAGCAAACAGGGATAGGAAAAAGTATAAACTTATTTAACCTGACCCCTTTAACAATGAATGTTGCTTAAAACATAAAAAACTACATTGTGAAAAAAGAAGAGAACTTACCTACAGGTGTTTATGTAATTCCCTCTTCATATTTTTTATTTTACTGGTGATCAGAAATGCACAGAACTCCATGAAACCAGTTGCAACAGAGGATTCAGTGTTTCTACCACAAGGCACTCTGGGTAATGGTCTGACAGTAATCTCAGATGAGGTGGCAAATGGAGAATATGGCCTGGTTATCAACGGACATAGTCTAGTAAGTCTGTCTTTTTTGATTTGTATTTCTGATAACTTAAACTGACTAAGAAAAGTGATATTTTTTATATAGAAAGAAACCTTTAAGAAATCCAAAGAAGCTACAGTTGAAACTGCAAATGCTGGCACTGTACAGTTAAGAAGTCATATTTCCAGCAGTTGTATAAGTCCTGCATTTCATCTCTTGTATTTCCACCATGTCTCCCTCAGGCCTACGCCCTGGAGCACAGCCTGGAGCTGGAGTTTCTAAAGACAGCATGCTTGTGTAAGGCAGTAATCTGCTGCAGAGTCACTCCTCTGCAGAAAGCTCAGGTGGTTGAGCTTGTCAAGAAGTACAAGAAGGCAGTCACACTGGCCATAGGAGATGGAGCCAATGATGTCAGCATGATCAAAGGTATCTTCAGCAGAACAGATAATGAGTGAAATATATTTTTCATCCTAAGAGGAAACACTGTACTCAGGGATGGAGAGAGACCTTACTGCAAAGCTCTCATGGGCTTCTGGTCTCTTTAAGCTTGTTTTTCCCTGTGTCAACTCTGAAAACTGATCAAATCTGGGATGATCAGCCAATGAATAGATTCCAGTGTTATTAAAAAATACATTGATTTTCTTCTACTTTGATAACTCTTAGGTTTTTTTTGTTTTTGTTTTCGTTTTTGTTTTTTTTTACAATATTTTATATCACTTTTGGTCACTTGAATATGAATTACTACCTTTTCATATTGAAAATACCCTTTAGATTTATTCATTGAAGGAAACAAGTTATTTGCATACCAAAAAAAGGAATACATTTTTAGCCCTAAGTTGGTGGCAGAAAAAGTTTACAACACAGGTTAAAACAGGGGAGGCAATTTTTTTCTCAGCAGTGCTTGATACCATGAAAATCTTAATTGAGATGGACTTTTGGACCAAGTTGAACACAGATCCTGTAAATCAATGGGATGTCTTTCTGAGCACATATTGATAGTCATACATCTCTCAAACTGACAGTTTTGCTGTCTAATAGCATTCAAAAGTTCCTTTAAACTCTTAAAAACAATAAGGGTATTTTCACATGTGTCCTTATTCTGTCTTTGTCCATCCAGCGGCTCATATTGGTGTGGGAATCTCAGGTCAGGAGGGCATGCAGGCGGTGCTGTCCAGCGATTACTCCTTTGCCCAATTTCGTTTTCTTCAACGCCTTCTGCTGGTGCACGGCCGCTGGTCCTACCTACGCATGTGCAAATTCCTGCGTTACTTCTTCTACAAGAACTTTACCTTCACCTTTGTTCACTTCTGGTACGCCTTCTTCTGTGGCTTCTCAGCACAGGTAAGAGTGAGAGCTGAGTTTACAATCCTAATTATATGACTTAACTGATATTTGCTTTTATTCTGGTGCTCAGTTGCACATTTTATTCATAGTAGTATGAATTAACCACTTAATTTATAGAAAAAAATATTATTTTTGCCCCTCAAAATCAAAGAATTATTGAAAAAAAATTTAAAGCAAAAAAGTTAATGTTAAAATCATTTAAGTATCTTTATTGTATTAAAGAAATAAAATGTTACAGTTTTATAAAGTTGTTTTACTTCTGACCTTCTTTTCAGACGGTGTATGATGAGTGGTTCATAACCCTCTACAATCTGATGTACACAGCACTACCCGTTCTAGGAATGAGTCTGTTTGATCAGGTAATGGTTGTTGCATGTAGACATACAATATGTGATTGTACCGAAGCATGATGAGCTGAAAGAACTGTTAGAAATTTCTTTTTTGATAGCTGTGCATTCAAAGAAAAGAGCTCATCTAAAGACTGTTTATAGACTACTCTTTTAAAACCAAAAGTTAAAGTTCTTCTTGCAACCGATCAAACTGCTTTTTTTGGTCTTTAAGAGGAATTCAGATATAGTGTGGTTCATTTTCTAGACATGGAGTCTATCTCAGTATTGTACCAGAGCTAACACACAGGAGCCTCATAACTTTGTCTCCCTCTGCTGGTCAGGATGTGAACGACGTGTGGAGTTTCCAGCATCCTCAGCTCTATGTTCCTGGTCAGCTCAACCTTTACTTCAGCAAGACAACTTTCTTCAAGTGTGCCCTCCACAGCTGCTACAGCTCCTTGGTGCTCTTCTTCATCCCCTATGCTGCCCTTTATGACACAGTGAGGGGAGACGGCAAGGACGTCGCAGACTACCAGTCCTTCGCCCTCCTCACTCAGACATGTCTACTGTTTGCTGTCACAATTCAGGTAAGGAGGACCTTTTTTCTTTCCTTTTTCTTTCCTTTTTTTGGCTTAAAAATAAAATCATATGTTTTAAATCTTGTCTTCTCTGTGTTTGTAGCTGGGGTTGGAGATGTCTTACTGGACAGCCGTTAACACTATCTTTGTGTTGGGCAGTCTGGCTATGTACTTTGCAGTCACATTCACCATGTACAGTAACGGCATGTTTCTCACATTGCCGGGAGCCTTCCCTTTTATAGGTGAGTGGTGACTGAATTAGCTTGTCAAACAAATACACCTAAATTTTGTGTAAATTTTCTCATTTCATTTGTGAATATTGCATGCATATCATGCATATCTGTTCCAAAGAAAAAACAAGCCTTATCCAGAGAAAAGGTGATGTTTTCAGCCAAATAATTAGTTATGTTACCAGCAAGATTCTGAATTAAGTTTAATGTTTCTTTTTTGCACAGGCAAAAATATTCAAATAATCTTGAGTGTGAAACTTCCTTGGATTACCAAAGTGTGCCAATTTTTTTTCCTTTTTTGACCAAGTAAACAGATCAGAGTTTGTCCAACAGGCCACATCTTCTCCCCAACAATAAACCTCTTCTTTGTATCAGCCGGTAGTTGTGCTAAATACCAGCAATAAATTTACTGGACACTACAGATAAACAACTGCTATTGGCATCAACTCATAACACATTTTTTATTTTTAAAAAGGCCTATATCAACTAATTCCAATGTTAAACCAGTGTATCTATGCATCCCAAATCCAAACCCTGTGCTATGTCTCGACATAAAAAAACAGATGCTTTTGAGAAGTTTGAGCTTGTTTTATCTAATTAATACAGCTCTAAAATATAGTATTTACCTCTTAGCGATTCAATTATCCTTGTGCAGTTGACATTTATTTTTTTTGTTTTTATTTTATTTTGTATTATAAAAGGTAATTGTTTAGGGCTCTGCAAGTCTTGTGGTTATGTCCACATGCCCATGAACAGAGGCTGGTGCCCTGAACCAGGCAGCCTAGGCTCAATTCTAGCCTCTGGCTTCTTTCTTCACATCATATCCCAGTCTAAATCTCTGCCTACTGTCCTACCTGAATAAAGGCATAAAGGCCCGAAAATAAAATGAAGGAAAAAGACAATTGTTATAAGCTGTCTTATATTTATTTTTCATGAGACCTCTGACCTTTGGACATACTTTTTTATTCACAGGCAATTTAACAGTCTTTAAAAAGAGATAATTGTGTGGTATAAATGTAAACATAATACTATTGTGTATTTTGTGCAGGAACTGCCCGAAATTCTCTGAACCAACCGAACGTTTGGCTGACAATCATCCTCACCTCCATCTTGTGTGTTCTTCCTGTGGTTACCTACCGCTTCCTGTTCATACAGCTCCGCCCCACCATCAATGACAAGGTGCAGTGTCAAAGATATCTTGTTTTCCTAACACATTACTGTGTTTGCTTGCTAAGATATGGTTACTTACTATTACTTAATATTCATAAATTGATTTAATAACTCAAACGCTTGCCCTTTCTAATATGTATTTCATTTTCAAGAAACATTTTCATTTTTAGCATTTAGTTGTACTGCAGATATCAAACTCAGGAATCATAAATCTGTCAGGTTGTATAAGAAAATATGTTGTTTTTTTTTACAAGAATTTGTTAATAACCACAGTAGGATTTTTTTCTTCAGAGTGAAAGTAACTCAGCAATAGTTGTCTGTACATCCATGGATTGACTGAACAGGATATTCTCAGAGCTTCTCTGACATTATTATAAAGGTGCCTCTTTGCTGAGTGTAATATAATGGCTAAAAGGTTCTGTGGTAAATTTGTAGCTTACAGCTCACTCCATAACTCCACGGGTGCACAATCTTTCCTTTTTACACATCCCAAGACAATCAGAATCTTACCCAAAAAAAAGAAGTGAAAGGAAAGCAATAATAGGAATGGAAAAACATGTATTTATCTTGGTTTATTATGAAATGAGATGTCCATTGAAATCTATTGAAAAACCTATATTTTTAGGCATTTTTGTGTATATGCATATGGTATTCAAACCCCTGACTCTGGAGATTTGAAGAAAATATTCCCCTCTTTGCATTCCCTAATTAAGTCTTTAATTTTTTTCTGTGTTTTTTCTGTTGCACTTTGAGAAAAATCTGCTGTGAAGTAGATCAAAGATAGGCATGTCAAACCTCTGTTAGTTCGTTTTTTGTCTTGTAGTTTCCCAAAAATACCAGATAAATCCCTGAAGTTGGACAGAAATTGTTCCTCCATCCAACTCTTTAACTTTCTCAATTTTTACCAAAACTCTCAGGTGATGTTTAAGGTGAGACAGGCCAAAGCCACTCCTCCCCCTCCACCTCGTCGCACCCGAATCCGCCGAACCAGCTCCCGCCGCTCTGGCTACGCCTTCTCGCATGCACAGGGCTACGGGGACCTGGTGACATCAGGTCGGTTCCTGAGGCGTCCTGCTATATCACGGTCCTCAGGATTCCCAAACATCGGCCGCACTACCACAGGCTTCAGTCCCATGGGGCGATCGGCGGGATACAGCCCAGCAGCACGGCCACAGAATACCAAAGTGCCAGATGTAGAGGTGACATCGCTGCAGATGTACAGGACTTTTGGAGATCCTGGTCTCTGATAGTAACATTGTGTTTGGAAAAGAAATAACACAGAAAACTGGACAGCTGTGTGCCGCTGACAGTTAAAGGTGCTCTTGTATGTCTCTTAAAAACTCAACCTGTCTCTCTGGAGAAGCCATGTCAAAGACTTTGGATGTTCATTGTCTCATCTGCCGAGTCCCCAAAGATGACGTCTGGACAAGAAATGACTTTTAACTCTAAGCACAAAGGGATTTAATCAAAGGGAACAAAAGAAAAGAGTGCAGCCACTTGTGTGTGGTATTTGAATCAATATTCTCTGATTGGGGGTCTTCATGTTGAACTTGAATCATGCAGAGCCAACACATGAGAGGTTTCTGATGGAAAAAAATAACTACAGTGATTTATTTTCCAATAGGAGCTTAACCAGAGGGACGGAGTGTCATCATGTTTACAGACAGATCAGGACTTCATTAACACTGGGAGTACAGATCCACTTTGTACAGAAGAAATAACCAGCAAAGCCTTTTTTACATGGGAATATTATAATTTATACTTTTAAGTGTTTTTTCAAAGCATTTTTTCACCTATCCTGAAAGCTGTACAATCAGTTAGCACTTTGGGAGAAAACTGAATGTCTGAAAGATTATGAATGTGTAAAACTTACCCTGAATGAATGCTAAACTTTCCAGTGGACGAAGGAGAGATATTTTTAAGAATCAGGAATCAGATTTGTTGATTTGTTTCTTTTCTTTTGTTTAATTACTGTTTTAAAGTATTTCATTTAACCTTAAACTAAATAAACAAGCATGGGGGAGCAGACCCTATTTGATTCATCCAGGGACATTTGTACCACTATGAAAGGAAAGGTTCTTGATACTTTGTACACAAGATTGTGGTAGTTTTTACATTGTTTTAGAAATAACTGAAAAAACAATCCTTTAAATAGGAACAACTTTCAGACTGTCAAGTTTAAAGGCCATCCTTCAAGAGCAACATAGGCAACAAGTGAGACTATAGCAATTACTAATCGTGGATTTAGCCCAAAAATGTCTAAATTACTTCCTTAGTTCAAATTTAGTCTCCCCCTTGGTTGCTTGTCTGCACGTGATGGAAATTGCAAAAAAAAAAAAGATTTAAAAAATAGGGCTTTTTGATCAGTTTTGCAAACACATTATCTACCGTAGGAAAATCAACCATATCTACCTGATTTTAGAGGTTTATCATACTTTATACACACTACAAAGCTAACCCCAATCAGAGGCATGTTTAGAGTCATGAACAACACATTTAGATGTGATCAAGACTTTAAACCCCATCCCCCAACCTTTTCTTTGGACTTTACATTTCAAACCTCATTCTAATTTGGATAAAATAAATGTATAGCAAAACATATTAAAATATACAATATGTATGTATTTGCTTAAGCAGCCAGCTTGCCATTGGTTTTGTAAAAAAAATCAATATTCTGTATTATTTCTGTGCTAATTTGCTGCCTGTTTTCACTCCAGTGATTAATCTGCTCTTGAAAATAAGACATGACATAAAAACATACACAGGCTGCTTTAATATGAAAGAAAAGGTAATTTCTGTTTGTGCAAAACATTACAAGAATGTTTAAATCTGGTGTAAATATTTGTTTTAATGCAACAGTGTTGATATTTTAATGTAATTCAAAGAAACAGGGTTCATATTTTTTGTTTCATTGCCCAAGGAGGACAGCTGCAGTGCTGCTCCTGTGGGTTTTTAGGTCACTTTAATTTATTACCTATGTTTGAAAAAAGTCCAAAATTGGTTCTATTTTTAAGTGTACAGTCAAAATGTGTCTCATTGGGCTTATATTTTTCTTTGTTTTCTTCTAAATCAATCATGATTTAGCTGCATTCATGTTTATGCAACTCGAGGTTCAAACACTCATTAGTTTTTCTTCTACAGGTAAATTAAACGGTTAAGACAGCTGATAGATGATTTGTATCAGTGCAAACACTTGACACCCCAATTTAACGTATCTCTAACAGTGGTGAACCAAAGATTATGTAAAGGATTTTTGTTTTTTTTGTTAAGTTGAATTTTTGCTGTCAAACACAGACATGTGCTGGATGATTCTGTCACGACACTTGACATACCACTTCTAACACAGTTAGTTTGAACTGAAAAGTCATCGTTATGGAGAAACTCAAATTTAATGATGCAAATGAAACATTAACTGTGTGCCTGTAAAACTTGCTGTCATTTTCATTGTGGTCATTTTCTTCAGAATCCACACTCAGAGTGAGGCTCAGATGTTGATTTGCTGTTTCATTGCTTGCTGTTTTTGTCTCACTGATCAGTACCTATGCTTTGTTTTATTTTATTACAGTTTGGAGTAATAATCTGCGTTTTGTGTCATTTGATCAAAGTTTAAACCAAATCAGCATAATTCTACAAAAGCATCTCCCAGCATTTATCAATCAAACACAGCACAGAAGCTGATAGCTAATTGTGACGATATGCAAGACCTGCACATATGGGTCATAAGTGCTGCATTTTATTTTATAAATGAGATGTAAAAATAAATGATCTCATGTTACAAATTCCAAGTTTTTTCCCCCCAGATATAAAGGAATGAGCCTTAAGATTGCATTAAGCTGAGCTTCAGAGGCATACACTCAGTCCACCAGTGTACTCTACATCTTTTCCATCATTTCTGTTGTCCCAAATTAATTTAAGCCATCATGCAAACTTGTGTTATTAATCGATATACTTTCATTTTATGTCAAGCCCTGAAGACTGAAATAGTTACAAACAGGGTCTTTGAAAAGTATCCACCCTCTTAGATATCATACCCTTATATTGATTTACAAATCCATCATGGTCAATAGAATTTGGCATTTTTGACAAAAAATGTACAAAAACCCCTCTTTAGTGTCAGTTCTAAAAGGTATAAAAAGATGTGATGTAAAATAGGTGACTGCATAAATGCAAATATTTACTCTGCAATTTTATTTTATTTTTCTTTGCACCTCTGTCAGGTTGCATGGGGCATGTACTGCCCTTTTCAAGTCCAGCTACAAATTCTCTCTAAATTCTCTTTAAACCATTTCTCTGTAGCTTTCACTGTATGCTTCAAATCATTGTCTTGCTGGAAATCTTCTCCCAAGCTGTAGTTCTGTTGCAGCCCTAATAACCTTGTCCTCCAGGATTTTCCTATATTTTGCAGCATTTATTTTACCCTCTGCCTATACAAGCCTTCCAGGGCCAGCTGCCGAGTAGCATCCCCACAGCATGATGCTGCCACCACCATGTTTCACAGGGGGGATTAATGTGTTCGATGTCTGTACAGTGATTGGTGTCCACCAAACAAAGCGTCGTGTGATGGCAAAAAAAGCACCATTTTGGTCTTATTGGACCAAAGAACTTTCTTCAACTTGGCCATGGAGTCTGCCTTCTAGCAAACTCTTGTTGAGATTTAAACAGAATTTTCCTCAACAGTGGCTTTCTCTTTGCCACTCTCCCATAAAGCTTTGACTGGTGAAGGACCCAGCCAACAGTTGTAGGCAGAGTCTCTCCCATCTTAGCGGCTGAAGCTTGTAACTCCTTCAGAGTAGTCATAGGTACCTTGGTGTCCTCTCTCACTAGTCTGCTTCTTACACAGTCACTCAGTTTGAGAAGACGGCCTGATTTAGGCAGACTTGCACTTGCCATATTGCGTGTTCTTTTGTCTTCACGGTATAATGGTAGCCAGGAATACTGATTGATCATTGACCAGACCTTCCAGACACAGGTGTCTTTATACTACTATCTCTTGAGACACATTCACTGCACTCAGCTAATCCCCATTTCACTAGTTATGAGACCACTAGCAGCAACTGGCTGAACCTCTGTTGAATTATATCAGTCACTTTAAAGAGGGTGACTATTTATGTAGTCAGTTATTTTACCTTACCTATTTTTAATTGTCATTACCTTGTTTTCAATTTGTTTTTTAGTTTTTTTTTTTGGTCAAAAAGCCAGTTGATATTGGCCATGATTGTTTTATAAAAGCAATAAAAGAGTAAAACATCTAAGAGAGTGAAAACTTTTGGTAGGCACTGTAAAGTTTTTTTTTTTTAAGTGCTCTTCTTGATATCCATAATTTTGTACTTTTATTGCAATAAAAAGATTTAAAAGATCAACATGTCATAATTTTTCTTTCAAGTTTTGATATTTTGTATTGTTTTAAGGAGGCACTCTTTCCAGTATTGGTTTAAAGTTATGGAATATTTGGTATTCCAACAATTTCACTTCTAGAGTGAAATAGTCAACAAGTCCTTCAAATCATTTTACAGAAAATCAATATTTTACTTTTCATTGTGTCTTTAGTGAAAATAATCAGAGCGTCATTTTGTCTAGTTGCTCTGATTGGCCCGTCATGAATTTGACAGAACATTCCTCCAATTACCTTCTGAGACTTTTTTGAAAAGTCTTCAACCCACAAAAACAGGGGACAGCACATTTACACACCCCAAAAACTAATCACTCCGCCAAAACACACAATTCCGTTGGGCATTTCAGTAGGCATCCCAGATAGTTGCAGTCAGCCCTATACTAGGATTTAACCTAGTCTTTTTAAACTATCTCCCCCTTTTAGAGGAAGCTACCATGACTAAAATCTCTTGAAAGCCTTCACTTTAGGTGGTTTGTGTCAATTTTGCTACTTTATTTTCATACTGCAAAATAATGTAGGTCAGCTTCTCTTTTAAAGAGGATGGTGATATTTTTCCATCTCTGAAAGCTCTGCGTGAATCTCACATTCACACCTCTCCAGCTCTGAGTACATTCAGTCCTCTAGACAAGCGAAAGGATTGGAGTTACAGTAATTATTCCATCTCAAGGAGAAAAGCTTCAACATGCAACATCTTAACAATTTGAATATCTTATTATTGCCAATCAGTGCCAGCCTTTCTAACTATCTAAATCAGCTCTATCCCCAGCCATGGTCCAAAAATCTGTCTTTACAGTCAGTGTGCCAAAAGACAAAAAGCAGAGCAAATCAGATTTGATGGCAACTCCATCTCACACTTCACCTTGACTGAGCATGCACAATACATATCAAAGCCATAATGAGTGTCAGACAGGGGCCCTAGTGCTCTTATTTGTAAAGTTTGTCTCAAAGTAAATCAACTGGGGTGAAATATGCCTCTTTGTCAGCACATGCTGAGAGAGGCTCTGGACCCCTACGGCCCTGGGAAGAAAAAGGCCAGATGGATAAATGGGCGAATGGTTTCTGAGTGAATCAGTTATTCTCACACCCTGAGATCTTCGAGGATTGTAGTGAGGATTTTTTTCTCATGAATACACACTTAAATTATAAGATTGCATTGCAGGGCAGAATGCAGCTAATGAACAGTACAGATCATACCATACTCTAAGAGCCAAAACAGTTCAATTATAACAGCAGAGGCAACTTCTCTTCCAATACAGGCAGTGATTAAACACAGTTTCAAATCATCATGTAAGTAAAAAAGACAATTTTATGTAAAAGAATTTGCTTTGGGCATATAATCTAACTAAAAAGAAAGTCCATTACATTCAAAAAGGTCCTACTGATTATTTTTCATTTGTTTGAAATCTTTAGTTTTTAAAAATACATTTAAAGAACATAATTGGCATATTAGCCACAATATAAACAACTTCACAACATTGTTGAAACAATAGTATTATCCAAAAAAGTGATTTGCCTTTAGTATCAGGCTATGACACTCACAGAGGAAATACTTTTAAATTTAATTTATGGATTTTCATTTCATCATGTTGACCAAATGAAAAATTGGCTTGGATTTGCCCATATACCGCAAATCATCTTTTTCTAAAACATTGGAAAGAATTTTAAAAAGCATTTCAATAAGCAAAAAACATTTAAACTCAAATTATACCAGATTAACTGTGATTAAACTAAAAAGTGAAAGCTTTGCTGCCCTCCTGCGAGCGAAACAGCTGCTCTAACTGACAGACAGTGATGATGCATTTACGGCATGCAAAAACATGGATTTTACTCTTTCCTTGGAAAATACGCTGTTTGGCTTTACGAAATATCTAAACAAACAACCAGTTATGATTCGTTGTGTTGAAACACAACTGCTCACTTTATCTGTAATTAATCGTTGTCTGGTGTAGTTGATGTGTTTTGTTTTTTTTGCACCTATGCGTGGGCTGTCTGTCTGGCTTTCACAACAGAACTGGTCTCACTCCATCGACTATTCTCAAATGTCCTACGAGCCTTGAATGTACCACTTGCCTTACATTGTTAACGCGGATTTCTCCCGTTCAAGCCAGCAGTATTTGTCTTCCGTGAGCCAAACCGGGGTCACAGGCTCCCACAAAACGCATGAAATCTCGGCTACATTTGGCAGCGGGGCACACACCGACAAACCGTAAGAGAGTTTATATTGTATTCTTTACATTTATCTTAGTTTTTGTATTAAAAATGTGCTGGAAACGCTCTGAAGAAAGCTAACCGTTAATGTTCACGATTCTGAATATTTCATTCTGCAGAGAGATACACAGGGGGCGAGTCGGGCTAATATTTTTGGAAAAAGGAGAACACGTTGGCTTTGAGCTGGTGCTTGCATGGGTGTGACTTCTTTTCAAGTTAAACTCGGATAAACACCTGTCCGTGTCCACCCAGGTCGTTTTATAAAGAAAGATAGGCTAACGATATGACCACTCAACAGTCAGACTGAAAGGAGGAGGAGTAGGCTAAAACCGAGCGTGTTTCCCATGGCTACACCAAGCTTTCACGAGGACTGTTTGCATTCCTAACCAGCCGGTGGTGACATTGTTGTGGGTATATTACTATTACCTCCGCATTTTGCCACTGTTTTGAAATGAAAACTCAAAGTCGTGCCGGGAATACAACAGAGACAGTGTGGATAGGAGTCGTGACGTCGACCTGGAGGTGCAGGTTCATTTTTCAGTCAGGTTTCCTTTTGTTGACCATAGTGATGTGGAGGTCCTGAACGAGTCGGCGAAAATGGCCAGCTCTCCTTTAAGACTGAGGCGAGCCTGTATATTGTGGTGGTTTATTTTTTTATTACAGAACACAGTTCATATAATTGATTTGTGAAATAAATGATTGATTCATCAAGGGTCTTACTGTGGCAGTGCGCAAACTCTGTTTCACTGGTGAAATGCAAAACATTTTGACATATTAGAAATATTCTTCTTTTAATGTATGAATTAGGCGAACCTCCTGCTTTTGCCCTTTTCAGACAGATCATTATTGCTGTTACTGATGGTGTACAATTTTAAACTGATAGAAGACCATATGACTTGAATAGATTGTATCAACTAAATTTATCTACTACACATTGTTTTAAACCCATTTTATTGAAATGCCTGTCTGTTGCTCCATAGACTGTATATTACAATGCACATAGCAACAGCTATAATATTTAGAGCTCCCTTTGCTTTCTGGTGCAGTAAACCCCACCTCCACAATGATAATAGGACATAGGCCAGACTAAACAGTTAAATACACATTAAATACAGTTTTGTCAAACCTGGATTCTGTAACACTGCTTGTTGTTATCATCAAGTTTTCATCTGGGGAGTATTTTTTAAAATAGTTATTTAATATAAAAGAGAGCACATGCAATGTCATGATAAACAGCTCAAGTCTTTGCAGCATCAAAATGGATTGTGAGAGTAGACAGGGAAAGGTAAGAGAGACATAATGAGAACTTACCATAACAAGTTTATGCTTTAAGCTGTCATGAAAGTCTTTTCTGCTGTATCCTCTGTTTGACCAGCTAGCCACCTTCTGCATATGTCCTCAAAGACTTCAAGTTTTCAGACTTTACTTGGACTCTACGTTTGAGACTTCTCCACAGTCTTTTTCTTTAATTATTTCTACCACATTCGTAATGCAAGCCGAATGTCATTCTCTCACATTGTATGCAACCCTCCGCATCTGGCATGCGATGAAGAGCACATTACCTGCAGCTGCTACAGATGGAGTAAGCCCCAGGCGTACACAATACAGGTGGTCGCCATGTTTAAGAGAAGGACTGTCTCAAATCCTGAAGGTTTTAAGAAGGCCCCCATATGATCTTACATATAAGCAACTTCCTCTTCCTGCTTGGCTCTTTATGGACGACCGATCATAGGTTACACCAGGTGAAATGACAGAATGTTTAAATAGAGAAGGTACTAGCTATGTAGAGAACGGGAGAGTAAGAAGTCAATCTCTGAAGTAACTTATATTAAAGTTTGATTTATAACATGCTGTAAATGTTTCTTCATTGATAGTGTAGGTTCTGCCGTGCTAAGTTTGGAGATTTTTGGCAGCCGAAACAGCTAGATCATATTTCTGAGCAGAGCAAAATGATCCAGCTCACAGAAAAAGATCTGAAATTCCCATCACTGTTTAAGTGAACACACACCTTTTTACCTCTAAACATTTGCTGCAGTCAGGTTTCATGTCAGACATCTAATTGTCATTTTCCTCTGCTTCTGTTTTTGTTCCATTTTTTCACATGGTTGTGGGAAGCTCTAACATGATTTGGTGGATTGTTTGGCTGTAACCCTGCTCAGACCGGAGGCTGCTGCCGGTAGGGATGGTGCCGCTGTAAAGAGCCGGTGTGCCGTTTCAAAGAGGAACGGGAGAGGACATGCCTGTGGTCGGGGGAAAAGGGAGGAAGTGCCCAGACAACATGACTGTTTTCAACCAGGAAAATGTTGAGGAGCTGTATGAGATTGGAGACGAATTGGGGAGGTAAGTTATACTGAGCTATTTCTAATGCATACAAACTTCCCTTTTTCATATAGGTGCGGCTAGTACCTAATTTGCATGTTTAAATTGAGACAATACTTGGATGTAGATGCTGCATTTATCTTACGTGGGTTTAAGAGTCCAAAATAGAAACTTTTCTTGTCTTTTAACACCCACAACTCTGCACACACATGGGTATACCAGTCTATAAAACATTAACTGATGCATAGTCCCCCCAAGCAAGCATGCACACAAACTGTTCCTGTGACTATGGGATGTGCCTTCCTCTCACTGGGTCTTGATAGGCTTTGATTAATGCAGTCCATAATGCAGTGTTGTCAGTGATGAAGAGGTTAGCGTCTGTTACTGTAGCAGCCTCCTCCTGGAGATTTATTGCAGGAGGAGGCTGACTGGATCATTGTACATGCTTTATCAGGAGAGGATTTGCATCATGTGGCACAGTCTGGCTTTATTTTATTCAGTCTGCATTTTGGTAAAGGTGACAGCTTGATAATGGGGATTAAATGTGAGGAAAGTTGCTTGTATTACCAAACAAAGTGGCCACATTCATTCATTTAATTTGCTTTACTGTAATATATGAAACTAGAGTGTAAAAACGCTAAATGATGCTTGGATCAGAAGCTGTATTACATAATAGCAAAGACAGAATAACGCAAGAAAGAGTGCCTTTATTCCCCAAGGGGACTGCAGACGTCTTCTTAAATGACTGTCAGAAATATGAGAAGGATCTCTGCGAGTTTTATCAAAGACACACATGTTCTCCATGTTGGTAATAATCAACCAGTTGTTTAGCCTGTCTGGCAACACTACTTCTTCTTTTAGCGCTTATATTCAAGCACTGTGTGGGTGAACTGAAGTGGCTGTAGCTGTTTCACTGTGCTACTTTGGTAACAGAGACATTTGGCGAGCTTTGTGTAATGGGATTGAATTTCTGTCTGGAGGTAAAGAGATATGACTTTGATAGAGTCTCGTTTGGTTGCTACCTGAAAAACCAGGATCCATTCTCTTGGCTCGCTTATGATTATAGTGTGACGATAACAAAAATGTGACATTTTGAGTGTTGAAACGTGGTCAACATTTACTGTCTTTTGTATAAGTCTTATTAAGGTGATAAAGGAATCAGGTGCAGTATTTCAAAAGTCTGTTTTTGGAAGCATTCCATGCCCTCATAAGAAAAAGAAGCCTAAGATTTTGGTGTGACCTCAAAGCCCCCCCCCCCCCCGCTTTGTATTCAGTGCATATTCAATATTAGCTTTCATGTAAAGTTAATCTGATAATATCTACCCATTAACAGAGATGATAATCTGTTCGTGGTTGACATGCTTTGCATGGGCTTAAAAAAAGCCATGCACCTTTTCCACTGGTAGAGGTGAAATCTGGATCTTGTGCAAGAACAAATGTGCAAACATGTTTATTCTCTAGTGGCATGTACAAATATTGTAGGCAAACTTGATCACCAAAAAATGTATAACTTGAAATTCCTTCTTATATCAGCACAGCTATTTATTAGAGATGTCCCAATTATGAAAGTCTGGGATGATACCGATGTATTACACCAAAGTGGCATTTCAGTGGTATACACCCAGATAATATACCATCATGTCTTTATGGGTTTATATTAGAGCTGTCGAAAGATAACGTTTTTCAATTGCCAATTAATTGAAGGATTTTGGTCTTTAATCACCGTTAATCGCACCGTTTTTATCGCAGCCTAAAATTAAACAACTTTGCATTTGAATCTGTTTTATGTCATTTTGGATTTTTCTACTGTCTTAAACTAAGGGTAACTGATGTCCAGTTTTAAAACAGACCTGCATTTATAAGTATATTAAAGATTTTAATATGATCTTGTTTTACATCACTATGGCTGCAGGGAGATGCTGACATGGTTTAACCAAAGTTTGTTGAAGGCAACTATAAAGCATGCAGTGAACTGCAGTTGAAAAAATATTAGTGCTCTAGTTTGGATTGTAGTTAATCCAGATTAATGTGATTAATCATGACAGCCCTTGTTTATATTAGTCCCACATCTTCTGGGAAAATCTAACTTCTGAACACTGATACTGCTGACAGTTTAAGAAAGTATCCATGACCTTTTTAAAGTCTATATATGTACATTTATTGTCACTGTGTTAGATGTTTAATAGGGCTGTCAAGATTAATCGCTGATCGATTATTTCTGTGGTTAAGACCATATTAAAATCTTCAATTAACCTGTAAATGCAGGTCTGTATTGAAACTGGATGTTAGTTAGCCTTAGTTTAAGATAGGGCTGAACGTTTTGGGAAAATAATCTAATTGCGATTTTTTTTTAACCCAATATTACAATTGTAATTTAATATGCAATTATTTCTTTAGTTCCTCATCTCATGTAGTTTCAACAAAACAAGCAATAATTCATTTCTATATTAGAACCAACACAATATTAGATTAAATTAAGGCTGAACAAATTTGAAAAAAAATATAATTGAATATATAATTGTGATGATTTCACTCATTTTGCATATTAGATATGAACTGTTGTGTTAAAGGGAATGATCGTATTTATTTCATTCTCATATTAAAAAAGAAAAACATACAAAATTAAGAAAATAGAATATTTTTTGTACACTATTCTAAAAATATGCCACTAGAATCTCTGCCGCAAAAAAAGTCTTAAACTTGTATTTTGACACAAAATTTGGGTTAAAGAAATATTCCTTGTGTGATTTGAAAATTGCAGCAGGCCATATTGTGATTTAATCTAATTTGTGATTAATTGCCCAGCCCTAGTTTAAGACAGTAGAAGAAAGCAGGTTTAAATGCAGAATGGTTTAATTTTAGGCTGTGATAAAAAGGGTACGATTAATCATTATTAGCTACATAAATCCTTAGATCAATTGCGATTAAAAACTGGAATCTTTCAACAGCCCTAATGTTTAAATATTTTTTGTTTTAATTTACATTTGAAACTTGCTCATGTGATGACTAACATATTTGGTCATGTGACTGTTCATGTGATTACATTTAGTCTGGTGAGGAGCTGTAGTGCTCGAAACTCATTTTGGTGCAAAAAATGATTTGGACTTTTGGAGCCATGCAGTGGGCATCTTTGATGGACTTTCCTTTGGCTCAACACCTGCCCACCTTGGTTTGGATGTGCATGTGAAGACTTTATCCAACAGCAATGAAAAAATAACAATTTAGCTGATGTCCAATACCAGTAAACAATGTATTTAATCACTTTTTGGGTGTAACATTTTCTCCTGTGTTTGACCACAAAAACAGATCAGTTGGTCCTACAGCTGACTTCTTCTGCCCAGTTAAAAAATCTCCTACTTTAATCAGCAGTTAGATATATGCCACCATTAAATTGATTGGACATAATAGAAGCGTGTTCATGCCACATTATTTGCCGATGGTTGATGTTTGTCAACAGCACAGATGCCAATGTTAAACCAATGTATCAATGAATCCCTACTTTATAAGCAAATAACTTATTTCAGGCTGCCACTTTAACTGCCACACGATTATTGAAAGTCTTGAACAAATTAAAATTCTTAAATTGTGGAAGCTGCAACTTGGTGTTAAAAGATTAGCAAATATGCCTTGGCCAACATGTTTTTACTGAGTCTCTTGATGTTAGAAAGCAGGGTTTTTTCCACACAATCCAATATTTTACAGCACCAATAGCTCTGGGATGAAACTGTCGTGCAAAGTTATCGTACATCCTTTACGTGGATCATATTGTGATAGTATGATTCAATACTGATATCATGCTGTGTGTCTGATACTTGGACATGAGGCACATATTTGTATCAATAATAAAAGTATCAACAGGACATCTTGATCGTATTTATTATCACTTCAAAGATAGTTTTTAAGAAATGCTAATAGCCATTACTGTTAGAATAAACTGACTTGGATTATTCAAACATCCCTAAAAGAAAATATGGGTTTAGGAAAGGAAAACAGTCCATTTTAACTTAATTAATGTCAGATAAACCAGTAAATATATACCATAACTTGGTTAGTACCTCTACTCATCATCTAGATTGAAGAAGCATTATCTGCAATGTACTGTTATGTTATGCATACTGTAAGAGAGAGGCTTTTAATCTGAGTGTAGTCAGGCCTGACTCTTGTTGGAATTGAAATGAGTCCCCCTTGGTTTGGTTCATGTAAAAATCACTCAAGCAGAAGTCTTATCCTTCTACTGATACTGGCACTGCTGTGGTTAGCTTGTATGGTAGAACCAAAAGCTGCTGAAGTCAAGCATCTAACCCTCATTAGTATCAAGCTACAGTGAGCTTCCAAGCAGCTTAATGAGGAGGAGAGTGTGGCAGAAATGCAGCTGCAGGATTCAGTAAAAACAGCCAGAGGGGATGTTTAAGGGTGAGGTGTGCGGCCTGATCCCATCTTAAAGCCGCTAGAATGACCTGCTAAAGCCTCTCAAGTCTTCACTTCAGCATGATTTATTCATCAGACCTTGACTTAACCGCCTTATGACCTGGACCAGTCTTTCCCAGCCTTGTCAGTATGATATGCGTGAAGGTGGGATAACCAGTAAGACTTCCCCAGGAGGTGCTGAGGCAAAATAGAACTGGAACTATCGGAGGTGCAAAGTGAACCATCACTGTTGGAGTTATGATGGGAGCAGCTCTTTATTTTCAGGAGAGGAATCAAGTTATTACGTGCATTAGAGAGTGTGAAATTGGTTGGTGAATCAATGGTCAAACACTACTTTGGAACTGGGTCCTAAGAAAGCCTGTTAGCCTGTGTTTAAAGGTCTTTATAGAAACCGTCTCTGTTACTGGTCTACTCCAAACACTTTTCTCTAATAAGCCAAGAAATGGTCACATCTGTGCCCAGTCAGTCTCTAATCACCTCACAGATGAGCAGAAAATTCTCTCTTCAGACTCAAGATCACAGGAGAATTACTGAAGATGATGCAGCTTCTAGCATCTTAAAGGATCACCCATTTGACACCTCCTTAAAAAGAGGTGGAGGGAGAAGCATCATTAAATATCTGAGGGTTTCATGGTGGTTGTGTTTTGTAAGGTCTGTCAACCTGTTTGGACAAAAACACTCAACTGTGGCTTATGGTTCCTTCAGTCTGTAACTGAGAAATAGCTGCATGCTGAAGGGTGTGAATGTTTTTTCCCCACAAGCTTCAAACCTGTTTTCGGTTGTGTTTAAGCAAAAGTATTTTTCCGGTGTATGAACAGACATCATAATATGTTGGTGTTTCTTTATTAATAATAAAAATGTAGCAAAAATTTCCATGCATAATTTGCTGATGTTTCTGTTCAGATTACACAAAAAGTTATGGATCATGCAGGATGTTACGTACAATGGCATAATGAATGGAAAGTTCACACTATAATATGTTCATAAAAAATATTTTTTTAAAGTCAAAGTGGTTTATTCTTTATTGCATACACATTTTCCTAAGTTGGATTGAAAAAAATACAATACACAGAAGTGCTGAAACCCTCCTGTGGATTAGTTGATTAGTTGGTTGATGAGCTCTCATCCAACCAAGATCTCATTGGCTGAACAACTACAGAGAGAGGGAGAGAGCTACAAGTTCAAAGTGAAGACACAGAGAGAAAAGACATTATACAGAGGTTATGCTCAAAAGAACATAGAAATTAACATAATAATTACTTCACCTGCCAGCTAAGTCATTGTTTTTTAGTCCCTTAGCACCTCATTGAAATGTACATTAACATCATTGTCTGTTCTAGATGCATAAAGAGAAGAGGGGAGAGACAGTGATGTGTCTTGGTCCTTAAAAGTTTTTCCTTATGTCCCAACCTGTGGACTTTCACAGCACAGTATGGAACAAGAAAGTCCTGTTAATTGTTATTTCTATAAAATAAGACAAAAGGAGTTATCTGAGATTAACCTGACACACCAGATAGATTTGTTCACACATCCATCTGGAAAACCTTCAATATACAGCGTTTGGGAAAGGGCAGAGCCTTTGAAAAAAAAACTCGGAGGGTGATTTGATGAACGTTCTGTCACATCTTTACGGGCCAATCAGAGCAACAAAACGTGACGCTGTCACCGCTAACGAGGTGCGCGTGCGCAGCTACCGAGGAATAGTCTCCATATAGAACTGCACAACGGGAACCATGGCAACTATGGACATGTCAGTACACGACTTTTGTCATTTTTGGAAAGAAAACAACTCACTGCTGTACTTTGTTCTTCTTTTAACGAAGAAATGTTATCAAGTTCTGATAATACTGGCGCTTAAGCAGCATCCACGCTAATGTCTTTCGCCATAACGGCACCAGCCTCTTGTTGCTGCTTGCTTACGTCACGCCAGAAAGTACTGCCCCTCGACGCTGATTGGTCCTGTCACTTTCTAACCAGGCCCAAACTGTTCAGACGGGAGCTTTGCAAGATGGATTCGCCTGTGAGAAATACGGAAAAGGGCGTATCCATCTGCTTTGCAAGGATAATCTGAGATTATTTTGTATAGACATTTGAATAGTCATTGTGCTGTCATCACCAACTCGTGCAAGTTTTTTGGAATCGTAAGAATAAAGGCAGATGCACATTGGATGGCTCTAATTAGATCAGTCTAGAGATAACATGCAGTTATGTTTTTTAGTGATCAATAGATTGGTTAATGAGTGGGTGTTATTTCAAAAAGTTTTTCTTTGACTGACTACATCCCTAAATATACTGAGTTGCCATAATTGTATACACAGGTTTAATTATTAGGTTTAACAGATAACAGATCTGGTGAGTATTAGACATTGTTAGCCTTTACAATTAAGAGTATTTTTTCCATTGCTCATAACAAAAAAGAAACCTTTTTCATAGGTAGGGTTAAATATCGTGTTTTTTTTTTTCTTTTCTTTTTTCTCAGTTGATACTTTTTATACAGTGCTGGGGCCTAAACAGTGCCAGAATTGCTACTTTTAAGAGAAACAAGTGTGTTGAAATACAGTGGGAGAATCAAAGCTCTCTGGGTATTGTAAATGATTTACAAAAATATCTTTATAAGATGCCAGTGGTACGCATTCCATCATGTATTTCTTGCCTTCCACTTTGGGTGGCAGGGTATCGAAATGAAGTATTGATGCCTGTGTTGTAATTTGTTCCTGTAAGTATTGGATGTGTTGGTGCTGGTACCATGTCGTTTCTGGATTTTGATATTCATCCCTACGATACTATCAGCATGATATCACTATTGCCAGATATTAGTATGGAGGGGTATGGGTGCCACACTTAAAGAGGCCCACTGTGAACCCTTAATTTTTGAATGAAGGTCCAAATGTGAAACAACCACCAGACTGTCTATTTCCCTGATTCTCTCTCACTCCATTTCTTTTTTTTTTTTTTTTTTTTTTTTTACAAAAAAAGTGTGTATGGAACAGTATGGGCAAACATGAGTTTATGAATATTTAGCATGTTGGCTATTGGCCAAAAGCCAGTAATGTTGCATCCCTTCTCATTGACACCAAAAGTAGTTGTATGAGTATATCTGGTATTTTACATGATAAAAGTATCAGTTTAGAAGCTCAGTAAACTCTTATGCTGGTCTGACTGGCCAAAGCAGGCAATCTTTTAGGACTACCTCAGCTTGGCTCGTCTTAAGTGAAACAGAGAAGCGTCCAAGCCTGCATAAAAACAAACAGGCTGAGCAGATTTACTGATGGTGTCATGTGAGTTCTGTTTTTCTTTTTTACTTCAGTTTCCATGTTGACTTTTGTTAAGGGCTGAACTGACTCAGCCACTTTCTGGCTGACATTGAGAGAAAAAAGACGAACTCAAACATAAGCAGACTGTGGAAGACATTTTGAGTCTTTGCCTTTAATCCTGTCTTTTACACTTTGCATATTTCTGCAGCGCTCTGCCTCTGTCATTAGCCTGCATTAATGTGACCGCTGTGTGGCTCTCTGTCAATTGGCCCTCATTGTGCATGTGTGTATGTGTGTATGTGGTTGCTGTTCGTGGATGAAAGTGGTTTATTTTTTTTAGAGAGGATTCTGCATTGCAAATCAACATGAAAAGCATCAAACTGGAACAGAATTTGGGGCATTCCTCCATTCCTCAGCAAAAATCACCCCAAAGACTTAAATCTATGAATACAAAATAGGATTGTGTAAAAGCAAGACATCGACTTTAGCTCCTTTTTTAAATAGAGATATGATTTATAGGTTCCCCCGAGAACCAGCTTCTTTATATGCAGATCACTGAGAAAAAAATCTGCTGAATATTCAATACAGAAAATTGTAACATCCTTTTTTCAGTCAACACAACTACCAGCTAATGCCAGGCATTCATTGCTTG
Source organism: Cheilinus undulatus (assembly GCF_018320785.1). Classification (NCBI taxonomy): domain Eukaryota; kingdom Metazoa; phylum Chordata; class Actinopteri; order Labriformes; family Labridae; genus Cheilinus; species Cheilinus undulatus. Next base: position 25,927,913 of record NC_054869.1, on the reverse strand, counting down.
CAGACTGTGCCCCAGCCACTGACCTAGATTTACCCCCCTACCCGGGGTAGAATTATTGGGCGGAGGAACAGTCTGGGTCGCAGGAGTGGCCTTGATGAGGCCTGCCAGTCACCCACCCACCCTTTTTTACCCCAGGGGGCTGCAGTGCTGTCGCATTGATGCGCTGTTGCCTCTTTCTGAGACAAGGGTTTCTTTTAGAGTACATCACTTTTAGACAAGACTGTTGTTAACTATTAAAGCCGTATAATAAGTCATGTTTTAACTTTGATTCCAGGAATTTTGTAAAGAAAGACAGTAATAAAGGAGGAAATGCAGAGGATACACGCGCCTTATTTCATTGTAGTTCCTATGTTATACAAGATTTTTAAACATTCATTAGCTAATAATATGATTTCTAATGTTGGAGACAGTTTAAACAGTGATTAAATCTTTGCTTTTGGTAAAAGCCTATGTTTAAAGAATAAGACATATCTTTTTGCTCTTTTTAATTAAAAGCTGAAATGTTGACATTGCTTAGAGCTTAGAAAGTTGATAAGCAAAAGATCTCTCGAGTTAAGTTCAGAAACCAGCGTACAACGTTTACATAGTTCACCTTGTGGACAATGTATCAGCTCCATTTTTATCACTGGTTTCAGATTAGGAGTCTGGTCACCACATCTAACAAGACAGATGTTTATTTTGACTCCACTTCTGCACATTTCTTCATTTCAGTCAGTGATAAAAACTGGGTTCACTGAGTTAAACTACTAAGCTTTAGTCTGCACTGCCAGCAGCATCCAGTAGTAAAAGTAGTAAGGGATGTATGTGTCAGAGAGACCTGATGATATTCATTGTGACTTTGAGATCACCCTGTAAGAGAGAAGTGCCAGGAAAGGAAAAATAAGGAAAAAGCTAAGAACAGAAATGAGAGGAGAAGTAGATCATGGTGCAGTTTTTCTGGCAGACAATTTTCCTGTAGGGTTCAGGTTTGAAGTCAGATTTTCTTTCTTTGGTCTGCAGGGCCCGTCTGTCCAGATGACTTAAGCCTTGTGATCGCTCCAGTCACACTCTTCAAATTGCGGTCAGCTTACGAGTCAAATTGAAATCTGACTCATTTGGAATGTCCTCAAGAATGATTTATTTTCAATTAATCCTCACAGCCAATGGAGGATAATTGGATCCCTGCCAACTGTGTTAGCGGGTGAAAGGCAGGAGTGTCATGTTCTATGGGACTGTGTATATGGAGCTGAGGGTTCAGGGTTACACCCTTTTGTGGTCAATTAGGGGAGATCTGCAGGCATCAAGCTTGGAAACCGAGGGGATCTAATTGAAAGAAAAGCAACTTTCACCCTTTATGTCCTTCATCCTTCTTTTGTTACTTTTGCACACTCGCCAGTACTCCATCACAAGATTTGGCCCCTGCATTATAGAATTTGATGATATTATATAACCCCAAACTAATAAACTGTACCTCCTGTACATATAAATGGAGCTCTTAGCCCACTAGTAGTCCAGGGTAATTTGAGTTTGGGATTATGCATTCCACATTTCATTTAAAAGATGTACTATTGTTATGCAATAGTCCCTCTGACTTGTTACTTTTTAGAACATCTATTTTTTTATCACACATGCTCGCCCACTGCACAGTTGAAGACATTTCCCAGAGAAGAGGCAGCACTTGAAGTGTATGTATGTCTTCTTCCAAGATGAATCAGTTGTAGCAGTATAGCACTAATTTATCAAGGAATCAGAATGTTCTACAGCAGGGTTCCCCAATAAATTTTTCCTGAGGGCCAAAATATTTCAAGGACAGAAAGCCGAGGGCCAGACATTAGATTTTTTTTTCATTTGTTATTTTATTTTTATTATATATAGGCCTGTGGAATCTATTGCTGAATGGCAATAATGTTTAGATTGATGATTTCACAAATTGCTGATATTAATAGATACACTTTTATCCCAGCGAACATTCAGCACCAAGTCTTCTGCAGTGGAATTTACATACAGTTGTTTTGAAGGCACAGACATTCACTGCAGATATTTAAAAGAAAACTGGTTTTTACTTGTGCAACTTGAATTTGGTGAACATTATGAAATACCATCATAGTTATTACATTTTAATGTATATCAGCTTAAAGCATCCTTACATTTGTGCTTCTAAAACTCTGTGCAGGAAGTGTGAGCACTGTTAATGGCAGGGAGAAAAGGTGATACCAAAATGTAAAAAATAACAGTTTCTGGAATATACCATAACATTTTTCTGTATAAATTAACATCCTGTCTGCCATGTCCTCCATTGAGTTTAAATAAAAGTGTAGAACCAAAGAGTGTGACACTTAAAACAATGGGACAACTGAAAAATTTACACATTAAGCTTAAAAATACATTAAGTTAGAAACTTAATGTAACCCTAACCCTATGTATACACACATAGGGATTAAATGAAGGTCACTGCGGGGAAATACTCTGCCATCTTAAAGAATAACTTGTGTATGCATTGAAATTATCTAAAGCCTCAGCCTGGCTCCAGCTTCTTTGACTGGCATGCTGCAGACTGAATCACTGATGCTGCCTGCTGTGGAAAACTTTTTGTCCAGTTACAGAGCTTAAATGGCAGATGAACTGCAGGCACAGGTGTAAAATATTACTTAAAAAGGTTTTCTGTTTTTCAGAGCAGGTTGATGTTAGTATAACTCTCAAATAAAATCATGAATCAGAGTATGATTTTACTTGGGTGGTAGGGGTGGAAGAGGGAGTCATCCCAACCACCTCATTTCATTGGTTTGTTTTCGTATGTGTCAGCCCTTTTGACAGCATTCATCCGCAGTATGTTGTATAAAGATGCTCAAATATCATCACTTGCCTTATGAAATATTTCGCTCAGTTTTCGTAAACACAGCTGATGAGCTGCATGCATGAAGTGTTATTGCTGATGAGATGGTGTATTGCAACCATGAACCCAGAGTACAGGAGAACAGCATGGCATTAGCAGCATACATCTGCAGAGGAATGATAAAAAAGACTTTGTAAAAAGCAGAATTTTGAACACATCACTCCTCAGATAGTACATTTATGTAAATGGACACCTCTCTCAAGCATGGATAGTAATAGTACATGTTTATTTTGTTTTTTTAACCAAAGGAAGAAGTTATGGTCAGCAAATATACTTGGGTTACACACCCATGTATCATCTTTGTGTGGGAAACACTGACATCCTCCTACAAAAATGCCAATATCATTTTAAAACCACTATAGAGGAAAATTTTCCCATCACTGGTTATAGGAGCAGGATCTGCACTGCTCGTAGGGTTTAAACAGAAATAATGAGAATAAAAACATTCCTTGTTGCTGTTTTGCACAGATTTCAGCTCAGTTGACATTATATTATACATGACCATCTGTTATATAGCAGGCTTAGCATTAGTCCTGCCCTGTTTGGAACAGTCTCATCCACTTAATGACCATATCAGTCTGTAAGTAGCCAGTCTTTTCAATCTTTATAATAATGGGTAGTTTCTATAGGAATTTTTAAGGAAGTTTTTTCCAAGATAGGAGGAAAAAAGCCCCAAAAAACAGCTTTAAGACCTTGAAACGGGTGCTTTCATATGTGGAAAGCAGGTCTGTCAGCATTAATGCTTTAATCATGATTAATTAAGGTTCATAACTAGTGCTTTTTTTATGTGATTACTCTTATGCTTTATGTCCCTTTCAACACAGTTTGGTTATGTTTCTGCAATGTCTCTCAGCAGCCATAGTGATATAAAATAGGTACACCACTGCTCTTTAATTTCTCATTCACACTAAAATTCAAAGTCAGAAAGTCAAGTCCACCTTCACAGGGTTCCTGCAGATCCTATAAAAGTCTCAATAGTCTTAAATTGCACATTTGACATTTAAACCATAAAAAGTCTTTAAAGGTCTGCTTTTTACCAGTGAGAGGTCTTAAACTTTCACAGGCACTTTGAGTAAGACATGTCCTCATTGAGTCTTTGCTATCTAGCCGACCTTAAAAAACACCTTCCCCCACAAATTATTGCATAAACAATCTCCATAATTCAGGAAATTCAGTGTTGGATGTTCTAAATTTCCTGGGGGAGGACACAGTCCCTCTCTGACTTTGTCTGACTCACTGTGATTTAATAAAGTGGATACTGTTATGAAACACTGTAGTCCAGTGGTTTAACAAGTGGCTCACAAAGTTGCTCAATTAAAAAATCTTGCAGCCCACCCTTATTTTAACAGGTTTTTCCTGACAAAAAGTATTATTCTGATTTTTGAGAGTTAAACTGTTTAGAGTCAACTCAGTACACCTGCTCAGCACCGAAAATGTTTTGAGATAACAAGTACCTATACTGTACACTGATAGAATAGAAGCATTCAATGTGCCAGAAATCAAATTTTAGCATTTATAATCCTCACATTTTTTGCTCTATACCAGGTCATTGGTAATTGGTATTAATTTTCTCATTTTAGGTCTTACAAAAAATCTTTAATTCAATTTTTGAAAACGTGTAGGAACCTTGTATCAAATATTTACCTTTTCACTGTCCCCTTGTTTCCTTTTCAATCCAAGTTATTTTTTTCTGCGGTAAAGCTATGTTATAATCTTTGATCAACCTTATTTTGTTCAAAAACAAAACAGGCCTGTATCCAGACAAGTACTGTAGTCTATTACCCTCCATCTGAGACAGTACGAAAACCCAAAATGAAAATAAAAAAAAAGATTTAAATAGAAATAGGGGAGGTACTACTTCAGAAATCCTGAGCTGTATCACAGTAAAGATTGGAAAGCCAAAATGGCAGCATTGGTGCCTAAACTGGAGATGCCAGATCTCATATATATTTATATACTTACAAATAGTTTCAACTGCAGCCTTATGATGCTGTTTAGATATGGTTATTTTCAGTGGTTATCTGATTTTTCTTGTTCATTCATCTCTAGCTGCGATGCTTAAACTGCAGCTTTAGCTTGCGCTACATGAAGATAGATTGGCATTATGCACAGGGATGACACAATGCAGAACATTCTTGCACAGCCTACACTAATTGTTGTGTACTTAGTTCTTCTGTAGAGCAAGTTCAGGGCATGAAACTTAATCAGCTAGCCACTATAAAGTGTGTCACTGTGCCATCTGTGAGTCCTCTGTTAGCAGAGTTTTATCAGCTGTTGAAGTGTTTTATCTCTCTTGCACTCTTTATTGCCTAATCAAGCAGGCCATTTTAGTACTGCTGTCAAAAGTCAATGACCTGAAATGTACTCCCATGCCTTATGCAAGCAAATGATTGAAATTTAGGGAATTTTTAGTAGAAAAAAAATTAAATTGATCCTCACTGCAGGCTCAACATTTTTTGTTGCATGTTCTTGATCAATCCTCCCACAGTGTTCATTTTCTTGAAGACCCTGTACTTTGAGGTCAGCCTCTGTGTTTTTGGTGATGCATATAGAGTATGATTGAGATAATCAAAGGAAAAGGCAGAGCCTTTCAAAACTCTGTTCAGCTTACTCAACAAGGTCAGACTCAAGGCAAAGAAATGCAACTCTGTTTACCCAGTTGTAATTACACCAAATCACCAGGTGTCATCATCACTTAGCTTTCAAATGCCATCTTATTCCTTCATTGAAGAGATTGTCTCGTAACAGCAGGGTCACAGCAGCACATAACTTCTTTGAAAGAACGTACAAAACGAGTCTGTTCAGCTTTTCCTGAGTCATGACAGAGTTAACAGGCTCGAAACCTGCTGAATGTCAGTTTCAGCAGACATATAGGGGCCTGTTTCAAAGAGCAAGCAAAAAATAAAACAGGGGATGATAGATGGACCAGCTGATGCAGCCACACCCCCTGCCTCACCTCCTGCTACTGTCTCCTCAGGTGTTAGAACAAAAGTTTGGAATTAATCCGTGTGGATGCGTAATGCAAAATTTTGAACCCGGACCGCCCGCGTACAAAATGTATTAATTTAGATCTGGACAATTAAACTGACTTTTTACAAGTTGACTTCATTGTTAGCAGTCTTTGAAACTTTCTATGTGTCTCACTCTGTAAGACATTCAAATCAATACTCAAAATTGAATATCCACTTTGACTGTGTTCCGTGCTGCTGTCATCAAACTGAGAATATTGAAAAGCAATTGTAACCAGTACACAATGATTCATGAAGATAACATTTTTTAGTATATAAATGGTCTGATTTTCTGCATATTTGCATGCATTATCATGCAAAAGCCTTAAAAACCAGCATGGAGAATAATTATGAGCTTCACAGCTCGGCCTTGGCCAATTATCGCTGTATGATTAGAGAATACACATAATTGGTTCTGTTTGAGGAGGCGGCACAATTATGACCACAGCTCATTACTCTCCTTAATATCAGTCTGTCGTACGAGCACAAAGCAAAGGTTGGTGATTATATTTGTATCCATATTTTGGGTCGGCAGTTTCAGTAGACACCTGTGTTTCTGTAATCCTTAGGAGCATGATGGTGTTGTTGGTCTTAAAGAATGTGCTCAGGAGCTTTTTACAGTGAAATTGTATGGGAAACCATGGTGCCTGTAGATTTTAACAGGTCTGAAGATGGTAAAGGAAACCTTTCACCTCTGTCTACCTCTAAGTACAATGAATCCATTGTTTGTACCGCCTTAAAACCTTTGAGCTGGGGGAGGTGAATGACATTCCTCTGACATGTTGAATGGCTTTTCACTGTAGAGAAGGGCAAACAACGCCTGCGTCTCTTTTGGCTTTCTGTCAGTGATCTGTCTGTCAGTACTGATGCTTTTAGTTTTATTGTGTCCTCCCTCTTGATTCACACATCAGGTTCATATCTCTTTAGATTTTTGGCTTGCTTGTTTTTCTACTTTCTGATAGACATCAGCTGTCTATAGTCTTATTTTATTGTTATTTTATTTTCCATTTCTTTTATACTGGGTTTTGGGGTTAAGGCTCAGGGAGAGGATTAGTTATAATATTTTCCTCAGAAGGAATTTTTCATTGGACTTTTGATACATCAACTCCGGCCAGTTAAGTTTTTGTATCTCATCAAGTGTCGCCTTCAGCTATCCTTAATTTCTCCCTTTGATAAATCTGCCATCACTTTCTTTGTCATTTGGCTGATAAAATGCCGAAAATAATGAAAAAACACTTTCAGGAAGCAAAAGAAGAAAAAAATACCCAGATTTTCTTTTGTTTCTTTCTTGATGTCGGCTTGGTTATGTTCTCTGGTACCCCTTTTCAATATAACATCAGAGGAACATTTTTGCATGTGTATTATGTCACACAGCCCTACATTCAAGATTGATGTTGTAAAGTGTTCGAACAGGAACTGATGTCTTCTCAGCTCAAACTTAAATCGCTGTTAATGTGGGAAAAAACTCCCAACAGGACATCCTGGTACAGTCCATATCTGTACTAAACACACTCTGACACTCACTGCTCACGGCCACCAAGGATTATCTCCCGTACTCTTCCTTCTTCCAACCAGCACCGGTTCCTCTGCTCAATCCCTGAATCCCGTTGCCATGGTAACCCTTTCGCTGTACACAATGGCATGGCGGTTGCATAATGTTTTTCTGCCGGTGCAGTTTGTGGCCCACACTACAGATGAGTGGGCAGGCAGCACTCTGAGCTGCCCTCCCACACTTCGCTCCATGCTAATGAAAAGCTCGGCCTCATCGGGGAGTTTTCACACTGAATCATATCGGACAGCAGAGAGCCTCAGAGCCTCTGGGTTCTGCCCTGCTGCAGAAGGAACGTCCTTTTAGACTTCTCTGTTTGAAACTCGAACTGCCAGACTCTGGAGTTTGACTTTGTTTCATATTCTACCCCTGAGCTCCATAGCCAATAACATGGCCAATGAATTGATTTTGCCAGAATATGATGTTAAAAGTGCACAAAAAAACGAATAAAAATAGCAGCATCACAAATCAGCTGTCAACTTTAAAAGTCTCTGAATAAACAAATATGCCGTGTCCACTCATGCTTCAAATATTACCTATTTTTGTTGATGCCAACATGGCTGAAAGAAGGCCCTCAGCCTTCTTTGTGGCCCTGTCCTGGGGGGCAAGGCAAAGCAAGACCAGCTGATGAGTTTAGCACAGGAGAAGAGGAGCAGTTCATTGATGTTACCTCAGATTCAACAATGAGGTTGCAGCTCAAGTCCAAGATGTCCACATTTTTGATCAGAGTGGATAAAGAGTACCCACATCTAGGCAGAAGAGCCCTGCCTACACTCCTCCTCTTTGTAACATCCTACCCGTGCAAGCAGGAGTTTTCTGCTGTTACATCAACCAAGACAAAATACAGATTAAAGCTGGACATTGAAAATGAATAGTGTTACTCTCACAACTGAGCCCAGGACCAGAGAAGATCTGTAACACAAAACAAGCTGACAGTAGTCACTGAAATTATTACGTGGCTGGAAGGATAACCTTAAAAAATATTGACTTTTTTTTTTTTAATTTCAGGGAATAGTTCATATTCAGAGAGTCTGATTTTTAAACCTAAATTTTGGCGATCTAAGTTGTGGTAAATAGAAAAAAAATAGGAGCTTGTTGGCAAAAATTGGGACTGAGAGTGTGTTTTTCGTACATTTACATATTTTACATGTTGATTTGTATGGTGGGGGGTGGGGGGGCTTATCCTTTACTTCTGCTAAAGGGGGGGGCCTGGCAAAAAAAAGTTTGGGAACCACTGCTTTAAATTAAGTTTTTTGGATTTTAAGTTTTTGGATTTTGTCCTATTTGACTAACATCCCTTTCCTTTTAAAAACATTAAAAAATGCAGTTATTGATAAGGATGGAAAGAAATAGTTGCTTTCTGTTTTTTAGTATTTAGTTGATGTAAAGATTTTACAGGGGAGTTTGGGGCCTATTTTCTTGCATTGGACAATTGACAGTGTGAACAAAGACAGGATATGAGGAAAGGGAGTTGCATGAGTCACAGACAAGGTCTCCAGCTGGAACTGAAACAGGAACATTGTGGTTCGTTATGCAATCAATATATCTCTTGAACATTCAGTTATGTTTTTTCAAAATTCTCTCATTTAGAGTTTTCAGTCTACAATAAAAAAACAAAGGCTTAACGTGACTTCTTCTAAAGGCTTGTTGTGTATGAGTTACCATTACAAACCTAACTCTATTCACAGAGAAAAGCAGCAAATATTTGCAGTCTCAAGTGGTAACTAATGTATGTTTGCAAGAAGTAGTTTGTGTGAAGCGAGAGTATGACATACGTAGCTTGCACTGACCTGGAGGTATTAGAGATTGCTGTTCTTAATCTGTCAGCAGTATGTGGTTTCTGTTCTGTTTTTTTCTGCATTGTCATCTACAAATATTCTATGTATTAGCATAGGAACAGCCAAGAATCATGAAAAGTGTAGACCGAGTGCTCAGAGCTTTGTTTCCTCTGGTTCTGGGTGAGCAGACTAATGTGGTGAATTTGGACACTGACAAAGGATGTGTGTTCAGTGCCATGGGACTTCATTCAGCCCCCGTGAGCCAGACAATCTAATTAACTAGAGAAGCAGAACTTTAATCGTAACAATGTGTTGTATCATACAAAACAAAGATGAATGTTGGTTTCTTTATTTTGAAAATTAGGGTGGAAAACAAGTGATTGGGTAACTTATTGGAAAGATGCATTTTATAGTGAGAAACTGGGGTACAGCAATTTCAAAGAAAGAACAGAAGAAATATCAAAGCTAAAAGCTTTTGCAATTCCTTTTCATGAAGCATTAATAAACCAGCCTGTGAATCAGTCAAATCTGATCCATATTTCAAGCACAGCAATTTCCCACTTTCAGTCTTTCCAATCGCTTTCTTTCTCTCGTTCTCACTTTGTTTTCACTCTCTCGAGTGCCAAGCAATTTGGCAGCAACACAGCAAAGATGAGTTTTATCCCCATGAAATATTAATCTCTGAAATGAAAAGCAAAATGCATTCCACTGCACAGCACATCCAAGGTTTATCAGGTTGTTTTTTTTCTTCTAGTTTGGATTGTCATCCAAACTACTTCGCTGTCCTGTTTTTGACCTCTGGTTCATCACCAAATCCATGAAGTCGGCATCAGATTTCATAGACAAAAGCTCCTGTGTTTTCCATTAAGTCTGAGAAATTAGTTAGACCCTTATTCTTCCATACTGTGTAAATGCCTCCAAAGTAAAGCTATTGTCTGCAAATTGAAAAGGCAACTTACTAATGCTGACATACAGTAAGTATCTAAATGTGTTTTAAAGGGGACCAGGTTAATTCATAGATTTGTTCATGTGTATTAACTGAGAAACCCCTTTGTTAAAACTCCAGTATGTTTTGTTCATTCTGTACTGTTCACATTTGTGTGTCAGGGGTGTATAATAATGTTGAAACACTGCTTCATTTCAGCCTGAAAAAATCTGTCTCTGTCCTTCACCTGATAAAACAGCATTTCCAGTAAGCAGCAGTGATATGGGTAATTTTCTTCAGAACACACATATCGATTTGCTGAGACTGTCTGTTGTTGAAGTGCTGCAAACTTAGTGTGAGTGGGCACATTCAAGCACTCCAGTCTAAAGGAAGCTGAATAAAGCAGAGCAGCATATAAAAGTTACATAGTGATGTTATTATTGTACACTATTGCCCTGTTTGTTCAACTCTCCAGGGATTCTAGGCTGTAAGATAAATAGGGGTTTTGTTACAGTAAATTAAAATTGTAACTACTTCAGGTTATTGTTAAGATATAGATGAGATCTAAAATCTGTATTCTAATATGGTTGGGATGATTTTGTCATTTAGACCCATTTAAGGGAGGCAAAACTTGGCCTACCCTTTTCAAAGCTGGCTTGATGAAAGCTCTCATCAGCCACAAAGATAGAAATGAGGAATGAGACTCATTTCAGATTACAGCAACTCTCATTGTCAGATGTCAGCACTATTCAGCCTGAATAATAGACCTGTAGTTAATGATATTTATTCCTTTTCAGATCACCATTTACAGAGAGCATGTCACATTATTGAGCAGATGTGTGGGAGACATGTAGATTAGGTATGGTGAAGAAAAAAAGGAATGTTTGCTGAATGTCGGTAACAACTCTAGAAACCAATTTTTAACTACCATCTCAGCACCAGACACAAAATTGGACAAGTATGTGAATAAGGTTGAGCCTTTAATCTGTTTGAGAGCAAGAATGATCCATCAAGGGTTTGCTGAAGTAAAAAGTAGTGCTCAAAGTAAGTGACACAGTGAGCTCGTAATAATCATACACAAACTCAGCTGTAATTAAATAGTAATGTTGCTCAGCAATAGATGCATGTTTAAAAGCACAGTTTTGCACCATATGATATAAGTGATGTGAGTGTAGGCTACATCATCTGAGTTGCATTTTCTTCTGAAAGGGTTGTGTTATCCAAAAAGAACAAATCCAAACACATGTCATGTAGCCAAGTACACTCCCTCTGTGGTTTACACCAAAGGAGAACAAACTGTATGTGTAGGTGAGATTTCACTTACTATGCTCCTACTATGCTCCCCTTTATCTATGTGCATCGTGTGCATCAGATTTTGTGGAAGTTTATTTGTTGTGTGCCTTCCTGGAACTCTGCAAGGCTGCCTGCTATTGTACTTAACACTTTTCAGCTTTTCAGCACCCGCTCCTATTACACAGTAGTAATGCACAGAGCCAATCAATAGCTGGCTCACAATGCTGGATGGAGACATATACAGTGTAGTACTCTAACACTAAAGCACAAGGACATGGTGCTTGTCTTTGAAGGATAAGTTTAGGAATGTTACTGTGATGGTAAATTTTTCCATCCATTAAAGCCAAAAAGAAGTCTCTGCTAAAACCAGAAAGACCCTGCATCATGAAGACATATTGTTAGCTACATTCTACTCTACATATCTATTCTATATTTATTCTATATTTGCATTTGTGTGTTAATAAGTGACTTGTTAGTTTTCTGTTATTTGTGTCAAAACAGCTAATTGGTGGTAAGAGAATGTATAACAAAGCTGGCTTACTGAACGTGGCTAATGGTAGAAGTGCTAGTATTGCTGGTCTTTGATCCTCTTTGTAGGTAAATATCCATATTGCTGTGTTAAATGTTGTCACTCATTGCTTCAGTTATATGTAACTATAACCCAACACAGTCTCTGAACAACTTAATCCCAATATTCTTGGTCAAAACAGTGCTAAACCATGCTGTTCCCATTAAGTGCTATTGGGGCTGGCAGCTAACGGTTGTTTATGTCGGAATCAAGTCCTGTGCTGTCCACAAACCGCAGCAACACTGAGGCCACCATTATGCACTCTGGCTATTAGCTCACTATGTTAACAGCTAACTCTCCCACCCTAAACTCCAGAGGAGTGCATGCGCTAAGCGATGATAAGAGAGGAAAGGAGTGGACAACAGGGAATCTTGCTACTTGGTACAACATTTTAGGATTTCATTGAAAATCTGTACATATGTTTGATTTTTTTACAGCGCCAGTTTCAAACCAGTACACCCACAAAGTCTTCTTAGAGGCAGCAAGGACAATTGGAGCAATGGTGTGACGTCCAAGTCGAGACAGACAGACAGACATATAGACAGACAGACAGACAGACAGACATGCCGGCAATTACAGCAGTTGGATGTTTTGATGAGCATTTTTTCCCCAAACTTGGCTTTAACCCTTTACCTATTGAGTCTAAAAATGGTGATTTGGACATATTTTGTTATTATGGCTGTAAAATAGTCAGGAAATGCCCTAAGTCTGAGAGCTTTGGTCCCTTTTCCCAGGAGTACTTGAACTTAACTTTTCAACATCTGGTCAATTGTTATTGCACATTATATGGAATTGTCAGCAATTGAAAAGAAGAAAAACACAAAAACGGATTTGTTTTTCATGGCTTTCATGAGAAGAAATTTTGTTATTGCTCATGAAGTTTTAATTTGACATTTGAAATGTGAACCTGTACATGTTTAGAACAATCACCAGTCATTTTTTGAGTCTAGGACCCTGTGTGTGCAAAACACAGTGCAAAAGATAACTATATACATAGGCGAAAATTAGTGCAAATAAAGGTGGAAAAATGCATTCTCAACATTCTCAAGTAACATATTGTTATTGCACATGACAGACACGCACAAATGCCACTATCTAATGCTATTTTTGAAAACCAAACACCACTCTCGCTTGCTCTCCTTTTACTCTCTGCCTTCACTTTCCTTTTCTCACTCGTCTTCTGCCAAAGCTGCTGTTATCGTGGTGCTGTTTGACATTACCGTAATATACTATATATTAGGGCTGGACATAATCGAAATTTGATCGTGATTTCAATTTTGGCTTCTCATGATCATAAAAACATTATAATCGAAGAAAAATGATTAATGTGCCGCGCGGCGTGTATGCAAGTTCCTACACTGTAAAAGCACCGTGAATGCACCTGTGTTGCGTGTGCAGCAAGCATGTGACGTATGTGGATCAATAATACGAGGAGTGAGCGTTAAAAAACATGACAGAACAGCAGCCTTTGGTTGAGAAGAAGGGTAGGACATGGTAGGACAATTTGCATTTGCAATTTGCAAGTTTTACAGGAGTGCATGTAGATTGGGTATTTAATTTTATTTATTGTTTTTTATTGCTATCATTTAATATATTGTTATTATTTTACTTGTTACTAATTTATTTTTCATTGTTCTTTTAAGTTGTGGTTCAATAAATACTTAAGTTTTGAAATCAATGAATAATCGTGTTTATTGATCGTGATTTCAATATTAATCAAAAAAATTGTTATTTTTGCCATAATCGTCCAGCCCTACTATTTACCACGCATCATATATTGCCCGAAAGCACTGATTCTCAGCTCTCTGTCAGTGTTGGAATTTTTTGGGTGAGCAAACTTTCGAGGAGTTACAGTGTTGAGAATCCATGTAGCAGTTTCGCAATACTTCTGGTGTTTTGCTATGGTGTTTTGCTATGAATGCCTACATCATATGGTTGCGTGTACTGTAATGAACCATATATGTGCGCATGCCCACAATTCTCAGCTTTCCAACACCGTTGGATTTTTTCTCATCAGACAAACTTTGACAGAGTTACAGTAATAATACTCCGGACATATAAAACACAGCACTGGCGCGGGGTCAGTAGATAAAGGGTTAAAAACACAATATAATTGCCTCAATCTTATTAAAATTTCTTTTTTGTACCACTGTTGTATTATTCAAATTGGGATCAAATGTATGTTTTGATTTCTTGTGTCATTTGATCTTTCACAGATGTTCAGTCTGATTTCCTCCTTAATATGCTCGTAAAGCTATCTGTTTGCCACAAGCTCTTAAAAGTATGAAGTTGATCTTAAATCAGCGAGCTAGTAAGCCTGCATGGGATTTATGATTTACAAAGATTTTCTGAACAGAACATCTATCACTTGTAGCTGTGTGATTTAGAGGAGTTTAGAGATGAAATGGCTGTTGGTGGCTAATTACATTACTTTGTTGTTGTACTACACTGTGTTTCCTTTTTGGAGGCAGTGGTGAGTCAGCTCTAATCAATGAAGTGACAGCTGCATGGTGATGGAGATGCTAGCAGGGTGGCTAATTGCTTTGAATAATCACTGATGTGATGTTTCTTGGATGACAGCTTTTACAACTGTGGGGAATCTACGCCAATTTAATGCCTTTAACCAAAAGAAAAATGCTTTGTGTTTTATTCCATTATCCTACAAACACTGTGCCCACTGTGTTTGATGTTCAGACAATCCGAGGGCTTTTGGTTTATCCTCATGTGTTACTATAGATTTATTTGAGGGGTGTAGGGGAGTGCCGGTTTAAGACGGCTGTGATATACATTGCATTATACTCTCCAGTATAGACTCTCTTTAAGAGGCTGTAATGTATAGATGGATTATGGCAGGATTGAGGCCAAAGATTAGAGGGGTGCATATATCACACTGTCCTCTTTCAGCTCTGTCTCCATAACCGTTACTTACATATTAGATTATTCTGTAGTAAATGATTTACATCTAATGCTGTCTAGACCATTAGCGTATTCTGAAAGAGGGCTCAGTCATGAACTGTCTGAGTAAAAACTCAATCTGTAAAACAGCAGGTTTATTTTCTGTCCTTTAGTATGAAGTGTGCAGATGCATAAAGATATCACAGAGATTTCTCCCTGCCTCTGAGATCGTTAAGCCAGCTAGAGCACATGCTGAAATCAACTCCCCTGTAGGGAAATACACATTTTCAAGGCAGGTAGTGCTGTGTGTGTGTCTAAGTGTGTGTGCAGCCATGCATGTGTCATCTTCAGCTGCTGTCAGCCCGGGCTGTGCCAGATACCCTGTGCTGAGGACGTGAGATTCAGACTGAGCTTGTTATCACCTGGTTCTTCTTAAGAAACCTGCCGATACAACGCAACCCTGTTTCTACTTAAGAGCTAAAAAGTTGTGTGTCATACAGATGCACATTTTATGCACTCATGATTGATTTTATCCTTGTGTGCAACAAAAAAAGAAGAAACTAAACCTCTGTATTTTTTTTTTTTGCCATTGCATGAGTAGTTTGTCATGTAAAGCTGGGTGATTTCGGTATTTCTTCCTAACTTGACTGTTACCCGTGCTAGGCTATATAGTCAGAGTATGAGACTGGTAAAGGAAGTAGCAAGACTATGTAAGAAAAATGTGATTGTCAACCAGCTAATCATGCCTTACTATCATTCTCCTCTTGGGCTGTTTTACAAAAATGAAACTTATGAAAGAGCTCCTTATGCAGTCTGTAGAACTGTTAAGCTTGATATTCTGTGCATGGAAAACTCTACTGACCTCATTTTATACCATTTGTGATTAAATTTTTATTACATTGCAGTTCATTTAGTTTACTTTGGACTGAATCTTGCTGCCTAGTTGGAAAATTAACTGAGTTAGAGGTATCACTGTACAAAACATACAGGTTTCAGCATTTCATGTTTGGCAGGTGTTCAGAGTCACATAAATATCTGCCAGGTACTATTTCAGCTTTCATTAAGTCCTGGCTGCTTCTCTGAGTAATAGTTGGTAAGTGCCTAAATGAAACTTAACTTCTGTCTGGTGTAGTATATAGTTCACATTGAGATTAAACATTTTCCCTGATTAGATGTTATTGATAGTATGTCTTCTAATTGGGATCTTGTAGAATTTTAATAGAGGATTTTGTGGAAAATGGTGAACCAGGTATCATTAGCAGATATTTCAAGGTTCAGATTGATTTTAATCAACACAAAAGTAAATAAAATAAATTAACTGAACACTAATGTTGACTAAATTATCAGCTTTTTAATATTTGTTAACACCCTTTAGGCTTGGCAGATAAATTAAATCAATTAATTGTTTTGGTGAAAAAATTTAATTTAGAAAAATAAAAATCTAGATTTGATCTTGTTTTGAGATGCTGCACATCATTATTAAGGCCCCTCCACAGGCAGGCGGACCACTTTACCATTTCACCAACTGTAACTCATGAAGGTCAATGCGTAATAAGAGACAGTGCTCCTCTTAAACATGACGCCTACCTGGATAATGCATATGAGTGAATGGTGATTCAGTTTGAATTTGTAATGTGCCACATACACTATACAAAATAAAGAGTGGGAACCTTGATAATGCACTTGTAAAGGCAAGGAGGATTTTAAGTTTACTTGCTTTAAATATCTTGATAAAATAAAGCAAATGTTGTTTTGAGTTATATCTTTTGTAGAATTTTTTTCAAAGATTTAGTCGGGGCTTTCTTGCCTTTATTGGAGAGATAGGACAGTGGATAGACCTTAAAAACGGGGATGAGAGAGTGGGGAACAATATGCAGTCAAAGAGCTACAGGCCAGACTTGAACCCAGGCTGCATGTGTAAATAGGGTGCAACCCAACCACTGGGCTGACCGTGCCCCAAGTTGGTTATTTTTAAAGCAAGGAATCCTAAATTTGGTTTGGTTTGAAAAAAAATGTGATTTTTTGATGTTAGAATGGTGCTCATTTACTGGTAAGGGGCTTTGTAGAGTTTTTATTACAATACTTAAAAGTATTTTCCATGATGGTTGTTGAGTGACGCTACAGAAATATCACTAAAGGAAACATCCACAGCTTTTCCTGCCCAGACTGTTAACACTATGGCTCTTCTATGATGTGATTTTATTGTGCTTGTTAGTGTTGAATGTATTCCTCAGCCAGCCCTCTCTCACTTCACTGGTTTTTGTTTACAAGGCTTTTCTAGTGCTCATTACAGCTGAACATTGTTCCTCCAGTGCTGCCTCATCCTGACATGGCCAGACCTCTAACTAACATCAGACAATCACCCGAGCAAGGCTGCACTCATTTGACAGCGCACTGCACTGCAGTGGTCAATCTTCTGTGTGAGCAAAGACACAGCTCTGTCCCATCACATCTCCGTGTGTATACAGGCTCTTTCACTTTTTAAGAAAGTGCACCCTGCTGTCTGTGCTGAAGCTGCTGCCTTGAGTTATCATTTCATGTGGTATTACATCAAGTTATATGCAGTAGACTTAAGCACACCGTTTGCTTTTGTGCACATTTTTGGTCTGATGTTGTTGATTTTAACAACAACTGCACAAAAAAGTAAGAGGTTGAGCCACAAAGTGTTATAGAGGAGAACTGTTGCCAGTTTATTTCTAGCTGTTGTGTGTGGTGTTAAATTAGAAGATCTGATGCTTGTAAAAAATGACTTAAAGATGATAAACATTAGCCAGATTATAAACATTATGCTTCTGATAAATAAATTGTTTGCTCTCTTACTTGACATTTAATGAGTTTCTGTATATCTTGAGTGGAGGATCTCAAGGCCTGTGCAGAGCACAAGCTTTGAAGCAGCACTATAAAAGACATCAAATCAAATTTCCTTGTTTGCTGTGTTGGAGCAGTTTCTCTTAGCCAGACCTTTATGTGTCTGTTTGCATGTAAATTGACTGAGTGCAGGTCTGTTTCTAGTAGCACTGTCAGCTACTTTGTACTTTGTATATGCAACTGTGCTTCCATGTGTCTACATTCAACAGGCAGGATTGTGTACAGTAAACCTAAGACGTTGGTTGAGTAATGATGAGGTCCGACTGCCTTTGCTGTTTTGAGGGTAAAGTGGAGCATGAAGCAATGTAACTGTTAACTGCTGCAGTACATCCCCGCAGGTAAACACTGTATAGCCTGTTAGGCAATGTAGGGATCTACACAGTGTTGTCACACACCCAGGCAGCTCTGATAGACACAAACAAACCCCACCTATTACCCCCCCCCCCCCCCACCCTCAGTAGCTTTAGAGAAACAAGTAGGCCAAAAGTGGGAAGCCTTGTCTGTGCTTTAAACACAACAAAAAGAACTGAGCAATTTGATCCTGCCCTGCGCAGGGTTTCACTCGGCATGGGTTGAGGGGGAGAGCTGCTCTTGAAAAGCAGCCTCCCTGCCTCTGTTTGTAAGTGATTCCCAGGAAGGTTTTCCTCCTCTGCCTGCCCATTATTTCACCCCCATCTTTACGCTTATTCAGCAGCACTGGTGCAAGTCAGAGCTCTCCCTAAACATCTCAGGAGAAGGAGAGGGATTTCCCTACTAGCCCCCCTGCTAGTAAGTAAACATGCAGGGGCAATCCACCACATTAACTCCTTTTATCTTGGCTCCTTGCTCAGAGTGAAGCTCAAGGAGAGAAAGGGTGTTTCATTTTCAAGGCAGCTCTGGGTTTTGGTTTCCCTCCACTACCTCACCAAAGGGAGAGAGTGCAGTTGAGCTGCTGCCATTTTCCACTTGTTTGTATGTGTGTGCAGCTGTTACTGTGAACAGAGGGTGGGCTCACTTTCCCCTCTCTTTTTGTTCATACAGTGGGAGAATTTTGGATGAACTGGAGTGAGGATTTGGATTCCCACAGGCTACATGGTAATTCTCCAAACATGTGGCTGTTTTTCAGGATTTATTTTTTTGCAATGCAATTTTTTTTCTTGCAGTTCTTTTTTTTTTTTTTTTTTGCTGTTTTCATTTCAAACCACTGCTTTCACCCCACCCAAATCTTAAAGGCCTCGATTTTAATCCCACAGCTCTCTTTGTCATTCTTTGGCTTTGGATTGCAAGCAGTTTTGATACATAGACTGAATCTGGACTGTGTCTTTCCCAACCTTGGAGGTGTGACGCCTTTTCAGCCTTCCTCCATCATGAGGCAATCCTCCTGAGTCACAGCTATGCTTCGCTGATGTCTTTGACAAAGCACACTTAGCCTGACACCCAACAGGTGCCTTCACATGAACGTCCATGTGGTCATGTACTACAAATCAAATCTACTTTTACTCAAACAGCGATATTAGGATTGGCATTTAGAGCTCTTTTTCTTGCATTAGTAGAGTTTGTAGTCATGACTTTGCCTTAGTAAAGTCTTTACTCTCACTGTGTCCTGCTGCCCTCTATTTTTCACAAGCAACCTGCAGAGGATACAGCAGACTAAGCCCTTGCTCCTAGATGACTGTGTAAAACGATGCTCAAAAAAGTGCTTGGATTGCTTCTATGACAGAAAGTCTTACTCTGGACCTTGATCTTTTAAGTGAACCTTTCTGAAGTGGATCTTTCACCCATTGTTGATGCTCCAATAAAAAACAAACCTTTGAGTTTAATAGAATAATAGTCTTTGACTCAATGCCAAGAAAGAGCAAATCCATTCAAGTGAGAATTATCTTTACAATGGATTTTCTAGCAACAAACAGTAATTAGGGTGAAAGACAGCTCCAGAAAACCTGTCAGTTTTGAGCCAGTAAAAAAAGAAAATGTCTTGCAGCAGCTTGAAAAGTTAATTGGCTAACATTATATCATCGCCTAAATTGCAATGGGTAAAGCAAACCTCACTCACTGCATCATGTGTGTAGTCATCATATTGTACATAGTTGCTATGGAAACGGCTTTTTTGTGACTCAAATGTCTTAAGATGTGAAGGAGTTAAAGAGTTTCTGAAAGTCTTTTTAGAGACTTTTTATGGTAGGAAATGGCCTCACTGAACAATGACAGTTAAGGTAAAGGCATGACTGAGAATGCTTCCCTTCATTGTTTAATCGGCTTCAATAATGTGTTTTGGCATTCAGATAACATGTGGCTAAATTTTAGTACTAATTCATGTCTATAGAACCATTCCAGTCAAGATGAAGGCTTCCCAGACAACCTCTGTACGCAGTCCAAGCTTTCAGATATCAAACCGCTGATATGCATTAAGCAGGTCCAGACAAAGCATTAAGGATTGTGACTTGATCTGAATGCCCAGTAAACATAAACCCCTGTGAATTCATTGTACAAAACAAGGGGAATTTCATGTGTTATGAGAACTCTTGCAAAATTTCAATGTATATTCATTTGTCTGTAATGTTTTCAACATAGACTTCTTTCAGTCAGTCTTTTTATAGTGCCAGGTCATCGCTGTACAAAGAGGGCAGGCCTAGACTGCACTCTGATTTGTTATTTATGAAGACAAAATGTATCCACCATGTGCTCAGCGCTAAGCAACATGTAGCATAGTTTCATTGGCAAGGAAAAACGTCCGAAACCTTAAGCAGAACCAGACTCACATTGAACAGCTATCTTCTGAAGCTATGTTGAGTTCACATTCTGAATGTTGAAGTCCTGCATTTTTCACATTGGATGTCATTTTGTTTCTTAAGATTCTTTCCCGTCAGCTTAGATGCATCATACTCCAGTAGTTGATTTGAGTCAGTCACTGGTGAAATGAGTAAAACCAGCTTCGATAGAGCTGCACTGTCTGGATAAATATATGTAGAAATATAAATGATATGATCTGATGTGCCACAGGATGTCTTTTAATCAGCACAGATGGTGCAGAATCAAGAACAGGAAATCAGTAGTGTTTTCCTTTCTTGTCCTCAACAGTGTTTTCACACCAAGTCCCACAGCTTCATGGATCACAATTTTCCTCTGCATGACCATTCAGCAGTGGAAAGTTTGACAGCACAAGAATGAGCTGATGGATGTTCTGAGAGAGCTGTTTGATTTACTTACATGTTGGCGACTCTCCTGGTTTGAGTGTTTCACATACAAGGTTACATTCTTAGCTGATGATCAACCAGTTTAGTTGCTCACCAATGGCACAAATGTTTGTGTCTACAGGTATGATAGGGTCAAGTTTTCTCATTGAGTTATTGTTACATCACCTGTCCCAACATGCATACCTGGTGTTTAGTTATTTTAATACAGGTTGGAAAGTCCTGTGATTGTCTTGTGCAGTATCACATAAAGAGAGTACAAACAACTGCCTGTTACACTCATCTGTTAGTCTTTCTTGAAGAAATGGATCATATCATGATATTTCTGTCCTTTCTGTCTTCACGAAGGAGGCCAGGCTTACAAAATGGTGCAGCCAGACTGAATGGGGGTGGAAGTGTTATTAGCATGAGAAAGCCCTTTTCCTTAGCTCTGTCTTCCTCTTCACATTGTCTGCTTCATGTCTAAGGCTCGCTCGCTGGACAAGTCACTTCCTTAAAGAGACATGATTCCCTTTAGCTAGCTTGTAATTCAGTTTTCAGCCAACATTTTTTTACTAGTCAGAACCACATTGCTTTCCTATAAATATGTCACTCAGTGCTGGTGTGTTTTTAATTGAATGCTTCAGCTTGTGGAGTCCATATGACAGAAACCCCTGTCGACAAAAACTGCCTATACTTTTTTTTATACCTTTTATCCTGCCTTTCAAAGTAAGGTGTTCTTGAAAACAATATTCTCACATAGTAAAATGTGTGTAAAATAAACAGTATTTTTAAAGGGTTAACAATGAGCTCTATAGCGGTCATTACTTTTTATACACAAAAAAACTCAGTTTGCTGTTAGTTCGACTAAAACTAGGCTTTTGAAATGCACATAGACATATTGTCGAACCTAAACTGTATTTGGTGAAATGTTTTTAAAAAAATTTTTTGGATAGGACAGCTGAAGAGAGACAGGAAATATGGGGAAAGAGACTGGGATAAGACATGCACCAAACAGCACCAAGACTGGTAATCAATCCTGCAACCAGCACAAGGACTATAGCTTCTATATATAGGCGCCTGCTTCACCAACTGAGCTAAACCGGCACCCATAATTCTGATTTTTTTGACCCAGTTAATACTGAGCATGGTTGACTGTGTTACTGTTCAAAGAGCCAGTTCACACTCTTTAACACAACAGCGTTTACAAACTAAAAAAGAGTTAGCAATGTTTTCAGACTTTACTTTATTGATATAGCAGTATTGAGTAGCATTTCATGCATCAATACTGTTGTATTGTCCTGTTTTATCGACTGCTAATCGTGTTATTCAGTATGAGCCACAGATTTTCCTTCAATACTGAAGTTGCTGCAAATAAAAAAAGCAGCAGCACCCGCTGACTTTGAGTCGTCAAGTTCCCAGCATCAATTGTTTTACATTTGTGTACAACTGTAATTTGGTGTGCCACTTCAGTGTCTGTTTAGGGTGAGTGGGGGAACTCTGTCATGCAGTAAGAAGAAGCAGGAAAAAAAGAGATTCAATTTAGCTGTTCTATGATAAATCTCAACAACATTTTCATTACTGATAATGTGCAGATTATAGCTGTCAGTAATTCCTCCATATTTTTCAGCCTAATGTCAAAATCACAAAGATATTATTTTTACGATTATGCGGAGCACAATAAATATAATAAAGTCCTCATCATTAGGAAACTGTAACAACTGAGGGTTTGGTATTTATTTGCTGATAAAATGACTTAAATGCCTCTGATTTTTGTTGTTGACTTTTTGTAACCAAGTCATAGAAAAAATGCAGTCTGACAAACAGTTTCTGATTCATCCATATGAGTAAGGACAAGGCCCCAGACACTGCTGTTCAGCCCAAGGGATGCCCAAAAGCTAAGGGTCAGATCATGGTGACAGACATTCCCAAAGGAAGTGTGCTGCTGACTTTTTTCTTTCTCCTTTGCAGCTCCAAGTGTTGTTCTCAGGATTCTGCATTCATACAATAAATATTAAGACACACATTATAGAAGGAAGATTAGAGTGGAAACCTGTAGCTAAATAATACAGTGCTTCTCTTCCTCTGTAGGCCTGGCAGGACTGCTGGAGATGGATGACAGTGCAGAATTCTCTTTATTGGGGCCATTTTTTTGCCTAGGCAGAGGAAGCTTTTGCTCTGAAGCTGTAAAATTCACTAATAATCTGGCCATGGAAATCTGAAAGATGTGACAGAATGTGCCTCTCTGGTTTTTCTCACTCTACACCCCCCCCACTCCCTCGTTCTCTTCCTCCTCTGTGGGTGTTTGGTACACTAAGTGCTTCATGATTGCCAGGGCCGCGAGGAGGCACAATCGGCGGGGGCGTCAGCAATCCTCAGCCAAGTGTCCTTGCTTCCCTGAGTAAATTTTCTGGCAGTGTTGTGGTGGAGTGACAGTGGAGTCAGCGTTATCTGGTCAGATTGCAGCATTTAACAACAACAAGGCTGCGCGGCATCATGGTGGTGAAATTTCCATAACAGCTCCTGTGTTGTTCATACTTTGGAGTAATTTGTCACGCTCAAATGTCATGCAGGCTCATCACATTCAGAGTGACTAGACGGTTAAAGTGCATATGTGTGCACTTAAGCAGTCTGGAGTTAGACAGACAGGATTCCACTTAGCTAGGACTGAGTCTGCTGTAGTCTGTTTCACTTTTAAATATAGAAGGGGACAGTACTTGAACAGGTGAGAGGGTTGATATGTGTACTCGGAACCTTCTTGAAATAATAAAATCTCTCAATTTGGATACAAATTCTTATATTCAAAAATAAAGATAATAACAGTATTTTTGCTAAATTATGTGTATCATAATAGGGCATTTTTTAAATGTTGGAGTTATCAAAATGTCAGTGAATAAAGGAAAAATGTAGAACAGCATTAATACTTGAAAATCTAGAACTGTGATTTTTTTTTATTCCAGAGTTTATTGATTGAATCAACTTTAAAACTTCTCACGGATACTTCAAAATCAGTCTGATTAATAATTTAATTATACATATTTCACAGACTTTCCACAAAAAATGTTAATCAAGAAAAAGAAAACAAGTGGATGCAGACTTGGGTATATTTTTGGTGAATGCATCTCTGTTGTGGCAGCTGTAAGTGCCTAATCCTGTGGAAATGAGAGCTTTTCAACATGCTTTTGAAATATGAATTGTTAAAGGTGTTTTACATAATGCCTGTCCTCTTGGTTAACTCAAGTTGAGTGTGTTAGTCAGCTATGTTGACGTTGTTCTGAGCTGTCATTGTTGTCAGACAGTGGGAGCTGTGCTTCCTGCTTGTAATAAATGCACTGTGAACTGATGATGAAGATGATGACAGATGTATTTTTCAAATAATTCTGCACCAATACTTAAATAAAAACAGACCTATTCCTAATCTAATTTTTTCTCGTGGTTTAGTTAGTTTAAACAGATTTTTGGATTAAATGAGGAATAAAGGAGTAGTATATAACCTTTGCAGATTATTGTATTACATTGATTTTGGACAGTTTAGGTTTTCATATTAAGATCAGTCTCTGAAACACCTCCACAGGGTGACATAATTTTCCCTTGACTTGGATGTGAACGGTGATCGTATAAAGCACAGGTTTCTATTCCTGTCTCCGTCAGTCATGATTCATAATTTGGTTAATCAGAGCTGTGTCTGATCAACTGTTGTTATGTCTTATAATCTCGCCCACTTGCTTAAGCTTAGATGTCTGTATGTTGTGTTAGGATCAATCTGATGCAGATAAAGCAGTTAATCTGTTTTTGATCTACTTCATTTGACATCATATTTGGTGTGGTCTAAATCTTAATTTTGTTCTATTGTCTCCTCATTCTAATTGTCATTTTTTTTTCTTTCTTCCTCTAGGGGATGTTCTGACATTTTGGGAGGTACATATTCTTGCCAAAAGTTAGATGTTAGATGTATTTGATGGTAGTTTAGCATAAAGATTGGAAACAGATGTTTCAGTTTGATAGTGCAGTGACAAAATCCATCTGTATCAACTTCTTTTGAAGAAATCAAACAAATGCCATAGAATGTCTTAAAAATGTAGTATGGGATGCATGCTGGTAGAATATTTTTTTATGTACAGTGCTTAACAAATTTATTAGACCACCTGTCATATTTGTCTCAAAGACCATTCAGCATCATGAAGTGCTTTAATGCAAACTCTTTCATTTTCAGTCAGCTCTCCATGTTTTATCATTTTGAACAGGAATGAGGGATTTCAAACTGAATTCACCCAAATTTGAGCCGGCTCACTGGGCTTCTCTGAGAAGTCAGAAATTCATCAAGCATAACATTCAACCACTAAAACTCATTTTTCTGTTCAGGAATGCAAGTAAATAACTATAATTTGACATATTAATTAAGAAATATTAATATGCTTTACTATTTTTGCAGTTTTTTTGTAAATCAGTAAATTTGAAAATTCATGGATAACAATGCTAGTTATATTTTAGCATTAAAAATATCATTTGGGTTAAATAGCTTCTACATATTTGTGTATTAACCATTGCAGAAACATAAAAAATGATTTTGTTAATTACCAGTGCTGTTAATTTAGGGCAGCTGTGGCATAAACCTTACTTTGGTTAGGGTTAGGGTGGTCTAATAAATTTGTTAAGCACTGTAAATCATTAATGTCGCTTATTCTACCATCTCCTCTTTTCTCTAGTGGCCAGTTTGCTGTGGTCAGAAGATGTCGGCACAGGAGTACAGGTGTGGAGTACGCCGCAAAATTCATCAAGAAGCGGCGCAGCAAGTCAAGTCGACGAGGTGTGACAAGGGAGGACATTGAGCGTGAGGTGAACATCCTGAAGGAGATCCAGCACCCCAACATAATCACTCTCCAGGAGGTCTTTGAGAACAAGGCGGAGGTCATCCTGATCCTGGAGCTGTGAGTGATTTCTTTCTCTTTATTTCTATACACATAACAAAGAGCACAAGATGTTAGTGTTCAAAACCACAACAAGGCAGTACTGCTTAAATTGTAAGATGAATATCTGTTGAATGGGATTATGGTGACTTGAATAAAAGTTCGTAAAAAAAAAAAAACATCAACTCTTACACAACTCTTAATTAAATCTGCTGTCACAAGTTTTTCAAGTTGGTCATAAAACACACTGAAAATCATATCAACACCTGCAAAAGAAAGAAAGAAAGCAATCTATGTAAAATTTGAATAAATACAGTATTTTTTAATAGGTTAAGTTTAAAGTAAGCATGCTGGCAAAATAGTTTTTTTCTTTTTTCACATCACCCATAGCAAAGATTCTCAATGAGTGAATAATCTGACTTTTGATAGAGAGTGGGATGAGATCTTTTGTTGGTAGTCATAATTACAAACTACACGCACAGGCCAAATTCACAGAAATAAGATGAAATTTATTCAGGAACACTCTTGTCATACATTTAACCATTTTATTGCAAAATGGATACAGTTTTACTTGGCAGAGTTGGTTCTGCTCAAGAGATGGTCCCTGGGTTTATCAAGCAGTATGCTTTGACTCCAGGGTGCACATGGCTAGAAACCTCCTTATGGATGGATACATCTATGGCAATGTGTATTGAATATAATAAAATCAGTTCAAAGCAATTAATCCATTGTAGCATGAATCTGAATATGAGGGTGCAACAAGCTTTATACTATAAAGGAGGATGCTGAGGTGGAGGAGGTGATGCTTTGCCAGCAGCAGCAGTGTGGTGCATCAGCATTAATGCAAGCAGGGATTAGTGAGAAGTACGTAAGTTAAATACAGTGCTGTGTTGAGAGAAAGAGCTGTGATTGGCTGTGGGAGATGGGAGGCGATAATTGGTATCAGCTGGCTGTCAGCTGATCAAGGCTGGGCGTATTACTGACGCCCTGCATGAACTAACACTAGGCTTCATTTCTGTGTCCACAAAGGGCACAAAAACGGACACAAATCAAAAGTTTTTCACAAAACTTTAATACAAGACATTCCTTTGACAAGATGTTTGTAATGATCTGATATTCTTTTTTGAAAATCTGTTTAAATCAGTGGAGAATTACTTTGTTTGTACTCATTAGTATGTACTTTATATTGTAACTTTTACAAGTTTAGTTTAGTTAAGTTTAGTTTAAAACTAAATCTAGATCTAGATTACTACTTTATAGCTTCAGTAGCATGATCTCATTTGAACCTTGGTGAAGTGAAACTCAGAGAGGAGTTGAAAGGGTCATTTGTAAATTCTTATTATTGATATAAAGTAAAAAACAAATATACCATGTTTCAATGTATTAATATAAGTAATCTCTTCCTTAAAAGAAACCAAAGTCTAAGTCCCTCTTAACTTTAGGTTTTGTATTCTCTCAGCTCTGTGATCTCACTGACAAGGTGGTGCTTCCCTTAGCCTAATCTTTTTTTGTCCTTCAAAGGTTCAGACACGTTTCAGCATTTTTGTTTTTTTTTTACTGACATAATCCTAGTGTTTCAACTGCTAGCCCTGCCACCACATTGTAAACCCCTTACAATTAACATGTATTCTCATGTGATTTATTTTAAAGAGGTGAAGATAATTTAAAGAGCTGAATAAAAAGACAAGAATAGACTAATTCAAGGCATGCATCACTTTAATGTGAAAAGCTTTCCTGTTGATTCAATTTATTAGATTCTTACCCTTTTCTTCTTCCACTTCATTGTCAAAACATAGAAAGCTTTGGTAAGCTTGCTTTTTATCTTCTGTGACTGTTGAATGAGTAAACTGAACTTACTACTAGCTGTAGTGTCCCTTTAAAAGTGAAAATCTCAAATCTAAAACAGTTACTAGTAGTCAAGTTTGAGTCCTCATATTATATGGTGCTAATAGTAGGTTGACTGTCAACTAAAGTTGTAAGTAGTTATAGTTTTGTGTGGCTCAAAGCCTCTGTTTTCATCAACCATCAGTTAAACCGGTTTAACCAGTTTACACCAACTCCAAACTCTGCAAGATCAATCATGTTTACGCCACAAGTATCCAGCTGACACGCTCATTCAGAACAATCAGCACAAAAGCAGATCACAGTACACTTCCATTAGTAGGTCACCTTACAGCCAGCAGTAATGAGTGTGATTGTTAAGAGCTGCAGGACAACATTCCTGACCAGTGATCACATTTGATAGAGTTGCGTAGAGGAAATAACAAACACAATCCGGGCCTGCAGTGCAGCGCGTGTTTCAATGGATCATTTCCAGTGTAAAGCATGCACCACAGGTCAAAAGGTTCAGTGTTTCGGTTGATTTAATGAATGAATAATATATAAATATTACATACTGGCAGTGGATTGGCTTTGAATATATTGATGAATGTGAGAACCTGCCTCAAATCTTTGTATTAATCCCAAAAAGAAGAAAACCACAGAAAACTGAATTGCTTATTTTAAAGCTATGGTGATAACTGCAAATATCTGGTTTACCACAGTTTCTATCAGCAAACATTCTTCTGTGGTAATACCACTGTTAAAATCAAGTCATGCAAACTTTTAGAGAGCACTCATTGATCTTATGAGTTCATCCAGTCATTACATCTTGACATGGGTGGACCCAAGACAAGAGATGCACTGCAGAAATAGCATGCAAGTATATATCTCAGGTAAAATTCCTGGAAAAATATAGTTACGAAGTCCAATCATTATAACCAGCTGCTGCTATAGAAAGGAGAAAGTAAACTCAGCAACTCTTCCCAGAATAACAGAACAACTGCTTACTGTTGTTTTTGAGAGTGGGTCAGGCTCTTAGGAGGGTCGCTAATGGTGTGTCTCAGCTGACCATCTAGGTCCCTAAAGCCTGGATAAGACTGCACTGTTAGCTCTCCTTCTTTCCTCCAACTGGGATCAGTCCTGTTTGTTGTTTGGCTCATTTCAGCTCTATCTAACACCTTCACAGCTCACACTGTATCTCACACATTCTGTCTGCACTCTCACTTATGAAATTGCTCACTTCAACATTTAATTGTTAAACTGTGTCAAGACAAATTTGAATAAGGAGTTTTGTATATTCAATTTCTTCAAGAGCTTCCTTTTTGTAAAAGTCACTTACATTTTATATCGTGATGTGTTTAGTTGTGTTACAGCTCTTCTCGCTGTATATTTTAGCTTGATTTGAGAACGTTTAAACATGTCCTTGTACTTATGCATGGTTCAGTGCTGTTGATTTGTAAGCTACATCCACAAGTGGATTCAGTAAGGAAGCTTAGGCATTAAAGTGACTTTTATAGTTATGTATCTTTTTTCTGTCTTTACTTCAGTGTAATTATGGCACTGTTGTTCACCTCTCCACTGGATGTTTTTCCGCGTACAGTGTGTTAAGCTCTATCACTATGGTAGAGATAAATATAAGAGCTCTATCTCCCTTATATTTATTAAGGTTCCCTATTTGTTGGTACTACAGTTACAACTGTTTTTCAAGGTGTCCAAATGAAACACAAGAAATGCAACATAACATAATGAAGATAATGAACAAGGACAAGTTTACTAGAGAAGAGAAAAGAGTTTTCCTTCATTATGTACAACTAAAGAAGGGATAATTTTTACAGCTTAGTTCCACCTCATAGGAAGTGACAGCATGGGGCGTTTTTTTACATTTCAAGCCCGGGGCAGGTGAAACAACACTTAACATGCTCTAAAAATATGTGACTTCATGTTTTGCCCCTTTGTCCTCCACATCCTTTCCCATCTCCTGCTGCTTAACTCTCATTTATTAAGTACAAAACAATGAAATGACATGTTGGGGCAGAAACTGTCTTGTCTATCTGTGGTTTATGTTTACACCCTGCTAACCGCTGAAGCGCATGATGAAATAAACAGTGGAGATGTAGAGTGGGTGTTTGGTGGGCGGAGGCGATGAAGGTTCCAGCTGTGCAGCTGGTCTGGTGTTTCCTCCCTGTAGGGAGGAGCAGTATGTGATTGTGTATTTTTAGGTCTGAATTTCTGCTGAAGAATTTGTTCAATTATTATTTAGCAGAATTTTTTTATGGCAACCAAGGAAATAAAGATTTCATAAGAAAAAGATAAAGTGACATTTTATATTTTACAAGGAAATAAAATAATTATGATAGTTTATTCAACTTAAATTGAAATTGAAATGTGAAAAAAATCACACTGATTTTAAAGTCAGTTTTCTCCCAGAATGCATGTGTTTGTATGGCTGAGTGAACGCTCAGCCACTAAATAAGTACAGCTGTAATTACAGTTATCTGCACTCCTCCTCTCTTCTGCTTTCTCCGTCACACTTGTCTTCGCTGCAGGCGTTCACTGATGCCAAGCTGTGACCAGGGGAAAAACTCTGCTTTCCACTTATTTTCCCTGATTTATTTTTATCTCTATTCTTTGATAAAAGCTAAAGTAATGTCTTTGCAAGCAAGAGCTGACACTAATGTAAATAGGCTTGATATAATATTATTATTCAACATCATCAAGTCAGTTGATTTTCAGCTTTTTATGTGACGCATTTTTCATGTCTTTCTCCAAAATCTAACCAGAGGCGCTTCTTAGTATTGTTGATTTGGT
Source organism: Cheilinus undulatus (assembly GCF_018320785.1). Lineage (NCBI taxonomy): Eukaryota > Metazoa > Chordata > Actinopteri > Labriformes > Labridae > Cheilinus > Cheilinus undulatus. Next base: position 25,897,472 of record NC_054869.1, on the reverse strand, counting down.
GTCATGGATCAGAACGATATTCAGTTCAAATAATAAGTCCCAGTTCACTATTATTGAGCTGTGATTATGTGAGTTCTGCCAAATTGTTGATTGTTGTGGGCAAAAAGTAAGTGAACTTGTACATTTATCCTGGTAATTTCTCCTGTAGACTGATATGCGTTCCTCTAAGGTGTTATTTAGATGAGAAATTCTGGTACAAAAACTCAGTAAATTTTGACAATTCTGGCCGAAAAAACGTGAAGTTTAATCACTGGTGCCTTTTCCTCTTTTCTTTATCATTTTTGATGGAAATTTTTTTCACCATTTAAACAGCAGTGGATAAAGCATGCTCAGGATGTGTAAATTGGTTGTGCTCTAATGCACCAGGATGATTAGATTACATCAGCTCAGCTCTGTTAAGCAGGGATTTGTAGCTGGCTGTGATCTGAGAGATCTCATGCATTAATTCTCTCCCTCTCTCTTTCTCTCCTCCTGTCCAGTGTGGCTGGCGGTGAACTCTTTGACTTCCTGGCAGAGAAGGAGTCCCTGAGTGAGGAAGAAGCTACACAATTCCTCAAGCAGATCCTGGACGGAGTCTTCTACCTTCACTCCAAACAAATCGCTCACTTTGACCTTAAGGTACTGAAGCAGCTTTAGACAGGAAACTTCTTTTCCTTTTGTCAGAAAAGAAATATATAGTTTTACACCTACTCAGTGCCACAAAAAAAAGTTATTGAACCACAACATTTTAACAAAAGTCTTCTTCTGATGAGAGGTTTTAAAACTGTTGGCCACACCAATACATACAGCTATGTACAACTGTAGGCTGATAAGCGTTCTGATGGCAGGTGTGGGCACACATTCAAAACATTTTTTTGGTCTTTGAGGATTTTTTTTTTTAGATATTTTGCTTGTTATCCATAACAGAAAACATTCTAAAGGCATGCAGTTCTTCAAGATAAATGACAACTGTTAGCATTTGAGCTCAAACTGAAGAATCAGTGAATGCTTTTTTATGACAAGTTGAGTAAAGATAAGTAAGATGCAGATTCTCTCCTAACTCAAGATGTTATGTTTTCAAATAAAGGAAACCAAAGAGGGCTGTTCTCTTTATTCTTTTCCTGCTTAAATCTTTCTAATTATATTTTCATAGCAATAATATTTCTGTTTATACAAATCATGAATTGAGAAATTTTGCAGCCCTGTTATTTATATGCCAGGACATCAGGAAAAAAATCCAATAAATGTATCTATTTTGTTAGAGAATTGTCTTACAATTACCAGTGTAAGCCTTCCTCCCAACAGATATTGTGACATCTCTTAGTGTTAACAGCAACTATTTACAAAGACTTAGTCAGTTCCAGGACTCCAGTGAGACCTGACAGTGTTTCAATGAACTGTCCTGAAGAATACCACCAACTTAGGCAGATCAAAGAAATTGAGCATTTATTTTGTTATCTACACTTCTGCTTTTCCCACTGCACAATCACGTTGTCACAGTTAAAGCCAGAAAGCTGCAAAAAATAAAAGCAATAACCAGCATGGAAGATTTTAGAAAACAAAAAGTGTCACCAACTGTTTTTAAAATGTGACAGACTGTCTCAACTATATCTGTTGCCTCACTCTGTGTTCAGACTAAGCTCATGCTATACATACTGTACACTCGTGCTCTATATCTCTATATCATGAAAACCAGAATAATAGTTATGTAAGCAAGTATTTTATTTGAATTAGGCACACAGCAGTGCATATATTTATCCTTCATAAATCCTTTGTGTTCTGCAGATGCAAATTAGCCTTTTCAAGTGATTAGCTTCAGTAATGTCCTTCAAACGATAACCACAACAAAAGAGGAGATGCACTGTTCTGTTGATTTTTCATCTCATGGACACAAAAGATGATGACAGTGACTTGTCAAGGGTCATGTTACATAAACACAAAACATCACATGACAATTTTTTCTTTGAAAGGACTCCTACACATGCACAGAACAAAAACCAACAAAAATTTCCCCTCTACTCCAAGGTTGCAGTTAAGTCTCTCATGTGGTTGACACCCATTACCCCCTGTGACAGCTCACTAGAAAACTGGATTATCAAAATACACTGCTTTCCACATTATTAATCAAATGACATTTTTCTCTTATTTTCCTAAATATGCAAATGACATTCCGAGTGTTTTTCAGGTCATTAGCTGTTAGAGCATAATTCAGATGTTTTCGAGCATACTTCATAATGATAACTGTTATTTTTTTTTTATTAAAACCCTCAAAATGTACTTTTCCACATATTCCACATTATTAGGCAGGCCACAGGTTTTAGGCAATACGGGAAAGAAAAAGGATCTCTGCTGCCGAAAACTGTCAAATAGTGCAATGCCTTGGACAAGGAATGAAAACATTAGATATTTAATGAAAAATTAATTGTGATCATCGTACTGTGAAGAAATTTGTGGTTGATTCAGAGCACAGATGGGTTCCTGCAGATAAAGGCATAATGAGAAAGGTTTCTGATGGACAAATTTATCAGATTAAGAGAAGAGCTGCTAAAATGCCATTACAAAGCAGCAAACAGGTATTTGAAGCTGCTGGTGCCTCTGGAGTCCCTCCAACCTCAAGGTGTAGGATCCTCAAGAGGCTTGCAGTTGTGCATAAATCTACTCTTCGGCCACCTGATCCAGTGCTCACAAGCAGAAACGGTCGCAGTGGGCCCAGAAACACATGCAGACTCATTTTCAAACAGTCTTGTTGACTGATGAGTGCAACCCTGGATGGTCCAGATGGAGGAGTAGTGGATGGTTGGTGGATGGCCACCATGTCCCAACAAGGCTGTGACATCAGCAAGGAGGTGGCAAAGTCATGTTCTGGGCCGGATTCATGAGGAGAGAGCTGGTAGGCCCCTTTAGGGTCCCTGAAGGTGTGAAAATGACCTCGGCAAAGCATATTGAGTTTCTGACTGACCACTTTCTTCCATGGTAAAAAAAAGAAGAGCAGTTCCTTCTGTAGCAAAATTTTCTTCATGCATGACAATGCACCATCTCATGCTGCAAAGAATCCCTCTGTGTCATTGGCTGCTATGGGCATAAAAGGAGAGAAACTCATGGTGTGGCCCCCATCCTCCCCTGACCTCAACCCTACTGAGAACCTTTGGAGCATCCTCAAGCTAAAGATCTATGAGGGTGGGAGGCAGTTCACATTAAAACAGCAGCTCTGGGAGGATATTCTGACATCCTGCAAAGAAATTCAAGCAGAAACTCACAAGTTCAATAGATGCAAGAATTGTGAAGGTGATATCAAAGAAGGGCTCCTATGTTAACATGCAACTTGGCCTGTTAAGGTTTTTTTTGATTAAAATAGCTTTTGATTTCAGTGAATATGACCTCCTAATACTGCAAATTCAACAAATGACCATTTTCAGTTCTTTACAACCAATAAAATGTTATAAAACGCTGTCGTACTTAATAATGTAGAACAGTACATTTTGAGGGTTTTATTTTTAAAAAATAATGGTTATCATTATGAAGTGTGTTCAAAAACATTTGAATTATGCTCTAACGGCTGATGACTTGAAAAATACTCTGTCATTTGCATTAATATTTAGGAAAATAAGAGAAAAATGTCATTTGCTTAATAATGTGGAACGCGGTGTAATGGGAATGTGTCATTGTTTTTTGTTGTGTCTGTTCATTTTGGAACATCTCTTTTGTAGCAGTTTGCCTTTATATCAGTATATTTTTGTGTCTTTTATATCAGTTTGTTTCTGTTCTCACAGGCCATGAATCTCTGGCTATTTATTTGGGTTATGTCCTTTTTGTTGTGGCATCAGTGTAATAGAATAGTCCTGAGGAAAAGAAAGAGTAAAGTTCAAAGTGAACTGAAGAGCACGAAGGTACAGACATAATATATGATAAGTTAGGTCCTTAATAAGACCTATAGTTGCCTTAGTTTTTACTTAAAACTCAATCAGTGTCATCGAGCAGTGGTTCTGTTGTCGCTGCTCCAGAATGAATACACTGACTCCTCCACTTAAAGACAAACATGCAGGTCATAAAAATTTTTACAGCACATTTGGTCTCCAGGTTTGCACAGGATAATAACCTCTGTGCCCAGCCAGCAGCTTCTGATCAATGCCAGAGCTTTTTCTAACCACAGCCTTCACTTCTCATCTTAGCTACTGTTAGTCATTGTCCACCAGTGGCTCCAGGTTTACTTTACATTTTCAGCCAACTGACTGCACTATTCCTTTTTAAAAGTTTGAAGTTCGGTGTCTCATATGCTGTGTTCTCCTTTATTCTGATTAAATCCATTTTTTTTGTAGTGTGACACCTTTAAAAGTGAACATTTTAAATAATATTTGTGCAGTGATTACTATGCCAGCAGTAGCTAGTTGGTGTTGGGGATAAAATAAATAAATAAATAAAAGCAACTCAGATATTTAAAAACAAAACAAAACCGTTAAACTGCTTTAAAAATTTAAAGGTTTAAAATGTGACTCTCCAAATAAATGACAGGTCAAGAATATCAATCCTGCAGAGACGAGGATTTTGCCAATCAGTGTGTCATAGAGTTAAATATGACAGCAATAGGAGACTAATGATGTCTGACTGATCATTCAATGTCTTTCATGGAGTTGACTGAACTGATTATTTTAAAGAAACCCACACCTTTCAAAAGTCCCCTGAGTTGGATTTGTTTACAGAAAATGTCTTCATCAGTCATCATGATTTATCTTCCTAAAATACTTTAAATCATAAAATCAGGAAGTAGCTGCTGTTAATTGTCATTTTTAAAAAAAGCTGTAGCCATGAATACATGATTAAAAAAAATACAGATTAACTTTCTTACTTTACTGATTGAGTCGTCATGCCAGTAATACTGTTATATACTGCTGCTAGGTTCAATCTGCCTTAAATCAAATTTCATATTCTTTTGGTTTGATATAGATGTAAGATAACTCAAAACAAGAAAACGTCCTCCTTTAGTCCAGTGTAAATATAAGTCTGTCAGAGAGGAGAAAACAAAACTAGCATTCTGAGCAGGAGCTTTGTTGTTTTTCCTCAAAGTCTCCTGCCTCCTCTGCTGCACACAGCCAATCTCAGACTAAATCCTTGAGCTCAGCTCATAGTCAGCCAGAGAGGAACAAAGTTAGGAGCAAAGATGGCTCTGGAATATCCGGGCTCTGTTGTTTGGTTTAGCTTGAAGCGCATCTTTGCTGTCCTTTCCTTTTTCCCACTTCCTCGAGAGGTTTTTGAACTTGTGTTTTGCATGGGATTTCCATGGCTGATGAGCCTCCTTCCTGCCAGCCCTGTTCCTGGTTTTGTGTCGAACTCTGCGGCTTGATACCTTGTTTTCTCGCAGTTTGTGTCCTATACTTACAAATTGGGGGTATTAAAAATGTGTACTTTAATTGCTCTGGTAGCCTCATGCCTGTACTTCATTGTTATTAGATGCATACTAATAAAAAGCTTAAAAAGAAAGGGTCTGCATAAATAACAATTCATCATACCACCTTGACTCCTCTTCTTTCAACTATTTAGTTTTTGACTGTTTCTCTCTTCTTTCTGTCTAGCCGGAGAACATCATGCTGCTGAACCGCTCAGTGCCTCACCCGCGCATCAAGCTCATTGACTTTGGTCTGGCACACAAGATAGATTTTGGCAACGACTTTAAAAACATTTTTGGAACTCCAGAATTTGTGGGTAAGTATTTCCTTGCATATCTGATCATTATGCCTCTCTACATTCTTGTCTGATTTTTCACTACGCAGATTCAGCGCTGATTAGTTTGCACAAATAAACTCACCGTGCTTCATCTTCTCTACTTGCACAAATACACACACAAACAAAACTGAACCATCCTGTTTTGCTGGCTTTGTCCCAGGGGTTGAGTAATGTTGGAGCAGGTGCCAACTGTGCCACAGGGACAAAGTGAGAGACCTGATAATAGACTGGAGACCATCAGAACTCCTCCTTCTTGCCCACACACACTCACACACAAACTGATAGACCCATCAGTGGCTCTGTCCAAAGTCCCTTCAAGTACCCCTTTATCCCGGGATGGCTGCCAACACTCCCTTGTTCCCACTCCTAGTGTCATCCCTGGCCAAACCAGAGCTTGTTCCCAGTTCAGCAGGACAACCAGGGAATGGTCTAAATAAAGAAAAAGAGGCAAGAGGCCAGAATGATGAGGAAAAGCAGGTGCTGAAAAATAGTGCTCTGAAATTCCTCAGGTGATAAAAACAATGTAAATTATGTAATAGGCAAAGCAAGCTTTGTTGGTGAAACATCTTTCAGGAACAGCAGTTTAAGTGTTTATAAAGAGCTCTGAAATACACATAAGACTTATAGATACATAGGTTTTCATATAAAAAACTGTACTTCTTCTACAAAATTAATCTGATTCAAAAAATTCAAACATTAAAATGTTCAAGTAGGAGAAGACTACATTTACTTTCCAAATCAATGTCATCAAAGCTTTTAAAGATTTTAAGCCCTTTTTGCAAATTTAAATGGAGAATGAATGGGTGTTGAAAGTGTTGCATTTTCACTGTTTTGAAACCACATACCAGCCCTAAAAACAAATTCCTGAATTCACTTAGCAACTCCTGTCAACATTTAGAATATTCCCAACACATCAGGCTTTTTCACTATCATTTGATTTTTTGTTGTTGATACTTCACAATGGCCTTCAAAGATGGTTCCCTTTTAGCTCTTCAAGGCATTTTACATTTGTGCCAATGGTACTAAATCCTCAGATTGGCAGTTGGGCATATATTTCAGGAATATCCTTTGAATCAACCAGTTACTCTGAGAACAAATTGCCACTCACACCATACATCACACTCCACATACATAATAAAGGTATGAAAACGTAGGTCAACCTGTATGTCTTATGACAAACCTGTTGACAAAGCACAAGAATCTAACCTTTTGGAAGAAGAGGACCAACTGTAACAGGAAGATCACCAAATCCCCCATGTACTCCAGTGACAAAACTTTGACAAACATTTCAAGGACACCAGAGAATAGGACTTTTTTATGCTGCCCTGGCCACATTTCTGACTCTTAACAACACAACATTAACATGATAGATTCATCTAAGCCTTTTAGTGCTCATTGGGTCTTTTTTTTTTTGATTATGGTCATTACAGGCTTGGGCACATTGACAGAAGTTTGAGATGGTGTCTACAACTGAAATCTCAGTCCAGTCTGCTGAGTCACCCAGCATTTCCCATCAGCACCTGTTACACCTGTGACATACAGTACATGCATACATAAACAGTTTAGTCAAATCCTTCACAGACTGACATTCATCAACAAACAGCATCACTTTAGTACAAGCTTTTCCACAATGAATTATTGGATTAATCGATTACTTACATATCAGTTACCTTTTTCAGATGTAGCATTAGCAGTAAAGCATCGGCTTGATTAGCAGGCAACATTCACAGTACCAGAAATTACATTCTCTAGTTCAATAAAGTCTCAGAATCATGACATGTATTTATATAGTTTATTAGGGGGAAAAACAGTATGAATTTGCAGTACACAAAAAGTTAGTATGTTGCACTTAGAATGTTGCTTGTGGGGCCATCAGCTTCACAGCTTTTTCCCTTCTCATTAAGTAAGAAATTTAAGTACTGATCCATTAATTAAATAATTCTCACACCTGACAAGAGAGAGGAAGGAAAGAGAGAAATAACACTCACAGAAGGTGTGATTAGAAAATAACAGAAGCTTATTATACAAGACTTAAAAAAAAAAAACAAAGATGCTTGTGAACCTGACAGCAAGTGATAAAACACTTAAACAGGACTCATCGAGGAGAATTTTCATGAGCTAAACAAAGCAATTAATATGATGAGGAAAGGAGTAATCACATAAGAGTATGTTCAAGATCAGGTTATGGTTATCATTTGCACGGTGACCTGAATTGTAATCTTTTGCATTTGTGTTACAGCTCCAGAAGTAGTCAACTATGAACCTTTAGGCCTGGAGGCAGACATGTGGTAAGTCAACAAAAACTCATTATGTTCATAAGCTGTTTGCATTAGTCATTATTGTTGTAGAGCATCTGCTGTGAGACAAAGGTGTATGTGTTTTAAAAAGATGTCCTGCTGTCATAATACCCCACACTGTTTTGTTTGATGTCTAAAATCTCTCCTTTCTCTCTCCTTCTCTCCTCAGGAGTGTCGGTGTGATCACCTACATTCTGTAAGTACCGGAGAGCCCCCAGTGATGAATGACAACTGTGTGAAGTGTAAACCTCATGTGCATTGAAAACATGCATCCCTTCGGGGTTTTAACAACAGCCACCTTCACCTTTATGGTTACGTTGTCTTTAACACCCTAGGGCGTCCTCACTCATTGAACATGACACTCAGTAGGTCATGGCTGCTCTTTGACCTCTTTGTTGATGAACTCTAGTTTGTTCTGGTTAGGTCATGGCCTGCAGCAACCTTCAAGGATATTTAAGCCATATTTGAGTTTGATATTGGCACACCAGCTATGTGGATGTTTGTGTTTAAATTACTTTTAGGCTTCTTATTAAATATTGATCAAATAAAAGAACTTTCCATTTGATTCTGATACCAGTGTTTCAAAATGTTATTTTAGCCGATTGCTGATGCAGATGTTTTGTTTTCCCAAAATACTGACAATTTCTCTCACGTTGGATTACAAAAACAGATCACAGTTTGTGGAACACAGGGGTGTCCATGTTTTTTCCACTGAGGTTCACATACAGAAATATATAAGCATGTCAGTGCCACTTTAATATCCACAAGATGAGTTACATGGTTGTTTGTAAAACCAATATAGTATAGGTTGAGATATGCTAGTGACTGAGTAGGCTTAAATGGCTAGTTCTGTCAGAACCACTTTGTCAAGGAACACATGATTCACAGCTATATACATATCCCCCTGCCCTTCCACGAGCCTGTATGTTGATCCTATGCCAATGAGCAAAGCCTAAGGCAGGGACAGAAGCAGCAGAAATAACAAGGCAGAGCAGGCATCACTGACAATTGAATGACACTGATTAAGTCAAAAGCAGAATGAAGGAGGAACTGGGGTGGAGGAGGGTTGCAAGAGCAGTTTGCAGAGAGAGTGGTAGAGTGTGGCCAGGCAAGAGCACAATAAATAAGACAGCATGAGAGCAATTGGCCAATAGCATGCTTAGAGCAAATCAGCTGGCTGTCAGCTGATGAGGGCTTGCATGAGATCAGCTGATCTCAATTATGGCAGTGCTTGACTCTGTGGCCTGCCTGAACTAAAAGTATATGCTCGTTTTAATAGTTGACAAGGCAAATAGACAATCATTTCCAGGTTAGAAAACAAGATATTGTTATTATTTTGGTTGCCAATATGCTTAGCATATACAATGTTATCTCAGTTTAATGACAAATAAACATATCAATAAATTCATCTTGTCAAGATGTTTGTTTACAGAATTAGCATGGTAGCACTGCCTTGTGCTGAAACTATAAAGTACAGTACAGTCAAGCAAAAGCTACATGTTCAAATGTGGACCATATTTCATTTTATTCCTAGAATTTGCTGCGGGCCAATCAAATTTGGACCGTGGGCTGCAATTGGTACCCGGACCATAGTTTGGACACCCCTGGTCTAAAAGGTTGATTTTCTGCCACGTAAAACACCTAAAATAGTAGTTATGTGTACTAGACACCAGCATTAAAATTGTTACTACGATTTGCTGATGTGTTGATGTTTGTGAATACGGCTAATATCACTGAAACCCATGTTGAAGCGACATTAGTGTATTAGTGTTCTGTGTACATGCATGAATGAAACTTAATTGAACCTTCATGCAGCATAATAAGTAGCTGATATCAACCCCACTTTGCAACTGCAACGGGTTGGGGTTTTTGTAGCCTGGTAGCTGCAACAGGTTAGAACTTGGGAGGTCAAAATTCAGCAAGTTCTGTAAAGTAAATGACGAGATGTTTGATTATATGATTCATAAAACATTTAAGACCAGAGGATATAAAATTTAGATGTCTCTGAGGCAAAATAATAGCCCCCAAGAAATGCCGTATTCAGGCTGGTTTGGCTAGTGACCCTGGTATTTTATCTGGTTTAGTCTCTGAATATTGTTTTTATGTTGCTGCTCATGAAGTGGACAATTAGATATTTCCCCTCTTGGGACAAATAAATCACAATTTGTGGATGTAGCTCACTGTTTAATGAAGTCTGCAAAGGTCAGACAACTTTAAAAGCAGCAAATGTGAAGTCTCATAATTAAGGTTTAAATAAATAATGTAAAATGTGTGGTATTTGTGGCCTCTTTGTTTATAATTTAATTAAAACAGCCAACCTACCTCATCCTCTGCAACTACAGTAAGGGCTTTTAAGCAGCCGTCCACAGACATGTCAGCACAGTTTAAGTCAACAGCCAGAGAGAAGTTCATGCCCTCAGCGCTCCACAGATCAACTGCTGCTTTCTCTTGTAGATGCCATCTTCCTCTCTATATGACCGGCTGTAAGGCTTTTCGAGCTCCCACACACATTATCCTCAAGAGAGACACGAAAATGTTCACATAAAACTACACATCAGGTGTGCAGCCCACACAAGCATGTGGAAAACTCAAATGTACAGCAGAGTAAATAAATGCAAAGCATTTATACTATCTCAGAATTACAAAATATGTAACTGCAAGCATTACACACTTAATTTTAGGGGTGTAATTTGTCACTGATTTTGAATGATGCATAATTTTTTTCTCTAAATTACATGAACTCACTCTTACAAATGGATCCATGCACACATACAAACTGCACACACCATCTCTATTCATGATGTCCACCCACACAGCTGTCACAGCTCTGCCTGCCCGACAAGGTAGAAAATAGATCGTTCACTGCCTATTATCACAGCGGAGCAACTGTATGGTGCACATAGGACTCCTCTCTTTCTGTAAGAAAAAACACACATAAAGGGAAAGGGAGAACTGGAATAATCCAATTAACATTTGGGGTGAATTTGAGGAGCATTGCAAACTCTTAGTGGAAGTATTTTCATGAATAATAAGCAAAATTGCTTCAATATAATGGGAGCTGAACAAAAAAATCCATTAGGAAACTCTAAGTCGTAACAAAGTGCTACTTATCTATTTTTTGAGAAATGGGGGAGGGATGTCATTTGCATGAGAAAACATAACCTGAAATAATTCTAGTAATGCAGTGAATCAGCGGCAGTTGTTGTGGTTTTCTGCTCTGCTGGAGCTCAGTAGGTTGGTGGTCTTTATGATGGGGTATGTTTCGCTGAAACACTTTCAAAAAACAGTGAATACAAAGATGCTACAGAATCTTCATTGAACATCTCATTTTACTGCCTGGCTTGATGAAGACTTGTCTTAATTATGTGTTTGTTGTGAGCAGCTGCAACTTGTACAGCCAATAAATTTGTGTGTTTCCACTCAACTTGAGCCTGACCTGCAGCACCTCCGTGTCTGTCCCAGCTGGTGTTTTAATTAGCGGCTGGTGCTGACGAGCTGGAGCAGTTTCGGTGTAGAGAGAAGGGCCTCTGTTAGGTTAAATTGCCTGAGCGATAAGAAACCTCATCTGCATGCCTGACCGCTCAGTGTGCTGTACTGTGCCTGTTCATCCATTGGTGGACTTTTATCTCCTCAGTATATCTGAGTCTTAGTACTCTACTATATCTGAGTTTTTGTTTGATTGAAAGTGTGAAATTCTAATAAAATTCCTGCAATCTGCTTATAATTGTTCATTCCCTGGAACAAAGACATTGTCCAGCTGATAATGTTTGACTAATACTTCAGTTTGATAGCAAGACTTGACTAATGATACAGTGGTTAGTTGCTTTTTTAGCTCCATAATCACCTTTCCCAAATCAACATTAATGTCATGATTTTGGTTTTTTGGTTCCTTTTGTCAAAATTCATAATAACTTAAAGTCTCTTTAAAGTGAAATCCAAACTTTTAACACAGTAGATATGTTGAAATAAGGTTGCTGTGAACATGTGAAAATACTGAGATCTATGTTTGGCTAAAATTTGGATTTAAATCATTCAAACGTTTTTTAACCTCTTTCTTGGCATGGTTCTATTTGAGCAGGGATATCTGAGTCCAGGACATCACCAGTCTCGACGGGGAATAGACCCACCCCCTAACACTACAATGATATAAAATCACAGAGCAGTTCATCTCAGTACAGTCTGTTGATGTCATTGTCTTCATTGAAAGATAACATTCAGTAAAATGCTGTGATTTTGTTCACTGTGTAGAAAATTTCCAAAATCTATCAGCCTGGGTGACCTACGAGTCATTAAAGGCATCATAACAGAGAGATTTGTGTCAGAAAAGAGAACATTTAATCCCCGACTTCTGTTTCTTTGCTCCAACACAGACACAGGCAGCCACCTCTGATTAGAAGCATTTTTAAAATTTGATTTAAAATTTGAGAGGATCTTATTTCTTGTAAGTGGGTGTGGCTTCAGCTCTTTAAGCCCACAGGCTCACACCATCCTAGAACAGATTTAACCGCCTCATTTTTCATGATTTTGAAGTTTAATTTTATAAACTTTGACATGTTTTTCATGACTGAAGTTTGGCCTGGTGGTTCATAGTTACCTGTAATATGACAAATCTGAAATAAAGATTGTTTTACCTTGCTGGGACTTTAATCACTAACAGCCCTGCACATCTGTGTAGCTCCTCTATTGCATCTTATACACACTGTACTTTGTGTTTTTATATTCTAGTTTGCATATCATATTTTTCTGTATCAATCTATTTAAGTTCCCAGTCAGCAGAAGTAGTCAAATTCCTTGTATGTAAAAACTAACCTGGCAGTAAAGCAGATTTTAATTCTGATTCTTCTGATCCTTGTAAATTCTGTCCCATCCTGCAGACTGAGCGGTGCATCTCCGTTCCTGGGCGACAACAAGCAGGAGACTTTGGCCAACGTGTCAGCTGTGGATTACACATTCGATGAGGAGTTCTTCAGTGGCACCAGCATCTTGGCCAAAGACTTCATAGCACGGCTTCTTGTCAAAGATCCAAAGTATGACGGACCACCAATTCTCATTTTCTCATTTGTATATTTATTTGTTTTGTTTGTTAGTAACCTAATTTTTAGTTATTTGGAAAATATGTGTCAGGCTTTCCAAAGCCTCTATTATGTGCAGTAACTTGGGGGGAGAACAGTGACTCCACTAAAGAGAACACAACTGTAACTGCTGAATATAAAAAAAACATGACAGAATAAAATCACTTTTGGGTGATCAAAATTGAAGTTAAATTTCTTTAGCAATAACTGAGTGTCTGCGAAAGACACTAAACACATTTAAAGTTTCTTTCTTCCTCCTGCAACACAGTGGAGGAGAAGTACATGATGGGTAATTATCTGTGTGAGGTTAATCATGTTTCGTCAGGATAGAGAACGAGAAAAAGAGTCAAAGCGTCATTACACAAGGAGACAGGGATGAGAGAGGAGTCTGACTTCACAAACCTGAAGTAATGGGGCTTTTAGAAATCCTTGTCCCAGTGCATCAGACTGGAACAGCTTTTAATTGATTTACAAAATGAGCAGACATGAACCCACTCAGCTGGTAGAAAAATAAATTAAGGCTCCCTTGAAGAAGACACAGTTTACTGTTTAATAATGTTCACTGTGACACTGGACTGCAGCAGCAAAGCTGATAGTGGAAACACTATCAGTGTGGTTATTAGTAGTCTCAGTCAGCAGAGAGAAGAATTGTGGGTTTCCCCTTTGTGTCAGGTGTTTGTGAAAAGGGCTATGGTTTGGTGTAAAGCCTGTGACTTTCACACATGGCAATCTGGCACACTTTAACAAATTGAGGCTTCTTTTTTTCTAAGCAATCAGTCAGTTTACAGGGGTTATTGAAGAGATGTGTCAATGAGAGACTTCCTCTATCAACAAGCTTGACTTTGATTCATTGTCAGAAGAGTTATGTTTTGTAATGTTTACTCAAATTTACTTCACCATACTTACAGGACACACAATCATATTCCTGTGAATTGTTCAGAAGTTTGTCTCCAAGCCTTATTTCAGATATGGTTAAAGGAAAATTTGATTAAGTAAGAATAATAAATATCATGAATGAATGATGAGGAAAATCAGTCAGATGCCTGTTTTAATCCAACCAGCAGTATGATCAAAGTAGTATTAAAGATGACCAATTAACAATAGTAAAACTAAGATAGTCTTAAATAGTCTTGCATTGCACATTTTGAATTTCAGGTCTTAAAAGCCTGATTTTTACCAGTGAGAGGTCTTGAATTTTAGCAGCCACTTTCATTAAAACATGTCTTCATCCAATTTTTGTTTTTAGCCAACCTTATATGATATTAAACATCCTCCTGACAAATTGTTAAAATATTCGACAGAATTAAGGGAAGTTAGTGTTGGATGCTCTAAATTTTCTGTAGGAGGACCCCGCCCCTTCTCTGATTTTGTCTGACTTACTGTGATATAATAAACTCTGTACTTTTGTGAAACACTAGTCCAGTGCGTTAACATATGGGCTACTAGGTTGCCCACTTAAATACTTGCAGCCCAACTTTATTTTAACAGGTCTTTCCTGATCATTTTTTTCTTCTGCTTTTTAATAGTTACACTGTTTAGAATCAGCTCAACACATCTGGTCAGCACCAAAAATGTGTTTTGATAAATATCAATATTCTGTGCATTGATAGAACAGGGCCATTAAATGTGCCTGAAATCATCAAATTTTGGCATTTATAACCCTAAAAATAATCCTTTTGTGCTATACCATTGGAAATGGGTAAACAGGTCTTTGAATCAGAAAATTCAGTCTCAGTGTACTGAGAAATGTCATGCCTCTCATTTTTGACAATTTTAAACATCTTTTATCTCATCTTAAAGATCTTTAGTTTGATTTTTGAAAGTGTGAAGAAACCCTGTGAATATTTAAAAGCTGTGTTGCTTTAGGAAGTCAAAAATTGGATGATCTATCCAAATAAATTAGTTTTGTTAAACATTTCTGTGTTTGCTTATTTTTTTATCCTTTCAGAAAGAGAATGACGATTCAGGACAGCCTCCAGCACCCCTGGATCAAGGTTGGGCTGTTTCCATGTTGTTTCTTGATATCATCTGTAATTGTACAAATGTATCTAGACAGTTACATTCTCATAATATTATAATTTTTGTTGTTTTGTTTTTTTTAGCCAAAAGACACTCAACAAGCACTGAGCAGGAAGGAGTCGGCTGTCAACATGGAAAAGTTCAAGAAGTTTGCAGCTCGAAGAAAATGGAAAGTGAGTGATTTTCAAGATATTATGTCAAATGTTGCAAAGTACAACTTCAGGAAATACGAAATGTGTCATGTTTCAGCTCCTCTATCCAGTAACTCATGACATAAAAACTGCCCTGTGACAGCTTTGTGCCAATAAACATTCTCAGATGTCATTACAGGATGTCACCACTGAATACTGCAGGCTAGCCATAACCATGAAATTTACTGCCATGTTGCTTTAGTGGTTGTCTCCTTGTCTGCCTTGGTTCATCACAGCTGACCCAGCACTGCCCCCAGTCTGAGAGAAACACTGTGATCTTTTATCTGTGATGATTTGGCGATGCTGTCATGCAACATCTGAGTGTGGCAGCTTCTGGCTGTGCTGTAACCTTCATTGACTTTGACTTTATTTATTCACACTTGAAAAACTGACACCAAATCGTGACATATCAGCCAGAGATATACATGCAAATGTGGAAAGTAGTTTTTTTGTTTATTTGTCTTTTGTTTTACAGTTTGGTATGAGCAATAAAGTACATGGATGTAATTGTTCAGTGCCAACAGGAGACAGAAGAGCATTCCTCAGCCATGGAAAGAAAAAAACAGATTTCCCAGAACTTTAATTCTGCATAGTTATGATGCATGATGATATGACTGTAACCTCTCTAAAGAGAGACAGAGCCTTCGTTATCAGCTCCAAGCGGTCCATGCCGTTCTGCACGATGTGATTCTGTGTTGACTACAATCAAACTTTATCTGAGGATTGGTCATAGGTAGTTTATCGAAGTCCACTACAACTCTGCTCAGTGTAGGCCTCTGTCTCTCTGCTGCTGCATCAGTGTTTATGACGCTCAGCTATACAGTTCCC
Organism: Cheilinus undulatus; assembly: GCF_018320785.1. Lineage (NCBI taxonomy): Eukaryota > Metazoa > Chordata > Actinopteri > Labriformes > Labridae > Cheilinus > Cheilinus undulatus. The sequence goes on along the minus strand of NC_054869.1, from coordinate 25,881,368 downwards.
TTTGTTTCAGCCTCTTCATTACTCGCAGCAATGACACAAAATCCCTCCATACCGCTGATCATATTAAGCCTTTGGTTAACCAAGAAAACCTCACTTAGATTAAAATTCTTCTTTACGAGAAAGCTCTGGTCAAACTTTCCCACTTTCCTTGCATAGTCCCCAGGAAAACTGAGCACGCTGCAGAGAGATAGATTTGCTATGATGTCATCGTGCATATATAATTAGCCATGTGCTTGCCGTCTGAAGAGATAAACAACCCCAGCATCGCAGGACAGTAGATGTAGTAAGATTAGGCAACTTCTAGTTTATATTAACGCATTCTTGCAACATATCTTCTAGGTTACACAAAGTATAATATGCAAGTATTCAGTATTTACTTATCTGGTCATTTGCATGTTTTCTGCCGGACATTTTGACCGATTATATTTTTATCTGCCGGACTTCCGCCCTTTTTACCTGCCAATGATCAGCAAATGCCGGGTAATGGAAACTCCATGTAGCCCCATGTAGTCAGAATGGTACGATCTTGGTTACATAACAACATTTGACTATGAGGTTCATAGTAGAATCAGACTCCCCCAAATCGAATTGTCGAATTGCTGACTATTCCGGGTCACCCCTACAAATTACATAGTAATGTATGTGTAATGTGTATTCCACATTACACATACATTACTATGTAATGTATGTGTAATGTATGTGTAATGTGTATTCCACATTTGAGAGCCTCGTATAGAAAAAGCTGACTGCCCCAGGGAGGTCTTATGGTGGGCAATTTTACAATTACCACTGTCTGTGCCCCTGGTAGTTATACCACCAGTTTGCCTTTTAAAAAGTTCGCATAACATTTCTGGTGCTGAATTTATTAAACATTTAAAAAACAGTTTTCTGATAGGAAAACACAGAGAGACTGTCTTTTTCGTGTTTAAAGTGAGCTTATTTCGATTAAGCCACTCATATACCCTGTTTCATAAATGAAGATAGTCTCTCAGTTGTCTCATTTGGTCTTTTTGCTGAAGTGTATGTGACTGTATCATCAACATAGAGCTGACAGCCAGCCCCTGGACAGCTTTCAGGCAGATCATTAATAAAGACTAAAAATCGGTGGGCCTAATATTGAGCCTTGGGGTATACCTATCTTGTTCTGACGAAGAGCAGACTTTTTTGAGTCAATTTTTACACATTGCTCTCTTGTCCGTAAATAAGAAGCCAAAAAATTAAATGCTTGCTTTGAGACATTAAGTTTAGACAACTTTGATAAGAGGATGTGGTGGTCAACAGTGTCAAATGCCTTCTTCAGGTCAAGGAACACTGCCCCCACAGCATCCCCCCTGTCCATGGAACACTAAACATTTTCAAAAAAAAAAAGTTGCTGTTTCTGTGGAGTGTTTATGTCAAAATCCAAACTGTATGGGGTATAAGAGTTGATTTGACTGTAAATGATCAATCAGCTGCTCTGTCACCACTTTTCCCAAAACCTTAGACAGTACAGGACGAATAGAAATTGGGCGATAGTTACATAGCTGCTCTTTGTCTCCTGACTTGAAAATGGGTATGACAACAGCTTTTTTCCATTGATGTGGAAATTGACTAGATTTAATGGAGAGGTTAAATAAGTGTGTCAGTGGTTTTATGGTTGAAGCACTGTACTTCTTAATGAAGGTGGTGTCCAAGTTAAACATGTCTTTAGCCTTTGAGTTTGACAGCTTCCCTTATATGTCTCTGATTTTAAAGTGTTGTCTTTGGATGGATGTCTTCAAAATCACTATATTGTGACTTTTTTTAATCATCAGTATTTGTTTTAACATTTTAATGTCAGTTTCTGATGTGTTTTGTCTAATCGTGTCTTGAATTGTGAATCAGTGTTGTTACTTTTGGTTGTTTAATCTTTGGAATGTCGAAACTCCAGTCTGCACAACAACCTTGAAAATGAGGAGGACCTTAAGCCTCCAGCTCAGCTAAAATGTAAATCATAGATATCATTTATGGCTTGACTTCATCAAAATTGATGAGTTATCAAAATTAAACTCCCTGGGTAGTTTTTACCATATAGAAGTGAGCTATTGAAGACAAATAGCTTTTTTTAAAACCAGACTGTTAACAAGTTTTTTGTTCCAGCTGCAGAAATTGACATTTTCATAAGGTACCTTCTTGGGATTCCTTGTCTTTTGCAGCTAGCCAACAGCAGACACTAAAGGAACTGCAGTTTTTCTCTTTCACATTAGCTTCACTCATAAAAATGGAAGTTGTTCCCTGATGATTACCTAGCTTGTAATCATCGTCCTTTTTAACTGACATCAAGCATTTCATGACAACATTGGTTTTGTTTTCAGTATAAGGTATTGAAACAGATTTTAAAAAGCTTACAATAACAGGTCATGTACTGCTGGAATAATGGCAAAAAAAATTTAAACAAATAGAGCCCAGTCCGTGCTTAAAATCCCATGAAACAAAATGTGTAAGCCTATTTTTGTTTTACGTGGGCTTTTTTTGCCTTTCTCTGTCTCAAACTGACAAGCAGTGATTGCAGACCGTTAAAGTTAACTTTAAAAGATCCCTTTCTTAGCTTAAAGGGGACATATTTTACCCTTCTAAGACAAGTTTATATTGTTCTCAGAGGTCCCCAAAATATGCCTGTGAAGTTTGTTGCTGAAAAACACTCTGGTATAGGATTTTTCATGTCTGAAAAGCTCTCTGTTTCAGCCCTTCTCAGAACAAGCCGTTTCTGCGTCTGTGGCTTTAAATGTTAATGAGGTGTCTGACTCGGCCCCTGACCACACCTCTCTCCAGAAATGGATGTGGCACTATTATGTAACAGTGTTACAGAAACTTTTGTCCAAAGTCAAGGACCTCACTGGGATTCGAACCATCAATCTTCCAGATCAAAGTCAGCAGGATAACCCACTGAGCTATCCAGCATCTCAGCTAGCAGCTGAGAGGGAAATCAGCAGACGAGGGTGGAACTTTCTTCCAAGTGGGGAGGGTCAACCAAACCAGGGGGCGGTGCTAACTCCCCACATGGGGTCATGAGGGGACAATCTGAGAACAGGTTGTTTCAGCACACATTTTCTGAAAGGTGGTAAAAGAGAGGGTGGAAGGGAATGGATTTTTCTGGTATTTGAGGATATTGTGGACAGGCCAGGGACACATGTTTTTGTTAGAAAAGCCTGAAAAAGTGATTTTTGCGTAATATGTCTCATTAAATACATAATAAGTCCTCCAAAAGAAAACAGGATCATGATTTCTATGTCTAACAGCTCTATACTACTGCCCACTTCATGATTTAGTATTAAAACAAATGTTTGAAAAGTGTTGATTCTAGTTGCATGAGTCTACAGTACATGTGAAAAGGGTATCAAAGGGGAATCAGTGCGTACAGTAAGTAAGTGAATTTAAATAGAGCAGAAAATGACTTAATGTCTGCACCTGCCTGCCTATTCACAGTCATATTAATGAAACTACACATCAGTTTGTTCTACTTCTCCTCACTCAAGAAGCCACTTTTTGTCTTCCTCCAGCAATCCGTCCGACTTATCTCCTTATGCAACCGCCTGTCCCGCTCCTTCCTGTCCAGAAGCAACATAAGTGTGGCGCGCAGTGATGACACACTGGTAAGACCTAAAGATTTGTCTCTTTGTTGTGCTAAATTGGAGCAAATTGCAAAAAAGTGTTAAAATAAAGAATCAGCAAGGTCTCCACTCATATTCATCCAAGCTGATTAGATTTGTTGCTATTTGCATCATCAAGTCTGTAAATCACACTTGAGGGAAGCATGTACATCAAGAGGACCGTTAGTTTTATCCCTGCTGTCTGTCTTTAATATGACAGGAGACTTTTCAGCTTAATGAGTTTCTGATTGCTTTATTAAAGCATGTTTGCTTATAAGGACCCTGAGCTCTCCGTTACAGCTCTGGTATTTCTTACTCGACAATCTCTCCGAGAATCTGGAGTCTTCTGTAATCGATCTGTTCCTCATTTCCCCCGAGTGCCACAGGTCAGGTGTTTGTGGGATTGTTGGAATTTCATCGTGTGTGAAACCAGGTCGAACTATGTAAAATGTTCCTCCAGAGATGACAACCCATCCAGTTTATTATTGGGGGGCGGTATGAGATGATTTCAACAGGTCTGTTAGATGTAAACACAACAGCTTCACTCAGAGGTTTAATTATTTACAAAGTGTTATCTGCAGGCCAAGGCCGCAACTGTTTCCTCATGAGAGGTTTACACAGGAACTTCCACCTACCCCAGGTGAGCTAACAGGTACAACTAAACATGGCGTTGTGCCCCCCTAGAGTCCAAAGAGAGAAGTACAGTTGATGTTTACTAGTTAAAGCTTTCTAAAAGGTCATTGTCTTTATTGTCTGAGCAGCTCCAGGGTTAAGTGCATTACTTTAAGACGCGACTCAGAGGTCAGCTAAGTAGTTGTTTGTGTTCTGTGTTGGAGGGTCTGTATTAGGGTGGGGGTTAGTCTGCGGAAAGCTGTCAGAGTTGAGAAAGTTTTAGTAAAAGCCCAAGCTTGTGATTATTTTGATTTATTACAATCATTATTTACAATGCATTTAAAAGGATCGGGCTCACTTGATACCACAGGTAACATCCACCACTGTTTCTTTTCCGGAGAGCCTTGATTCTCTGCGATATAAAAAGAGTCATCTGTATTATTCAATCGTATTAAAGTTTTATGTCAGTTTAATGCCCCTGAGTGTGGCAAAGCTCATAGCAATCACAATGAAGAAGAAGCTAATCAGGGGTCTAAATAGGGAATTTGTATTTGCAAAACAAGGTAGGCCATTTTGTGGAAATTGATGGTTGCTTAATCTTGTAAAATGTGTTAATGACTTTATTGTTTTTAAAGCACAGTTTGTGTACTTAGCTTACCTTAATACACTAATGCAATTGGATTTTCCTTGCAAAATGCACATAATGTTGTGACTAACAATTCTTTTTTTTTTTTTTTTTTTTTTTTTTTAAACATAGTGTTGTTGAATTACCTTGAATACAGAAGCCTAATTAAAACTGTTCTTGATTTATTGTCCTGGTGTATACTGAGTTGAAGCCCATAAGACCTTGAAGTTCTATTATTTTTATTGCTGGACCAAATGTTTGCATTTTAAGGGGGGGACCATTAATATTTGGTCTTTGTGCTTCATGCATGAATCTGCTGTCAAACTCACATACAAGCCTGTTTTGTCATTAAAAGTTAGTGTGCTCTTCAAGCAAAAACATTTGGAAATGAGATAAATTTGGACAGAAATGTATGAATGTGGGCTCAAATTGCACCACCAAACAACCAAATACCTTTATTAGTTAACTTAGGTGTTTTGCATAGAAGTTAAAGATATCTTTGGCTGAGGTTGTTCAGTGGTAGAGTGAGTCATCTCTTTAGAAAGTTGGTGTTTTTATTCCAACCTCCTGCTGTGTTCATGTTGAAATGTCTTTGGCAAGACACTGAAGCTAAAGTTGCTCCTGAAGACACTGCTATCGTTCTGTGTATCTTAAGGAATTCTGATGTATGATTTTATAGGTTGAAAGACAATAAAAGCAATAGAAATAAAATATCTAAAAATAACGAAAAGCTTTGAGGCACATTGCCTTTATTTTTACAGAATGGTCATACAAACCTTAAACGGGTTAGTGCTTCAATGTTGATATGACCTGCTGTGAAAAGACATTTTAGTTAATTTAAAGTAGGAATGCGCCATGTTATCAGTTCAGTATTAGCCAATGACAGCTTAAACAGTTAAATGAGGTACGGCTATTAAATAATGAGACTGCGCTTATGAGGATAAAACCACGTGGTTCAGTCACACAGAGTGTTAAAGGCTGGGTATTTACACACAACTACTGTAAGTTTCAATAAGTGATGTCTTTAGACGTTGTCTCTGCTAGCTACTGATTGAAGTGCACGTGTTTTTACTAAGGTGGCAGAAAATGATAAGCTCAAAAGTTAAGCAATGCATTAACTTGAAATTTTTGGTGAAATTGAACAAAACAGCAGCCAGATCTTTGGTACATTAACTGAGGTGTATGTGGAACTCTGCATGTCACATGTATGCTCAGTATAAGAATGATAGCAGAATGGTCTCCTTTGAAAGAGACAGTTCAGCAAATTCTGCTTGAAAATTTGAACATGAAAAAGGTGTGTGCCAATGTTGTCCCAACACTTCTGACTCCTGATCAAAGGAAAAATGCAAGAAATTGTGTGGAAACATTTTGGAAAAAATGGAATGAAACCCACATTTTTTAGAAGGAGTGATTACATTTGATGAAACTTGGATCTTCCAATATGATCCTGAGACAAAACAGCAGTCAGTGCAATGGAAAACACCATCCCCACCATGATGAAAAAAGCATGTCCAAATTCAAGGCCATGTTGATTGTTTTTATTGACATTAATGGCATTATTACCACAAATGTCAATGGTAAATTAACACCAATACAAATACTAGGAAAACTGAGAGGACAAAGTCTGAAGAAAGAGATCACAGTTGTAGAAAAATGGTTTCATTCTTCATCAAGACAATGTGCCATCTCATACTGTGCTCTAAGTAAAGCAGTTACTGGCCCAAAAACAAATCACAGTGCTTGATCACCCTCCCCATTCACCTGATCTAGCACCATGTGAAGACCAGATCTGTGCTCAAAGGAACACACTTTGTCAGAAGTTAAGAAAAGAATGGTAGAGGTTCTGAGACAACTGTCCGAAGACTGCGCTGCTTTGAACATTGGTTAAAACCAAATGCAGCTGTGTGTTGATGCAGTTGGGGAGGAGATTGAAGGAGATCTAGCAGACTTTTAATAGATCTACTATAATTAATTTTCATCTGCAGGTAAATTTGAGTGGTGTCTGCAGAAAAATGGTATGAAATGCCATGTTTTGTAAAACTCAACTCAAGAAGGAGGAGATAAAGAGAGAAATAATGGGATCAAGAATAAAACCTTGGTGAACTCAACAGGGTATGAGGGCAAATTACATTGATTCATTTGTCTTAACACCTCATCTTTATTCTTCTTCCATAGCCCCTTAGGGTCTGTAAAGAGGACTATATATGTAACATAAGATGTCCAATTAGAAGGATCAACTGTCATTATAGTTTGTAGATGTTTTCATCTTTTGTTGGAGCAGTTCATTAGTGTGCCCCCACCAGCAGGCAGTCACTAGAGCCCTACGTCTGCAGAGAAAATAGAAAATAAGGAGTAGGATAAGGAATACCATACATAGGTAAAACCTCTCCATCCTGTGTCATGAATAACAATTTCTAGAGGGCTAAATTCCCTTGACGATTGTGTTGACATAAATCCCCAGCAGGCGATAAGCTGCTTGTTCATATGTGTGTTGTGTTTGCAGCTTTCAGAGGTGCTTTAGTCATGGCTCCCCCAGCAGGGAGGTTATATTGAGGAATGTAGCTGCAGTGTAACGCTTGGCAGAACAAACGCCACATCAGCCTCCCCCTCTCTCTGTCGCTCCCCTCACCTCCCTGCCTTCTTCCTCCTCCTCCTCCTCCTCCTTGTCTCTTTGTGCAGCCAAGCATCAGAGCTGATTTCTGAGCTTGTGTGGCTGACTCCGAATGAAGGTCATTAGGTCACATGTCACAGCCAGGGAGAAAAGAATCTGAACCTGAACTTGGTTGAAGAAAAGTCTGTTTGTTTCTGTGTGTGTTCATGCATGAGGAAAAAGATGAAAGAAAGACTTAGAAGAGGCATGTGATTGAAAGAATTCACAGATTAATGTTCACAGAATTAGATCATGTTATGAACAGTACAGCAGTTAACTGTCTTTCCCACCCATACAGGATGAGGAGGACTCCTTCGTGATGAAGGCCATCATCCACGCCATAAACGACGACAACGTGCCCGGCCTGCAACATCTGCTTGGTTCCTTGAACAGCTATGACGTTAACCAGCCCAACAAGGTGACTAAACACAACACGTGTACAGGAATAGTTTTAGCATTAAATGCCTAAAGGCGAAGAGAGGCACAAACACAGAGCTGCTGGAAAACTGTGACTAATCTCTACTTCACCAATTTATTCTGTTCATGTCACACAAACATGCTGAGCTGTTTGCCCAGCAGTCTTATCAGTGCTTGAAGGGAAATAGAAGATGTTCATTTATATGCAGGTGTTGACATGTGATTGCATTTTAAGGTCACAGAGTAAATAACTTCCTTTGGTCCAAAGTACATAAATAACTAAAAATAAAGAAAGGAACAAATAGTTTAACTGATATTCTAACCAACAAGTTCTCTCAAAACAAATAGTGTATGGTATGGAACAAATAACAGCCAATATAGAAAATGTTATCTGTCTTTATGAACTTGATGTTACCGAGTAGATAAAATGTCTCATGGTAAAAAAGAAAAACAGTTTATTTGATTAAATCTATGAAAATAAACTGAGAAAATTTTAGATCACATCCAGTTTTAAGGTTCTGATCAAGGCTAACATTTTACTTAAAACACAATCTTTTCTGAGTCTTGTTCAGATGAAGTATTTAAAACTTTTCTCCTCCATGAGCTCAGTTAGGTGAAGAAAAAGTTGGAGGCTATGAGAATTTTTATGCTAAAACCTTGTATCTTCAAATCTCCACATTTGAGTGATTTTTTTTTAAAAAGCTGTATTTTTCAATTAATTCACCGCTGAATGGTGATAGTCAGCATCTTTTTGGCACTTTTTATCGCTGTATTATTGGTTAAAAACCCCTGACAGATATTAATGGTGACCAATAGCTCTGATTTCTGAAAGGAAATTAAAATGATGAAAAAGTTTCCCTTATTTTGCGCAGTAAAAGGAACAAGTAAATTATTATATATTTTTTAATTGTTCTACATTTGTGCTTTGTTTTAACTTATGGCCCAACCATTGTTTTTCCCAGAGCTGTAATGCTCTTTGCCAGCTCAGACTGAGCATAATTAATCTGAGGTTTCCATCAGATTTTCTGGTCCAAAATAATGCCAAGAACCTTGATATCATACACTCTTTCAACATGTATATTGTCAATTCATATCTGTACTTGTACATCTGTGTTTTGGTTTCCAAACAGCATCAATTTAGTTTTTCTCAAATATGATGATAATGTGTGTATGTTAAATCACTGTTAAAGTTTAGACATTCCTGTAGTGACCTTCAAGAGCTGCTGGATATTTTCCTTTAACAAAGAATATACGTGTCATCTGCAGAAAAAAAATGTGTAAACCATACAAATATCATTACTTTACAAAATTAACAACTTTGGACTAAAGGCACATCCCTGTGGAACCCCAACATAATGTAATAAAGTACAATATTAAAAAAACAACAACAAAATAACCAGCTACAAATGCACGTTCGATACAAGTATTTATTGAAATAAAGCACATCAAAGACTGTAATGGATCTGTTATCATCACTCTTCTCATTGGTTTCATTGAAAAAAGATGCTGTGTATGAATAGTTAATCATGTGTGATGGGATGTGTTGGGATACGCAGAGTCCCTCTCTACTTTCAAGAGAAAGCTAAAGACCGAGCTCTTTAGAGAACACTCCTGTTGTACCCAGTGGTAGAATGAGTCTCCCAACTATAGTTGGCTTGCTCTGTCCTGCTCTACTTCTGGGGGGTTTTATGCCCAGCTCTTTATGAGTGACTCAGCAATTGGTGCTTTGGTCAGTAGTGAAGACAGTTTGATTGATGGTGATGATGAGAGATCTCACATTGATTATTGGTCGTTTCATTGTTGATGTTTATTCAAAAACAGAAAAAAAACCTTGTATACATGATGTGCTTTGCCTTTAACACTGCATGGCAGCACCTGCGTCCAATTAGACTTGAGGCACTTTGTGGCACTTACTGATTTTGTTTCTTGTCTAGATCTTTGCTTGTGTTGTTCTTGCTCTCGAATGCATCCCTTTGGGTAAAAGCATCGCTTGGATAAAAGCATCTGCTAAATGACATTGTAACATTGTATTTGATGTCGGAGCTTCTGAAATGTTAATAAAGCTGAAAGCAACAAGAAGTAGGTCTTTATGAGGAAGCTCAGGAAGTGGTGCAAAAAAGTTCACAATATACATTCCTTCAATTCCTCTCCCTTCTCTCCTTTTACTGAGTCTGTAATCAAACACTGTTCAGAAACTATAGCAAGGCCCACAAGTGTGCAATGTCTGTGGGGGAGGGTCAGCCTACTTGTCATAGGATTTATGTCTGTTTATGTGGTCTGTGACTGAAGCTGACAGCAGCAGCTTTGGCACACATTGAAGACAAATGATATTTAAAATTACAATCTGTGTTTATTTCAGCATGGAACCCCTCCCCTCCTGATCGCAGCTGGCTGTGGCAACATTCAGATCATTGAGGTGCTGATGAGGAAAGGTGCAGAGATCCAGGCCCATGACAAGGTATGGATTTATCAGTGTGGTGCAACTAGTGTTGTTCTGATAGGCAGCTGTGAACTTTTACAGACATGCAGTTAAGGCGTCAGAGCTGCAGTAATGAGGGCAGAAGAATGCAACACACTGGACTGTGACAGAGGCTGTCTGTACAGTAACAAAATGCAGTCATACACAAATTATTGCACTATCACTGTAGATCATTACATACTGAATGTTGCAGTGATGTGTTTATAAACTTTCTGAAAAAGACTTTGACATTCATATACTACATAATTTAAATATCCTCACACATAGGCAGGTAGAAGAGTAATTAAAGTAGAAACCATAAAAATGTGTTTTTGGCAAACTATAACTGAAAAGCTGACTATAAAAATGATGGTGACTTGCTCTGTATTACTTTCACTGTTTTGTTTTTTTACTCAAAAATAGAAACTCCCTGCTGCCGCAACATCATTCAATCTATGCACAGAGTATCTGTAGGGTCTTAAATTTAGCAAAGGCTTTTAAAAAGTATTAAAAAGTTTCTAATGCAAGAATATAAGGGTTTAACAGCAGTTCAAAACTTGTAAATAGGTACTTCTAGACTGGGGTATGAATACTTTAAGGCATCATTAGTTGGAAATCAGACCTTTCATTTCCTGCACTTTATGGTAACAAACCAATGCCTTTTCTCATACTCTAGTCTCAGAGTGCCCAAACAGTTTAATTTGTATACAATAGGAAATACTACTGACATTTTCTTTTCGTTGTGTTGTCACATTTTTATTTTACAATCAGCACAAAACACGTATGTAACTGTGTAGTAATTGTTAGAAATTGATGATGCAATAGGGTATAAAATGTATGTAGAGGGTTTGATAAAGGTATTAAAAAAGTGTTACATTTAAAATAAGATTTTCTTATAAACCCTGAAGCAGCTTTTTAGATTTGATTATTTGCCATAATGTCATAATAATTTAAGGTAGATTTACGATGAGCTACCTTAGTGTGAAACAATGATATTTGGTCATGCAGAAAACCCAATTTTGTATGTTATTGACCTCCAAGAACAATCCCAATATACATGAGTTTTCATTGGAAAAGTGGTCTGAGGGTTTATTTCTTTTAAAGAAAATTAGATCAAAAGTGGGGATGGTTTGACTACTAGTAAATGGCACTGTGATTATCGATGCAGTCACTGGACTGAAAGCCATTGCCTAAATTTAGGATTCAAGATGATATTTAATTATTTTTTGTGATTTGAGATGACTTATTAAAATCGTTTTGTTATAATTGGATAGATGTTGTGTATGTGTGTAATGGGTAATAGGCTTCATATGAGTTTTGAGAGGGGATGTGCAAATTTAGTCTTAGATGCCAGTACTTTATCTATGTTTTGGTTCTAAAGAAGTACTATTTCAGGATTTGATAGTCTTCTACGGTAATCCCCAGACTTCACCGTATTGTCTTGTGTATGTTTTTTGCCAAATCGCAGACCTGAATCTCATACTAAAAGACTAGAACAATCTACTGAATTGGTCTTACAACTTTGTTTTTCCATGCCAAAACGCCTTCCTCACTAAAGATAAAGCAGGGTTGGTTTCAGGCTGTTAACAATAGCCGCTGATGAACAACAACTTGGCTAAAATAGCTCTTATATGCTAGGTATAAGGTAGGTTGGTACAAATCCTCAAATATTTTCAGGTTCTTTTTCAGAAATATGTTGTGCTGTAGGATCCATTTATATCATCTTCCCAACATACACTCTCTGAGTGAGCTTGATTTTTATAGTAAAGGTCAAAGATGAATACTGATATTTCTTTTCCTGGATCTTCAGAGTGGAGCCAACGCTATCTACTACGCAGCGAGACACGGCCATGTCGAGACCCTGAAATTCCTCCATGAAAAGAAGTGCCCTCTGGATGTCCAAGATAAGGTGAATCAAGAGTCTTTTCTCTTCCTCCCTCTATACGTCCCACACAAACTCACATGTCAGAGACGCACACATTTACTACAACTCACCACTCTCAGCAATTACTTACGCACTCCTACCCATCAAACCACCAGAGGAGCTTCTCTTTGATTCTACAAAATACCCAGACACACACGTTCAACAACCACCGCAGCACACACCTGTGGAGAAATCAGTTACTCTGGAATCTTATCAGCTTATTTGCTGTTGCTATAGAAACAGGACTTGCAGAGAATGATGGGCTGTGTGTTTTGTGTGTGTTTGCTTTTTGATGTAGGTGCATCCTTCCTCATAGAAACAACCAAAGCTTGGGGAGATGAAATCCCCACAGCATTTTCTAATCTCTTCCATCATTTTTACCCTTGGCTGGTGTCCACTTCTGTCTGCAAACACTCATACAGGAGAGCAGAGTCCTTCTATTCCAGACCAAAGCTAATCTGTACTCCTGACACTTTCCTGATTATTGTCATGTTCATGTCCAAGGGTCATTAAAGTTTCATCTCTTTTTATTACTCTACATCCCAGAGATGTCCAGCTGAGGAGTCTGTGTCAACTTTTAGAGCTTTTAACGTCTTTTTAACAAGATAAATCTTTTCTTGTCTCTGTGTTTCTATGTAATTTCTCTAATTAAACTGGGCTGTTAAGCTTTCTCTCCATCATCAAACCATTAGACGCTATTTTAAGCAGATCACTTTCCCATCCACAAGTGGACTCAGCGTCTTGGGTGCCATTTCACATAAGCAGCTTCTTCTTTAATGAGCTTCTGCTCTGACTGGCAGCCATAAAGTTAAAGCTGATGAATCAATTTCTAATGAGTCTGAAGTCTGCACATACAGGGCAGTAAAAACTGAATGCTTTTATTTAAATGGAAGTTTCTGACTCAGCGGAAAAGGTATGAGTAACAGGAAAAGGCATGCCAATGCCTCAGTGAAGATGTTACAGCTTTTAAATATTTCCTCTAAGAGGTGAATCATTGTAAAAATTCAAGATATTTGATTCATCAATTGAGCAATACCATTATTAATATGAATATGCTGACAGTTTGTAAATGATCCTGACAATTATATTAACCTATCAACCCTTGGAACCCCAAGACATTTTTTTCTTTTTTTGGTCTGCCTTTATTTTTTAATGCAGAAATGCCTGAAGAATCTCAACCCTTTTAAGCACAATCAAGTAATAGACATCAATTTTTCAGAACAACCTGGACTATCAAAATATGTGTGCTACAAGGATGTCAGATGAGTGGATCAATGGTTATATTATCAGAAAGAACAAGTGAAAGAGCAAAACGGAAATTGAATTGCGTAGAACTTTACACAAATCACAACCAGATTAACAAAGGACAAGCCCTTTCAAATCTGCATTTAATTCATTTAATTCCTATAGGCCTTGTGTATAAGGAGAAAAAAAATAACAACTTGCTTACATACATGCAACAAAAAATATCCCTATCATCTATCTCCATAAAAATAATTCACATTTTGCCCACGTGTGGCATTCCAGTAATCTGACACGCCAGATGGATTTGTTTCACACATCCATCTGGAAAACCTTCAACAACAACGAGCACTACTAAGCATTTGGGAAAGGGCAGTGGATTTGAAAAAAAACTCAGAGTATGATTGGATGAACGTTCTGTCTGTCATATCTTTACGGGCAAATCAGAGCAACAAAACATGTGACATAGCTGCGACTGAGGTGTGTGTGTACGCAGCTACCGAGAAATAACGCGAATCATGGCGACTGTAGACATGTCAGTACATGACTTTTGTCATTTTGGAAAAGAAAAAAACTCACTGTTGTTCTTTGTTCTTCTTTTAACAAAGAAATGTAGTCAAGTTCTGATAAAACTGGCACTTAAGCAGCATCAGTGCTTAGGTCTTCCGCCATAATTGCACCAGCCTCTTGTTGCTGCTTGCTTACGTCACGACACCGCCGTGCCTGAAAGAACTGCCCCTTGGCGCTGATTGGTCCTGTCACTTTCTAACTGGGCCCAGACAGTTCAGATGGGACCTTTGCAAGATGAATTCGCCAGTGAGAAACAAGAAAACTGGCGAATCCATCTGCTTTGCAAGGTTAGCATTCCAGTGTGTAAAATGTAAAAAAGAGGCCAAGAGTATGAGAGGAATTTAGTTACAAAGAGTGAGAAAAGAAGTTGTCAGGATAAGTTTTATAATCCAGCATGCAAAATAAATACTGTGGACCAACCAGACACCTAAACTGCTATTCCTAAATAGTCACCAATTCATTTTTGCTTTTGGATTACCACCTTAATTTCAGGTTTAAAAAAGGGCTTTTTCTCTTAAAATCAAACATTTGATGATATGATTGTATTAATGTTTATTTTCTTGTTGTCTCCTACAGTCTGGGGAAACAGCTCTTCATGTGGCAGCTCGCTACGGTAATGTGGATGTAGTGAGCTACCTGTGCAGTATCCAGGCCAACCCAGACTTGTCTGACAGAGTAAGCACATAAATATACCCACATGCATCAGCAAGACCCTTTGGTTTTTAGGTGAACCTGCCTTTAACCTTTTCCTTCTACACTTTTTCTCTCCAGGAGCAGGAGACCCCACTCCACTGCGCTGCATGGCATGGATACTCTGCAGTGGCCCGAGCACTGTGCCAGGTGGGCTGCAACGTGAACGCAAAGAACCGCGAGGGGGAGAGTCCACTGTTGACAGCATCTGCTCGAGGCTTTGTGGACATTGTGGAGTGTCTGGTGGAACACAAGTCTGATCTAGAGACAACTGACAAGGTATATAGATTCATGTGGCATAATGTACTGTGGATGGATGGATGTCTATTATTTTCAGAGCAGACTAACTTGAATCAGCCCTTAATATCAGGTAAGGTAGTAATTTTTGTATCCTGTGGTTGTAAATTGCCACAAAAAATCTAATCATCTAATCTAATCTGGAGGCAATTCTTTGTCCTCGCCTCTCTCTCCTTTTACCAGTACATAGAAAATAAAATGATAATCAAAGATGTCAGTTTAATAATTTCAACAAGCAAATCACTTACAATGGCTTTAAAAAAGTATTCACCCCCTTGGATGTTTTACTCTTGTATTGTTTTTAATGGTCAATAAAGTTTGGCTTTTTTGACAAAACAAAAAGCTTACAAAAAACATTCTTAATGTTAAAGTAAAAACAAATGTCTACAAAGTAATGTCAATTGAATAAAAATGTGTAAGTTAATTTGAGTGATTAGAAAATATTCTCCCCCTTTAAAGTGACTGACCTAGTTCAACAGATGTGCAACCAATTGGTGCTAGTAGTCTGACAATTGGTGAAATGGAGATCTCCTGAGTGCAGTGAATGTGTCTCAAGTAATTGTAATATAAAGACACCTGTGTCTGGGAGGTCCAGTCATTGGTTAGTCAGTATTCCTGGCTACCATTACACTATGAGGACAAAAGAACACTAAGCAATTCAGAGAAAAGGTTATTGAAAAGTATACACCAGGAGATGGATACAAAAATTTTCCAAGGGACTGGACATCTCCTAGAGTTCAGTTAAATCCATCATCGGGAAATGGAAGGAATATGCCACATGTGTAAATCTGCCTAGATCAGGCTGTCCTCAAACTGAGTGAGCATGCAAGAAGGAGACTAGTGAAAGAGGCCACCAAGACACCTATGACTACTCTGAAGGAGTTACAAGCTTCAGCAGCTGAGATGAGTGAGACTCTTTATACAATTGCTGTTGCCTTGGTTCTTCACCAGACAAAACTTTATGGGAGTCAAAGATAAAGCCACTGTTGAAGAAAACTCATATTAAATCTTGACAAGAGTTCACCAAAGGCAGGTGGGAGACTCCATGGTTTAGTGGAAGAAAGTTCTTTGGTTTGATAAGACCAAAATGGGGCTTTTTGGCTATCAGACAGGACACCAAGCACTGCACATCACCATAAACACACCATCCACACTGTGAAGCATAGTGGTGGCAGCATCATTCCCAGCAGCCAGCCCTGGAAGGCCTGTGTAGGTAGAGGGTAAAATGAATGCAGCAAAGTAAAGGAAAATCTTGGAGGACAATCTTTTTCAGTCTGGGAGGGAACTAGATTTTGGGAGAAGATTTATTTTCCAGTTAGACAATGACCTGAAGCATACAGTGAAAGCTACGCAGAAATGGGCTGTTTATGCCTGATGAAAGATATTTGTGTTTAATTCAAATTCACTAAGGAGCTCAAACTTCAATTTATCTCTTTTCCTTATACTTTGATCATTTGTAACTTCTGAAATTTGCCCACAGGATCAGTAAAAGTATTTATGGATTATGATTATGATATTTTCCCTGCTTACTCTGTTGTTCTGATACAAACACACAGGGGAACATTTGTGAATCACTCACATAGAATCAGAAGGCACACTGTTTACATTGTGTTTATTTTACATTGTATTTTGTGTGTCTACAGGACGGCCACACAGCCCTCCACCTGGCTGTACGGAGGTGTCAGGTTGAAGTTGTCCGCTGCCTCCTCAGACACCACTGCCACCTGGATCAGCAGGATCGCCATGGCAACACACCGCTGCACATCGCCTGCAAGGACGGAAACCTGCCCATCGTCACAGCAGTCTGCAGTGCTAAAGCCAGCCTTGATCTTCCTAATAAGGTGAGGATGCCCCTATGCCTCCTGACACTGTTCTCGTGGTCTAAGAGAAATATGGCTCCAGATTTATAATTTCCTGCTCATTCATCTGCATTAGTTACAGAGATGGTTCACCAAATAAGAAAATCCCCAGCAAAAATCTAGCAAAGGTTTTAGGTATGACCCATTTCTGAATAAGATATCTTAAATCTTGAACAAAGAAATGATTCAAACTTTGAACATCCCACTGTCCTTAAAGATGAGCACAGAAAGGTAATCACAAACCCTTATTAAGGAGGTTTCTCCAGTTCATCCTTTGGGTAACTTAATCGTCTCCAGATTTAATGTAGTTTGCTTTTTCTTTATAAGGTAAATTAATTGTTCCTTTATAACTAACAAATACAGTATTTTGCTAAAGCTCATCCACAACTAAAAACAAAAGTGAATTTCATTTGATGTTATACTGTCTGTACATGTCTCAATTCTGTCAAAATACAAGTTTATGTTTACTTGCATTGACTGAATTTATTTTTTAATAACTGCCATGATACATACAGCATAACATGTAACCTTGAATTGAAAAGGGGTTTTTTTGTACTCTGAGAATGCGAACATAGCATTTGTTTTCAGTGCCACAAACACTAACAACATTGAATGATACAATTTGACAGAGTGATGAGTCATGATTTTACAATACTGCATTTTCAAAAAAAAAAGAAAGAAAGAAAAATACAACCAAAAATATGCTGATTTACATGTTTTGAGCTTTGCCCCTTCATCCAATGATAGTAACATGTTTACCATCTGGACACAAAAAGTGTCCCAATTTGTTTTCAATTTATTAGAAACATTTGTTGTTCTCTGAGTTTGAACCATCACTGTTGCTCCTGAGTCTGAATGGCATCATCTCCCTGCAACCAGCTTCCTAAATCTAGTTAATATTTCAGCAAAAGTAGTGAAAGACTAATTATGTTTTAGAAAAATGTTTAACAGTGAAACCTAATTGCAGTGCTCGCACATCCATGGTCTCTTGACCTTGTAGTGCAGCAGTGCCATCCAAGCTAGAGTAGGACTAATCACAGGCCAAACAGAGGGATGAATAAACATAGAAAGCAAACATATTATAGGGATTAAAGGGATTTCAGTGAGTGTAAATACATGCTTTCTGAGGATTTTTGCTGTGTGATCCAATCTAATCTCAACAGGGCTCATACTATAAATCTGCCCTTCCCTGTAATGCTTGCAAAAATATCTACTGTAGGTCTACCTATTAAAGATCCATCCAGTGAAAATAAACTGCATTCATGTGCTCATTTGGTGCTTTCTAATGCTACAAGACCTATCAGCTTTGAAAGACAATAACAGTCAGATGTTTGCACTTTGGAAGTAAAAATGGCATTAAGAAACAGGTAAGACAGAATATCCTACTTCATATGCCTAAAATTATTGTTTTCCCATTCCCTTTTATTTGTTCGATGATGGTGATAAGGATCAAGTCCAAGGTCTTTTTTGAAAACTACAGTTTCTCATAAACATATAGTTTATACATTTCCTTATATGTTTCAGTTCTTTTAGTAACTGCTCTTTTGTTTGGCTGTTCAAGTACATGGGCTTTTGCTACTTTGCTACAGCTCAAAGTATTCAGGATGTTTTTGGCACCAGTGGTGAGTTTGAAAAGGCTTTACAGTAGGAGAGTAAGAAAAGGTGGTCATAGGGGGCTATCTCAATCAGAACTAGTGTTTTTTAACAAAGGGAAACTTGAGGAATCTAGGCTGTTGTAGGCAATTGTTTTGTTTTTTTTGTTTGTTTTTTACATACACGGTTATGCTAACTTGTCTCAAGCTACATGTTTGGTGGTAAAGTTGGAATTTGATTCAGAAATGGGGACTGTATGAATGTGTGTGGGAGGCAGAGGTGTAGATTTACATATGAACATTTCAAGGCATTAAGACTATTGACTATAAAACATGGACGCAGTCTTCTTTACATCACCCAGTGGTTACTGATGGGT
Organism: Cheilinus undulatus; assembly: GCF_018320785.1. Taxonomy (NCBI): domain Eukaryota; kingdom Metazoa; phylum Chordata; class Actinopteri; order Labriformes; family Labridae; genus Cheilinus; species Cheilinus undulatus. The sequence goes on along the minus strand of NC_054869.1, from coordinate 25,862,447 downwards.
AATTTTGAAGCCCAAAGACTGCTTTATTTAAAATGCTGCCTCTACTTGCTGTAAACTAGTATCAGGCAAGGGGGTGGGGGGACGTATGCCTCCTGGCAAACAGCCACAACTTGCAGGCATATCAGTCATGCCCCTAAGTGTGCACAACTCTTTCATGAAATCATAACAGATGAGTCATAAAACATCAGTTTTCAGTGGTTAATCAATGCCAGGAGGGTAGCCTTAACATCATTGTTAAAAATGATTTCTTATTTGGATGAATAATCCATTCAAAATGATCTCTCAAATGCCTAGCAGATATTCCTCTGAATATACCATCTTGCTCTTCCTCTGCCAGGCACGACTTCCCACATAGTCCTCCCTTTGGTGATTTCTATATTGATGCCATCCATTTTAATGAATTCCTCGATGGGATGCAGCTTGTTTCCCCTCTCAGCCCCCAGCCGCCACACATACAGAAACATGTTTTTGTTGCCGAGAGTCGTTCAGGGGAAATGATGTGCATCAGGAACAGCCAGCACAGCCTGTGATGTTGTGATTTATTCATTGTGTTCTGTTTGTGTGTGTGTTTTTAAAGCCAGATCTATAGCAGCATATCACAGATTGCTGAGTCTGGTCAGGGTTTGTCTTCTATGTCAGCTGTAGACACTGGGGAGAAAAATAAGAAGCATACAATTGGAAATGTCCCCCGTTCTGTTTACAGCAGAACAGGAAAAAATGGATGATTGCTTCCTTGTTTTTTCAAGTTGTGACAAACAGGAATCGATTGAAATGCTGCTTTCATGCTTCCTTTTTTCCCCTTGGTTGTTGTTTTTTTCTGGAGTTTCTTTCTTATCCTTTGGCAGAGAAAAGACTTCTGGCTGATTATATATTTATCATTTATTATATATTTTAAAGGTTTGTGTATGCATTATCTTATTTTTTCCAGCATTATTCAGAAATCTGTTGTGTATTTTGAGGTGACTGTCTAGTTGTATGGTCCCCTTTCTTTGGTGGAAACACAAATAATTCATTGGGAAGTGAGAAAGGAAATCAGAAAAAACTCTTGTGGATTTACTGGTGTTTTTAGTTCAATTTGTGTTTTCAAGCATGTTTTATCCTCATGTTTCATCCATTGTCACACCTTTGGGTAATATTTTCTTGTTCACTGTTTTTTGCTCCCAATTGTCCCTAATAAGCCACACTTATGAGAGCCTTGATAGTACATCCTTATTAACAAATAAATGATGTAATTAAATCTTCTCACACGTTTATTCTGATTATTACTTTCATTTATACAGAATTGTGTGAGACCACATTCAGGCTCAGAGATTAGCACAATGTTCTTTCTTCCTTGTTTTTATGGACAAGCTCTTGAGGATCCTTTGCATAGATGATTGCAGATAACAGACTTTAAAAGATTGATATGCAGTATGACCCTTGAAGCCATGGTACATCTTATGTCTACACATTAACTCAATTTAAAACACTTTTTTTGTCCCCAGGAGTCTGATTTATCTAGCTCTTTGTGTTGGGCCACACAATATGAAACCATCATAAATATTTAGCAAAGTAAAACATGTTTTTTGGGTTACCTTTGGGTTCACTCCTCTTTTGTATTTTTCTCTCTCCATCCAGTATGGCAGAACTCCTCTCCATCTGGCTGCAAACAACGGGAGCCTTGAGGTTGTTCGTCATCTATGCCTGGCAGGAGCAAATATTGATGCTGTCACCAATGTAAGTCACCATGCAGCTCTCTTCTTTTCATGCCTGTCATCATAATAAAGTGACACATGCAGTGCTTAACAAATTTATTAGACCACCCTAACCCTAACCAAAGTAAGGTTTATGCCACAGCTGCCCTAAATTAACAGCATTGGTAATTACCAAATCTTTTTTTATCTTTCTGCAATGGTTAATACACCAATATGTAGAAGCTATTTAACCCAAATGATATTTTTAATGCTAAAATATAAATTGGCATTGTTATCCATGAATTTTCAAATTTACTGATTTACAAAAAAAACTGCAAAAATAGTAAAACACATAAATATTTCTTGATAAATATGTCAAATTATAGTTATTTGCTTGCATTCCTGACCAGAAAAATGAGTTTTAGTGGTTGAATGTTATGCTTGATGAATTTCTGACTTCTCAGAGAAGCCCAGCGAGCCAACTCAAATTTGGGTGAATTCAGTTTGAAATTCCTCATTCCTGTTCAAAATGGTAAAACGTGGAGAGCTCACTGAAAATGAAAGAGTCTGCATTAAAGCACTTCATGATGCTGGATGGTCTCTGAGACAAATATGACAGGTGGTCTAATAAATTTCTTAAGCACTGTACATGACATGCTATAATGCATTACGACAAGAATTAATCCCAGCTCCACAGGTATTTTTAATAGTAATTTTTATGGCTATTTTGGAAAAATGTATTCTAGACTAATGGGATTTCTACTAATACTGTAGAAGCTGGTTCAAATTTGAACAGTCCTGCTCTCAGAGCCAAAGGCATTGGTATGTAGAGAGTTTTCAGCAGCAGAACAGATGTGTGCTGTGTTTCAGAGGATGAGGCTGTGGTTAAATTAATTGGAGATATAGCTCATGAGGAATACAAACCAGAAAAAATTTCTGTCTTCTTTTTTTCACTTACTTGATGAGTTTTTATTTCCTGCATGAGCTGCAGAGCTGCCCATGTACGCACTCAATCATAGTAGAAAAGCTGATTGCAGCTTTTTAACTCAAACTGGAATTAATCTGCTGAAATTTATTAATAGCACAGCCCTCCTGATACTGAGCTGCACTGCCTTTAATTCTACAATCCTCTGACCTCACCTCTCTGGATTTAAAGCTTAAAAATCTTAATGTTCCCTTCTTTCTTTTGTTGAAATGATTTAACCTCCAGAACCTTAACTTTCCTCTTAAATTTCTTTTTTAATTGGCTTTAAAGTTTTGGGATATTCAAATTGTCCATTGATGGTGACTAAGACTTAAAAAAACATGCAAGCTATCACAGATCCTTATTTGCCAAGGCTATTATTTCAGCCTTCTTTTCTCATATGGTACTAACTTGAACATTGTTTTGACTTGATATGTTAAGGAATTCAGTTTAGTTAATTTTACAAGTTTATATTTTCTTGAGTTAAATGGATAATCACTCACAAATAAATGAAATGGGCTTTTCCTTTTCACAGGTTACATGCTTTATTTTTTTCCTTCACCTCTGGCCCTTATCCTCTTCAGTAGTATTTACTGTGCTAAATGTTTCTTTTCTGCAATGACATCAAATCCATTAGCTTCCCGTCCAAAAAAAAACCCTCATGTGGCTTAGTCACCAAACTTAGGTGTCAAGTATCAATATGGTAATATTCCTAGTTGTCCCTCCGTTATTTCTGCTCACTCCAGAATCTGTCTCCACACTCTTGGTAGTCCCAAAAAAAAGCTTTCCATTTTGCCCCAAACATCTTAAAACTTAGCTAAGCAAGTTACTGTTTGTTGTTTGTTTTCTTGTTACTTGTTTTCTCACCCCGGGCCTCCCCTGAATTCCTTTGGCACCCCCAAAGGGAGGCCTGCCTCATATTTTGAGAACCACTGACTTAAACTAATGGTTCACCTGAAAGCTAATGGACTTCAGTGTAATTCATCACCTGTCTGCAGACTTCTTGGTTCCATCACTCAAAGATGCATCCAGTTTATCAGTCTCAAGTCCTTCCTGTAATACAAAGACCCTCAAAACCAAAGGCAAGGCTGGTGCCACCTCTTAGTAGATTAAAGACCATTTTCCTTTGAATCTGGGGCAATTTCTGTTTTTCAGTCTCTCTTCATTCCAGTATTAGGAGCCATGTGTCTACCATTTGATGTTTTTTTTTATGCATAGCCTCTAGCTGTCCCACACTGAGGTTTCTTTCCTCTCCCTGAATTCTCCAGCTGTTAATATTGTATGGCAGCTGATGTGCAATGCATGTTTAATCTGGAGAGCACATACTGAGATGTATAATTCATTATCTGGTGGCCAGTGGTCAGTGGTTTGTTTGGAGCAGCTATGGGGGGTTACAATAGGCTTAAGACTCTGCTTAAGACACTTACATTTGTTCAACATGCCATTAGATGGTTTTCAATTTCAAGCCACTTGCAACTCTGTGAATTGAAGTTTCATCCTCCCTTATTTTTGCCTTATTTCTTCAGTTTTCTGGTAATCATCTCATGCACAGTTTCAATCAGTTTCCATGAAATCTAGAGCAGAGATACAACACATGATCTAATCTTCTCTTCTCCAATTTGAGGCAACATAAACCCACTGTACATGATCTGTCTGTTACCAGGAACCAGTAGTAACAGTCACAACAGCATGCCATCTGTATGAACAAGACTAATGAATTTACCCACGAGTGAATCCACTAAGTGGTCAAATTTGCTGCACTTCATTTATATTCACATCTCTGACATTTAGCTGAGGAAAACAACATAAAGGTCAGTTTTCTCAGTGCTCGTATCATATCATGTGACCTTATCAGAGAGGCACTCTAGTTAAAGAAATATATTTTAAAACCAAAACGAAAGTAGAAGATTAGAAAATATTCTGTCAAGATAAGGTTTTTAAAAAAAACTCGTAGATTTCTGAAATGAACTGGTCCATAAGAAGACCCGTGTTTAATGTCCGTGGGCATCATGGTGTATAAAGTAGGGAGTGTTTTGTAGGCGTTTCAGGCTGTCAGTGCCTTTTTTTCTTCCTGTGAAGCAGGAGTCAAAGCTGGGTGACAGATGGCTGCCTCAGTGGAAAAGACATCAAATTTGTTGGCTCTGTGGTGTTTCTGTGAGTGTGTTCAGGGGGAAATGGACAGAGAATCAAATGAAGCCAGTTCAAGGACTAAATGGATGAAAAAAATGAAGTGTCGCTTGTATTATAAGTGTGGGGTTGTTTGTCTGCACATATATGATGCCAGTGTGTAGGTATCAGCCAGGAGAGGTGATGGGAGACATCTATACAAAAGGTTGCTTCAGGCATTTTGTGACCCAGGAATGAGCTGTCTAGTTAATGCCTCTGATGATGTCATTTGAGTCAGTGCCTGCTAGGCCTCTGTAGCTGGCCCTTTATTGTTAATGTAGACATCTTAGAAGCTACTCGCATTAAACCCAAATTGCCAGATGAACTTTCAGCAGTTGAGCTGCATTGTGGGTAATCATTTTTGATCAGGAAGGGGAAAGCTTGATTAAAGAAGATAGTGTATGTGGTTGTGTTTAATTAAAATTGACCCTATTTTGCATTTAAACTGTCTATTGTATGTCTATTAGTATTAAAGAAGTGCTGAATCTGTGGAGAACTTTTCAAAATGTCTAGACATCTTGAAGACCTAGTGAGGCATTATAAAAGTTCATGTGGGCGAAGCTTTTTCAGAAACCTTTGCACCAGTCACAAATTGCTGATAGATTATACAGTTATTAAAAGAAGATGATTGTGTGTTCATTTGTGACTTTAAAAAACAAATGCCTAATTTTATCTTGCATGACTTGCAAGACTGTCTAGTTTCACAAAAAGTCTCATTATTACTTTAAATGATAAAATAACAGCAGAAAATATTTCCATGCCAATTTGTTTGACTAAAAAATTATACATACGATAAATCAGCTTCTTCAAGTAGCAGTGTATTTCTACTTGAGTAAACACTCGGGCTTCTGCTGAATATTTTATCACTCTCAGCTGTGTATAGAATGAATAATAGCTGATGGGCAGCAGCAGATTTTTCAGCCCTGCAATAAATATTAGTTCATCTAAAGTGACCAAAAATCATGCCTGTTAGGCCCCCTAAATGAAATGTCAACAAGGATCGATTTAGAAGCACTAAAGCAAATCTCAAAAACAGCCAAAGGAAATGTTAGGGATTATGCAATTTCTTATGCATGTATTCATGACTTTCCTTCCCTCTCTGTCTCTCTTTTTTTCTCAGGATGGGAAGACAGCAGAGGATTTGGCGTACAATGATCAACATGAAGCCATAGTTTCCTTGTTGGGCAAGCTGAAAAAGGTAAAAGCAAGACCACACTCATGAAGGCCTGTCTGTTTACTTGTTTTAGTACATTTAAATTTAAATATACTGTAGAGAATAGAAAGAGATCTCAAGTTTTTATGATGCAGCTTTAACAAATTCTCTTCACACTTCATCTATTTCAGTGCAGAGGTGTAGAGAGAGACATCTCCAGCGTGAAGGTGTTAGATTTTATCATCTCACAATTTTTAGACTGCGGTAACACTTTACTAAACATGTAAAGGTAGAACAAGTTAGAGAAGTACATTGGTGTACTTTGAGAAACATTTAGGATCCTTTATGTAACCAGTTTTTGCCTCATTCCTTCATGAGTTCAACAGAGTGAGACTCTCCTTAGGCACTGTTTTTCTACACGCCAGATTATTACGCATACGTCTCTCTTTTCACATCTGCTTTTAATAATTTTTGCATCCAAAAAACTGCCACAACATAAGTCAGGGGCTTTATTATCCAAATTCTTTACGTGCAAGTCTAGACAGGGTGAGATGAGCAGAAGACCTGGGAGGATATGGACCAGATGCTGATTAACTGAATGGAGGTGGCTGGGGTGGAGGAGGGTTGCAGTGTCAACAATGAAACCACTGGCTGACTGTTAAGGGAGACTAACAGATTTGAAATATGACAGGCGCATGATGATTAGTCAAACAAGGTTGAGGCAGAAACTAATTAGCGAAGTATTTTAAGATGTAAACCCCCATAATCAGGTGATCAACAGAACGGGAAGAGCGAAAGAATGTAGGAAGGAAGAGATATAACTGAGCGATGACTAATGAATGAGTAGAAACCGTCTTCCTGCTTGAACTTCTGTTGAGCTCCACTTTTCTTTCCTATTACAATACCTGACCCTGGATTACCAACTATCCCTCTGATGCCAGTGCAATTAATAAAAGTCTTATAATTGATAGAAAAACCCTGATTGCAGACAATTTTCTCATTTCAATACACTCAACACTCTCTTCTAACCCTAGATTTTTATTTTTGTAAGTCACATTATATTTATCTGATATAACGTTCTTTTTGTGATGCTTGGTTGTTGCATCATTAGATCAGTGCATTTAAGGCACACTACCACATTTTAGCAGAATTTTGGGGCTAATAACTGTACTTTTACCTTGTTTTTAGGCTTTTATTTTGACCAGCCTGAGGCCCATCTGTTGAAAAATAATTGTTTTTAATTGGTTCAATAAAAATTGTGATGAAGTGTTTTACTTTTATGACATTTATATGGAAGATTCACTTCTTGAATTAAATCCCAAGAAAAAAGAACTTTTTCAAGATATTCTATTTTTTTAGATGCACCTGTATGTGGAGTTGAGCCCAGGGTTCCAAATCTGCCTCGAGTCACATATACATGAACAAACCTAAAACTAAATATCACCATCATCTCTGGTTACCCAGTTTTTCCAAAGAACCTGCTGAGATGGAGTTCAGAGTGTGAAAACATGACAGCAGCAGTTGTGAAAACAGTCATCCTCTGCATATGTTCTGCTAATTTAAGACTCTTCAACACATTGGTGCCAGTTTAGAAAGAGACTCTGACTTTCCAAGAAGCCAGAGGGGAAAAACAGACTCTTTAAAAGGTTTCGAATATAATTATTTTAAAATGGAAGTTATGTTCTGCTCAGACATGAATCATAAATATTCAAATTAGAGGTCTATTTATGAGTATATTAGCATAACCCAAGTGGAAGATGTTCAAAACCCACATTACCACTCAGTGTCTGAGGCCACTTCTGATGAGTGACTCATCTGCTGATGGTGAAGAAAGTGTCGTATGTTAGGAAATTTCATTAAATTGTCAAAATAACCACAGGTTAAGAGAAGCCTGCAGTCTTTGGAAAGGATTTTCAGTGTTTATGTGTCTGAGTGTATAGATTGCCCTACTTCTTTCACCTGGACAAACTCTGCTGCATTAGTGAGTGGAAATATTCAGACAGCACAGGAGAGAGAATTAAATGTCAGGAAAACGTATTTAATAAAAGTATTTTATTGTGGCTAGGTAAGATGATGCCATTATTGTAAACCTTTTAGCTGTGTAACATCAGAGCAGTAACATCAATCTTGTTAGCTTTGTCCTTGTTTGCTTCTAATGATACCCTTAGAGAGAGTTAAGGTTTGTTTGGTGTTAAAAGTACAACTGCATTCCACTTTGAATATCTACCTCACATTACATTCACAAAGCATTTATAATCATACATCCACACATAACTTAGCTGTGTTGTTAAAAGCTCTAACAGTAAAAATCTAAAACAAAGTACATTACATTAAGCTTAGCTTGTTTTCCATCATTACCGTGTCTCTAGTTTGCTTTCAACAGACTAAATTTAACACGTTTGCTGAATTTGTATGGGATTCTCTACACCCTTACACCATAGAAATGTCAGTATTACTGTCTACTGAAATATGCTTTCAGAATATAGTCTCAACCATACCTTGTGTTTATTAGGAGTTTAAAATGTTAACAAAGGCCTGGTGATAGAAATCTTAAACATTAGCAAAGCAGTTGCAGACCATCTTAACACTGTTTTGTCAAAGTAGGTAACTGTTGTGAACGCAAGTTTTTAAAAGGAAATGTTACTTGAAAGTTGTTTAGAGTTTCTTCAACATGAAAAAAAAACATCTAATCAGTTAAAATGTGCTGGCTGATACTGAGAAACCTTCAAATACAAACAGTCAAGAATGGATTCCATTTTTTAAATAATTGTGTATCTAAATGTGTATGTAAATCTGTTCTCCATTTTTTACGCTTCAGGACAACCACAAACTGAGCTACATCCAGCAGCTGCGGCCTACGCAGACTGTCCAGCCCAGGATCAAGCTGAAGCTTTTCGGACACTCGGGAGCTGGGAAGAGCACCCTGCTAGAGTCTTTGAAGTGTGGCATCCTGCGCAGCTTCTTCAGGAGAAAACGGACTCGTATGACCAACACAGCCCGCCACCCCAACTCCCCTGTCAACTCTAAACCTGCCGGTAGGTGACAGATGGTTCTGGTGAAGCTGAGATAATCCAGTACAAGATTAAATTACACCTGCTGGGTACCAGAGAGAGTTTTTCTGCTAAAGTGGCAACAATAATTAATTTATAATCAGCAAATCTCAACATTTTAATGCTTCTTTCCCTTTCAACCCTGTCCCACTTATGCAACAAAACACATCAGCAATGGGGTTAAACTAGCTATTATCATGATGGTCTAAACCAAGCTAACATTCACTATAAGTTAATTTACTCTTACAACCTAAACTCCAATGCTTCACTGAAAACTGACATTTTTTTTTCTGCTCCTGGTCTTCAAAAAAAAAAAAAAAAAAAAAAAAAGGTGGTACAAGTGCCACACATATTCAGTGTAGTGTATAATCCTCCACTAAACACACTATTTTCATTAGGCTCTGTATTTGCACTCTGTCTGCCCTTCCACACACAACATTAACACACATTGTCCCATTATGTTTCCTTTAAGCTGTCTATCTAGCAGCACTCACAGCCATTACCTTCCAGACAGATGTGATAGTGTTAGAATAGCGGGATAGGTTGAGCTGTATAACGTTGCTGATCCCGTCCTCTTTATTATCTGAAAATCTGCAACTAAAGAAGTTTTTTCTTTCTCTCTCAATTTTAGCTGGATTTAGTTCTCTTTGTATTCATTTTAAATCTGTAGACATGACACAAGTCCATATTAAAAAACAAAGAAGGGCATACAGAGAGCTTTTCCTAGTTTTTATATTCCTATTGAAGCAGACTTCAGAAAAAGACACATTTTTGTTCTTTTGCGAGCCTGTCAGAAGTCAAAGTGTGGCCATTCATAAATGTTTATCTCAGTCTTGAATCAATATTTTGTGAAAGTGTTAAAACATCATTGCATCATTGATTTCTTTCTTTCAGGTTGTTCATGCTTCAGTTAAAAGACAGCCTGATCTTCTTTCATTCATTCACCTTATCATTTTCTTAAAGGCTCAAAAAGCATTGAAAGAGTTGTGTGCTCAGCTTGAATCCAGACCAGGTCTATGGGGTTTTCTTTGTTTGAATGTTATAAAATATAATTTCTTCAGGATGCTTATTCCTGTCATCAGCAGAAAAGAAGTTTACACAGACACATGAGCTGCTTTTTATCAAATAAGTCCAAACCAAGGGCAGCCGTTATTATTAAAAATGATGTCTGACCTAAAACAAGCAAACCAATAAGCTTCAAGTAAGTCCTCATGTTGTGTGGTGTTGTATTCTGTTTTTGTTCCTTATGCAGATTGATGTCCCTGCACAGCAAGTCAGATACAGTGAACATGTTTCTATGTTAATCACATCCAGTATTTAATTTAAAAATCAATGTATCTAATTGTAAAGACTTAAAAAGATCATACAAGAGATGCTTTTTTTTTCCATAACTCTTTCTGTTTATGCTTTGGTGTTTGTTTATATGTATAGTGCATACTCACCGTTTCTGCATGAGCTGCCGTTTGAAACAAAACTGCATCAAAATGTTGCTCAAGACCCCTGAAAACATGCTGTAGGTGTGGTCTTAGAGAATGTCAATGAAATCCTAATATCAAGCCCACAAAGTGGATTTATTTTTAACAAAACAGCACCTCCATGTGTTAGCATGTGGGCAGTGATTGCTTAAAATAAAAACCTGGTGCAGTTTTGATCAGTCTAGCAGAGAACGATAGTCATAATGATTTGCAATTAGTTTTAGTGCCGATCTGCTCCATAATATTCAAGATTTCAACATGTCCTTGTGTCTGTGTCCTACATCTGAAATCAGTAGAACATCTGTTCTTACATTATTTTTGATTTGCTGTAAATCGGTTTTAAAAATGTGTTTTTTAAAACTATGTCAAGTTTCTCCTAAAAAGAGACTAAAACATACCTTATTTCTAGATTTTTTTTAAAACATCTCTTTATTGTCTTTTTTAGAAAGAGAAAAGTATACAAGATGTTGAATTACACATTTCTTAAGGCTAAACAAATATAGACACTCAAATCTCTTCATCAGTCCAAGCCTCACTTGATAAACCATGACTGTCAAGAAATCTACAAAAAAATATTTCATATAGTCCAAAACTTGTCAAGTTTGTTTTTTTGTAAAATAACTGATTTTTTTCAAGAGCAAGAAAAAAGTTCATTCCTTTGAGGTGTTACTACTGAGACACACCACAGGTTGTTTGTTGTTTCCATAACCGAGCAATCCATCTTTTAGCCTCCATGAATCAAACATTAAGCAGTGATTTTAAACTGTATGAAATTACAAAATCATCTGGGTAGACATTAAGAATGCATAGTTTGTGGTTAAGATGGCCCTCTTTACCAATAATTTTGCTGCATATATTTAAAACACTTTTCCAAAGCTAAGCTAAGCTGGACATTCCCACATGCAATAAAACAGAGTCCCCTCTCTGATCACCACATTTAATGCACATATCATTGTCTACTAAGTCATTTATATATCAGTAATTTGGATTGAATATTAACTGTCTGAGTGTGAACTAAAGAAAATGCCTCTTACCATTCCTTCAATGTTGTGTCCCCCTGTAAATCCTTTCTCCACGCTCGTAAAATGTTACCTGATGACTCATTGCAATTGCACACAAACATATCATACAGTGGGGACACCTGACCCTTAGCCTCCAGATTTTCTAAAGTTGTGTTCTCTAAAGAAGATAGAGGGGGAGCTCTAAACTATGCTTTTGCTTGGAGATTATAAAACTTTGGAGCTGAAGGTATTTGAAGAAGTGTTTACTGGGAATGTGGTATGCAGCTTGAATGTCATAAATTTATTTCCAGAATAAAGATCAGATATCTTTGCTACACCTGATGTTGCCCAGAGTTTAAAACATGAAGATTTTTTTAGTTAAAATTTATTGTTAAAGGGTATTTTATATGTTATACTTATTTTGTATATTTCAACATATTAATTCTATCCAAACAATGAAGGACTTTAGACAAAAGCAAACCAAAGGTAAACATTCATAAACATGCTAACATGAAAAATTTGGTTGTGTCCAAAATCAAACACTCACTCCCTACTTTCTATTTTCTATATTGTTAGCAGTGTATATGAGACTGTAACATGCACTTTCATTTAAATATACTGGCAACATATTCAAACAAAGTAGGCTTCACAGAAAAAATTGATATATACCATGAACTGCATTTTATGTATTCACTATAGTGCACTATACAGTGAACAGTTAATTTTAAAAAGTAGTATTGAATCTATTTTGGACTATGTGATGCATCCAGTTATACAGATATACCAAATGAATGTAACCCTTCCTCATAAATGTATTAACAGTTTCAGGGGTTAGGGTTAGGAGCTTTGATTTCATGTGTTTTTTCTCTCTCAGTGTCAGTAAGCATATCCAACCTGTACCCGGGATGCGAGAATGTGAGTGTGCGCAGTCGCAGCATGATGTTTGAGCCAAGCCTGACCAAAGGAGTGCTGGAGGTCTTTTCCCCCGTCCACAATGCTCTGTCTACAGCTGATGAACAGGCAACGAAAGCCATCGACATCCAGCACGCCAACATCCACGGTGAGAGCTGCTGATAGATCATAAATATTGTACTAATACCAAATTGTTAAAGTACTCCCTTTGTGTTAATATGTTGTTGATATCACTTATTGCTCTCCCTGTAGGAGTTGGGGATTTCAGCGTGTGGGAGTTTTCAGGGAACCCGGTCTATTACTGCTCCTATGACTACTTCGCAGCCAATGACCCCACGGCAATCCACGTGGTCTTGTTCAGTCTGGAGGAGCCTTATGAGACTCAGCTTAGCCACATCACTTACTGGCTGAACCTGCTAAAGGCCCTGACTCTACCGCAGGATAACATCGGTGAGGACTGGAAGAGGGCTGTTCAATCAGTCCCAAAACTTTATCATTATCACTTCAATGACTAATGCACAACTGAGCTTTAAAATATATACCCTTTATCCAGCAAGAATGTAAAATCTTGCAGTCATGAACAGAGGTTTGACAAGATCATGCTAATAATTTAGTTGGTGTCCTGCTCTTTATTACCAGAAAACAATGGTAACTAAGTCACTAAATCTCAAAAGAAATTGATTTTCTCCATGCCTGTACTGTGTTTTTCCAGCGTTTGGTGGTCGGATCCAGCAGCCTCTTGAGGTTGTTTTGGTAGCAACACACGCCGATCTTGCTGACGTCCCCAGAGCATTTTCTGGAGAGTTTAGCTACAACAAAGAGAAAGCTCTGCTCAAGGAAATCAGGAACAGGTGAGGGGTCAAACATACATGGGACATGGACATTAACCCTTAGATGCACGAGTGACTGGACCCTACACTCTTCCATAAGTGGGTCTAAAATGACCTGTGTTAGAATCACTGTATTTTTATGCCACTTTTGTCATTTTTGGTTAAGAATAATCATTTGTAATATGTTTTGTTTTTATTTAGGTCCACACAAGAATTATTTCATGTGGGAAATCTTGTTATTTTTCACTTTTTTAACATTTTTGACATTTAAGAAAAGTTTGGAAATTGGAAAAGAAAGTTACACAACAGCAACAGAACAATTTCAACTTCCATTCTGTATGTGTGTGCGGGCATGTGTCTGGGGTGTGTCAATGTGGGGTGGAGTACAAACAAAATGCAACAGACAGTTGCGTGACTATGTGTTTCTTATCCTCTATCGCCAAACTTGTGTATTTTATAGTTTGCAAAACTAGCTAGCTAACATTAGATCAGTGTTTCCCAACCATTTTTCCTTTGAGCCCTCCCTACATGTACCTAAAAAAAAGCTGAGCCCCCCCCCAGGACCCAAGAGAGAAGAAAAAGTGACACACTGCTGTCAAAAATCAACACAGATTTTAATTGTTTCACTGATAAAACCCTAAAAAAGGCCTTTGCATGCTTACAATACAGAGTCATATGCCTGATAGCCAGTGAAACAAAGTGTCAGTTTTCACTGGTATTTCACTTCTCATGAGCTTTCGCAACTTCTGCCATGGAGGAAAAAAAAGCACTACAACATGGTGGATGTAATTACTTAAATGCATGGCATATATATATATATATATATATATATATATATATATATATATATATATATATATAAATATATATATACAGTATGTTTTACTGTATATATATATATATATATATATATACATATATATATATATATATGTATATATATACATATATATATGTATATATATATGTATATATATACATATATATATGTATATATATATGTATATATATACATATATATATGTATATATATATGTATATATATACATATATATGTATATATATATGTATATATATATATATATGTATATGTATGTGTATATATATATATACAGTATGTTTTACTGTTATTTCCAAGTGATTTTAAGTTCAAGATATCTGCAAGAGAAAAGCTATGAGGAGTAGGAGACTGTTGCACAACATTTATATAAAAAAGACAAGTGCAGGACTTCTGTTTAGACTTTGTTTTTGTGATGTTTTTGTTTTGTCGGTTTTTACTTTGTTGTTGTCAGGTTTGGTGTTGACCAGCAGATCAGTGAAAAACTGTTTGTGATGGACGCTGGAGCCTCAAACTCCAGAGACGTGAAGCTGTTGAGGAGTCACCTTCAGGATTTACGCAGTAACATCATCTCTGTAAGTGCTGCTGACAGTTGTTGCTCTCACTGTGTTACTGTTCATGATTTGTGTGTATACTAAAATATTATGATTAGATTTGCTCAAACTCTTCTAAGTCTTGGTGAAACCAGTTTCATTGCTTTTATTTATTTTATTATACTGAAGTTTATGCTATTTATTTTAGCACAAAACACAGCCCTTTTCAGACTGCAGATGCCATTAATGTTATAAAAAGTTAAGCTAGCTAACAACTCTCACAATGAATCTAATTAAGTCAAGTCACTGAATCCAGAGTACTGTTTTCTCCTTTCTGTATGTCTAACAATGACGGTTAGTTAATAACATAACAAACAGTACATCTCTATAATATCCCTCTACCTGCTCCATTTCTGCAGAGGTGTAGTCCCATGACACTGCTGTCAGAGCGTTTACTGACCACCCTGCCTACCTGGAGGAAGCTGAGCGGTCCCAACCAGCTGACGTCATGGCAACAGTTTGTCACTGATGTCCAGGAGAACATCAACCCTCTGGTCAGCCAGGATCACCTGCGCACGCTAGCACTGCAGCTGCACAGTATGGGGGAGGTATGAGGCTTTTTGTCAAGGTTTAAACCAGACTATTACAGGGAAAAAACTGTATCATATTTACTTAATTATCATGTAATTTTCAGTATCACAATAATAGTGACTGAAAAAACACAAACAAAAATCTGATCATTTGTAGTTTTCAGTCATGTGACTGGCATGGAATAAGAATGGAGTAATTTGTGCTGAGGACAGTGGCAGCTACCACTGACCACTATTTGAAGCTTTAGCACAGCCTTTTAAATTCATCATCTCCTCAACAAATCTCATTTTTGCATCACCTGATTTAAACTGAAAACAAGGTTTAATCATCAGGCAGTCATAATTGATCAAATTACCACAGTATTGCATGCCAAGATTAAGAGAAGTCTGTTTGGGTCTTCTGTTTTATTGTGACCTGCAAGGACAGCAATGCTATTTTAGTATTAATTTACTATTTGCTCTTCCCTGGGATTTTTCCCTGATGGCTAATAGGATTCTGTGAAAGTGTATCCAGGCTCGCCTCTTCATCATTTAGTGCAACTGGTCAAACTACTGTCTTTCATATAAAAAACAGAAACTATACTAGTCAAAACACACGTATAGGTGGCTATCCAGACTTTCAACTTCTCTGTAGTGTTCAGCAGAAGGAAGTCTTCCTTGCTCGCCAGGGAGGCAGTTCCATGAGTGTGTAATATCAGGTGAAAGCTATGAATTTATTTACACAAATGTCAAAAGAGCATCTGCAAAATGAAAAAAGGTATTTATATTATTCTTGGTAGGACAGCTGTAGTACTAAAATAGATTTTGGATCCAGATTAATGCTGCTCTGTGTTTTGTTTGGGGATATTTTGCCTCTTTTACATTTGTTGTGCCACTGTCCTAGATCAGCTCCAAACATGTGCATGAGCATTTACAGCTGTATTCATTGTTTAGAATGTCACATTTGATGGTTTCTTCCTAAAGGTTGTAATTCACCAGGCTACCACAAGGGTGTGCTATTTACTCATGTAAAAACATCAGTAAACAGTTACCCAGAATTACACAAGAGCTGAACTTGTTATGTCTGCTTTTAATTACCAGAATGAGTCACAGCTCAGAAATTCAAGTGACAAACAAAATCTGAGTCTAAGAATTTTCTCTAACTGTTTGCTGATGTTTTTGTTTTAAAGGACGCAATGCAGCAACAGGGCATTCTATATTTCGTTTATTCAAATATATTGTGTTTTCCAACAACAAACTCTCTTACCAAATTTTTTGTAATTATTTTTTTCACCCCTGTGTTCTTTGTTTGACTGTTTTCTCTCATTACTTCTATCACTCTGTTTCTCTACATCTTGCCTGACTTTTCTACTTCTTCCCTCTCCATCCCTCCTCTCCCTCTCCCCAACCATGATCCCCACAGATCAACATCATGCAGAGTGAGACAGTGCAGGATGTTGTCCTCCTGGAGCCTCGCTGGCTCTGCAGCAATGTGCTCGGTAAGCTTCTCTCTGTGGAGACACCAAAGGCCATCCACCACTACAGGGGGCGCTACAGGCTTGAGGAAGTCCAAGCCCTGGCACCTGAAAGCGACGTGGATGAGCTGCTGCAGATCCTGGATGCCATGGATGTCTGTGCCCGTGATGCCACCAACCCCTCCATGGTGGATGTTCCAGCCCTCATCAAGACAAACGGCCTCCACCGCTCCTGGACTGAGGAGGAGGAGGAGGAGTCACTGATCTACGGTGGAGTACGACTGGTCCCGGCAGAGCACCTTACACCCTTCCCCTGTGGCCTGTTTAACAAGCTGCAGGTGAACCTTTGTCGCTGGAGCCACCAGCAGAAGCCTGAGGAGGAAAGTGGGGAGGATTTTGATGGAGACATCCACCTGTGGACTAATGGAGCCAAGGTGAGCCAGGCGGGAGTAGAGGCCATGATCCTGCTGGTCAACCATGGTCAGGGTGTGGAGATTCAGGTGCGCGGCCACGACTCAGAACGAGCCAAGTGCTACACCCTGCTAGACACTATCTGCAATATCACAGAGAATCTGCTGGCCTCGACCCTGCCTGGACTGCTCACAGCCAAATACTACCTGAGTCCCCAGCAGCTTAGGGAGCACCATGCTCCCATCATGATCTACCAGCCCAAAGACTTCTTCAGAGCACAGGTTCAGAGAGAAACATCGCTCACCAACACCATGGGTGGATACAGGGAGAGCTTCAGCAGCATCCTGGCTTTTGGCTGTGCAGAAGTATACCAGCAGGGGATTCTGGGAACAGACGTCCACATATCAGATGTTCCCCTGCTGGCTCGCAGGAAGCTCTGCCGCATGCTGGACCCTCCTGATGCTCTAGGAAAAGACTGGTGCCTGCTCGCCATGAACCTTGGCCTCACAGACTTAGTGGCCAAACATAGCAATGGGTCTTCAAACGGCCCCCCTGAACTTGACTCTGACCCGGACAGCCAGAAGGCATCACTACAGCCCAGCCCGACGGCAGCTCTAATGCAGGAGTGGAGTGGGCGAACCGACAGCACGGTGGGCGTGCTGATGTCCAAACTAAGGGAGCTTGGCCGCAGAGATGCCGCCGACTTCCTGCTAAAAGCTTCACCTGTTTTCAGGGTCAACATGGAGGCAGTGAATGGGGCCGCTAATGGCTATCCGCCCACCTGCAATGGTGGTACGTCCTACAACTCTATCAGCTCTGTCATATCCCGCTGAACTGAACAGGGTCGGCTTTTGCCAAACATTCTGATGAGACATTCCCTGAAAACAGAACCATGAGGGTCGCGTGTTAATGATCATAAAGTGCAATCGTTACCAGACTCCAGCTGCTCGTTCTTGATCGCCCATTAAGTTGGTGTGTGAACCAGATGTTGTGTTTGTGCTCTCCACACCTGTACAGCCACCTTTCCTCCCACTATGAATGTTGTAAAAGAGCCGATTGTCCTGAGCTCCAAAGAGGAATCCAGTGCTTTTATTTTGTTTTTTAATCTTGTTGTGCTGCTTTTTAATATCCCTCCCACACTACTGCACTTCCAAATCCCACTCATCTTACAGCTTATGACGGAAAACATACATATGTAAAGAATAGAAACAGTTAAAAACAAAGATGGTGGTCTCAAGTTTTGACATATCCATCCTCAAGTGAAAACAGAAGGATAAATTATTTCTGTTATCATGCCTGTGGCTACCATCTTTGCTCACTCTACACAGTTACATAAAATATGATATCCCTTGTTGATTCTGTGTTACTGAGATGATTTTTGCTTGTTCAGCTTAGTGTTTAATAAATTAACAGCATTTTTCAGAGTGCCTTTTTGGCCTTCTACCTCCCTGAAGAGCACAAATAGTCTTGTTATTATTATTGAAAATACAAGAGTTCTTGGTAAACATATGAAGAACTGTGCCTTGTTGATACTAATATTGAAAAAATTCAATTGTGTACATTGATGGAAAGCCATGTTACATTGAAGGCAGAAAAATGAATGAAGAGAGAGCATGAGAAAGAAAAAACGAAAGCTCTGCTCTTGTTACAGGGTTTGTACAACACAGAGCTCAAAGTAGAGATTGGATTTCTGCTGTGTTGTGTGTACTGACAGATAAAACGTGTTGAATCTGTCAAATTAAAGCCAGCGAGAGGTTAAATATGCTCTGCCGGGGCTGTAGAGAAAACATCATGTTTAATCTGTGTATTTGTGGGTTTATATAGATTATTGCTTTATTAATTCAACAACAAAAGTCTCCTGAAGGTTTAATTAGTTTTAGGACAAGTTTCCTGGTGAAAATTAGTTAATTGAAAGAGCTGCAAGAATGTGAACAACTAAAAGAATAATAGAGTAAAAATGAGAAACTGTCTCTAAAGCAGCAGAAATAGGTGGATTTAGTTTCAAACATTGTTTTGGTTTTGCAGTGGATCCAAAGATTTTGTGCAATTAAAAAGGAGCCAAAGGTGAGGAACTTTGAAGGATAATTCTGAATCTTTACAGAGACTTTTGGTCCATTTTGTTTGATTGATTTGTTATGGATTTCTCATCAGCCCTGTTTCCAGTGTCAGAGTCAAGTTGTATTAATCATGATATACAGGGTGAATATTGTGCGCAGTGAAACGACTGACATTTATTAGTTCATATCACCCTCAAAAGATATGTCAGCAGTGTTTTCAGCTTCTGTTGCCACCATGTGGCTACAAAAATCAACTAATAAAACTCATAAGAACTATAAGTATACCCCTATTGAAAACTGGTTAGATCCCAGTCATATACTCTCCTGATAATTATTGTCATCAATATTAATTTTTTGTCAGCAGTAATGTACATAAGTACAAAAAAAATGACCCAAACCTTTCAAAGACTTCAACCATAGAAGAAGAAAAGTAGCAAATATTCACAATTTTAAGCTTGTACCGTTTACTTTGTCCTGAGCTTTTTTCGCCTCTAAATTATTGCAATGATTGAAAGTTGATCCAATTACAGTCAACTATTCATCGTCATTTCTGACTGAACTGTGTCACCTTTAATACAACTCTTTGTGTATGATACTGTGTTTACATTTAGTATAAAAGATTTTAATGTACTTGTAATTAATACTAACAGAAAATAAAAATGTACCTCCTTTCCTTCCTTTTTTAAGGTACTAAATTTTGTAATTTTTCCAAATAAACCTTCTTGGGGTCAATATTCAGTACCATAAATAGACCCTGATGCTTTAAGTGTCTATATTCTCGTTTTGACTTCCTACAAAGGGACATAAAGCCATCTTCGAAAATTAGGAGTGACCCCCCCCACACACACACACACACACACAAGTAAGGGTGTCTTATTAAAAGTTGTTGCCTCTTAAAGCACCAACATGTATTTGCTGAACACAAATCTAAGTGTGTCTGGTGTTAGAAATCATAAAGGCATGCAGGGTGAAAATGAATCGACAGGGTCCAACTTCTAAGCCCGATTTGTGCGCTCATACTTTGAATAGAAAGTGCCACTGAATATGAAAAGTGACCAAGTCAGTTTTTACCATTTGATAGCAAGCGAAACACTCATTTCTATTAAAACTGACCACAGCTTTTTAATGCTTCCTCAGAAAGTTGTATTCTGTATCAGTGACCGTCCATAGTGTCTGATTCCCAAACAGTGGATTTGATGCTGCTTCTGTTGAGCTTAATTTGAGTTGCTGTCCATGTTTGCTGACCTTGTGATGCTTCACACCTTCTTTCAGTTTTTCTTTCTTCATAAAACCAAGCTGCAACACGACTCAGTCAGCGGAAAACATATTCTTAGATGGCATTAGGGTTTTCAAGTATTTTCAACTTAAAAATGCCAAAGGCTGCTGATGACACAAATATCCCAGAAAAAAAGCATTCTGTGCGTAAACTGATTATTTTTGTAAACCATGAAAATGTTTCTTTTAAAAACGAGTGTGTCTGTGTTGGGGGAATAATTCTCATTTCTTATAAATAGAACATTTTGGCTCATAAGGACCTTGTTTCAGGACAGTGCTGTCATAAAAGATGAGCTCTGCGCCGGTGTTTCCTGTCTGTTTTACTTCCCCAGTGATACCGTCTGTTCATACTGGACTTCTCTCACTTTTTGTCTCAGCCTGAAGTTGCCAAATGACACAGCAAATTTACAGCTGTGATGTAAATAATGGATGCCTCTTTCTTTAAGTTCACCTTTCCTATCTGTTTGTTTTCAGCTTGCTTGAAGCTTTTCTTCTTTTGCCCAAATATTTTCCCCCCAATAAGGCAAAATGAATGTACTACACATCACTCCAGTATATGTAAACAAGTACAAACAATAATAAGATCACGGTGATTAAAAAAATGTGTACAGCAATGTTATGCGTCTCCAAACCAGTCTAAAATGTTATATTTTTTCTTGTTTAATTGAAGCTTTTGTTGAAGTTGTGTATGAAATCTTTTCCAGTGTTTGTGTGCCTCAAACACACTTGCATATTCCTCCATGAATGCCTTGTACATAACATGAGCTTCAGAAAGAAGCTTCAGAAAGGGAAGTGACTATGATGTATCTCTTGTTTTAGCAAAAAGTGACTTTTTTTCATCAAAGCTGGAAATCACTATTATTTTCAACTATCTCTGGTGTCTCATTTTTTTCCTTGGATGGTTCTGATTGTGAGTCCGACCAAATCATTTTAAAGGTGTTGTTAAAAAATATTTTTCTGTTTGAAAAGGAAAATTTGTCTTGGGTAACTTTTCCCACCTGGAGACTCCGATCCAATCGCCACATTGCACAAGTCTTTTTGTTGCTATTTATGTTACATTATTTTAGCATGTCTTGGAATGCCATGTTCTTAGTACTTCTGACACTTTATAGTGTGAAACATTTTATAATAAATTCTTTACCTAACATCATGCTCTTTGTCCTTATTAAAGACACAATTTGTTAGTGTGGTAAAAAAAACTGTAACTTCATCTTTTAAGTATTTAAAATTAGAAGCAACACAGTTTGGATGACTGAAATGGCTGCTTTATAAAATGTTTAAAAATAAAGGAGTTGTTTGATTGGAAATTGTTTGTATGTATGTAAATGTGGTATTGGAGACATCAAACAATCACAATCCATATGAATTCACAAAATTTGACTTCCTTTGCAGACAAGGTGTATCGTACTCTTATCTCACTTTTTATATTCGGTACATCAGGGCCAGATGTTTGTCTTGTTTTTTATTTGTCTCTAGATTCCAGGTTGTTATTTACACCTCTCTGGGTTCATTGTGGAGCTTCAGCTGTGGGGGTGTGCAACCCTCCACCCACGCATTCACATGACCTGCCTGTTGACTGAAGCTCTCTGGGGTGTGTCAGAACTTGTTCCAACTGCTGGCGGTGTAGACTATCATTCAGAAACGTTTGTACAGGGAGAGACTGATCTTTAGTCTAAACATGTGCACCTGAGTATGTCATGCTTATTCTGCATGTGGGGACCAGAAACACAGAATATGGTGCATGTTTTTGTTTTATAAGATTTTACAGTTTGAGTTTAACAGTTTGAATAGCCCTTAATATGTGGGACTTTACCTGAAATGATGTCTGAAGTCAGCTACTCATATTAAAACAAATGCTTCAAATAGAAATAGATACTTGTTTCAGGAAACTTTAATTCTAATCATAGACTTTTTGGAAAATATTTTCTCACTTGAACTAAAAATAATCGACAAGAAAACTTTTTAAAGTGCTTTCAGTTATGAGCTCAACATCAGGTGGAATCAGTTCTGCTTACAAAAATAAATGCAGGTCTGCACAGTAAATTTAATCAATATGATGTACAGTAAGGTTAGGTTACTTGTTGAAATATGGAGATGAGCCTGCTTATATATCTTTATTGAGGACAGTCATATAAGATTTAGAATACAAAAATACCAACAAAAAAATTTATTTGATTTTATGATGTCTTATAATGACCAGAGATGCTGAATAGCCTACATGAACATAGTAACCTGCTAAAAAAAAAAAAAAAAAAAAAAGAATCCCATTTGGACAAAATAATCGAAATCCGCATCTCAAAAGCCTAAAGAGCTGCTGTAATTAATAACAGGCTACCTAGAGCATCAGTCATTTAAGATCTCAGAGGGGTACAAGGTCCCTCTGTAGTCCAACTTTTTCTTGGACAAAGGCCTAAATCTTCCATGCGCTAGTTAGCTTAGAAAATGTCAGTTAGCATGTTAGCTAACTAGCTTATGTAACACAAAGTTTGTTCAAAGCATTAGCCTCAATGTTTTGACAAAGGGGACTGAATATGACTTGATGACGACAACATAGGCTACACTAGCATGCTAACTGCCCCATGCTAAACCCTAGCATGTTTACTTAACATTGTAGCTGTTGCATGAAAATAAAGGGAACCATTTCAAAATGCTGTTTGCTGGGATAAGTAGACTATTTATCTTATATTGCAGTACTACTGAAGAATTTAGCTGTGTTTACTTGTTGCTGGGCATGGGGTTAATATCAGCTAATGTTAGCATAGTAGTGCTTTAGCCTAAGTGCTAACACCTAACTTCAAACAAACTAATGCTAGGCTTATAATAGCTGGAACTGATTGAAGCAACATCGAATAAGAACAATCTCTTATTAATTTTGTCAAGCTTTAACAAGCGTTTGGCCTGTCAAAGTTTGACAAAACAAATCTAAGATTTCAAGGTGTTCTAAACTAGAAGTCATTTTGTGAGCAGATAGTTATCAAATTATTAATTTTCAGTGTATTTATCTTGACAGTTTCTTTGACCTAAACAGTTTTTAATTGTGTTGTTGATATTCTTGTATTTTCTGCTCATTTGTTTAATTTTTCGTGTTCTCTTTGCAATCATTAAAAAGGAGGGCAATGATTGTTCGTGATTAAATGAAGGTGGAATGAATTAATGGACAACTTGAATTCCAAACCTTCTAGGATAACTGTACTATACTTTAAACAGTAGGCTACTGTTCTTATAGAGCTTGTCCAAGACACAGACTGATAGTTCAGACAGTCTGTTGTTGTTGTTTTATGTAATTTACCTACCA
The DNA here is from genome assembly GCF_018320785.1 of Cheilinus undulatus. Classification (NCBI taxonomy): domain Eukaryota; kingdom Metazoa; phylum Chordata; class Actinopteri; order Labriformes; family Labridae; genus Cheilinus; species Cheilinus undulatus. The sequence continues at coordinate 25,838,770 of NC_054869.1, read as the reverse complement.
GGTCACAAACATTAACAGCTCAAGCAAAGCATTTAGGTCAAAAACAACATAGTAGTATGTGTAGACATGTTAATCTGTGCTGGTCTGGTAACCTCTGATGACCTTTTCTTGCTGTTGTGTTGGCTGGGCGCTAATCTGAGGAATGTGTATGCTACATAATACATATGATAATGATAAAGTACAAATATAAAAAGTCTTTGTCTCTTAAATTTTGAAGAGTAACAAACAAGAACAGGGCTGTGCTATGCTTTACCATGCTTTCAGGTTATCTTGCTAATCTAGGCTAACAGGCTGCTGATGGTAGCGTCATATTTACCACAGGTACAGAGCTCTTATATTCTCATAACTGTTGAAAAGAAAGTGAATTATGTCCTCAAGTTAAAAACCTTTACTTTGAAAAATGAAATATGAACGGAGAATATGTTTCTGCAGTTATTTGCATACAGCCGTATCAAACAGTCAAAGTATATTTCTTAAAATAATTTTATTTGGGAGACTCTTTATTCCTGATCTATGACTTCCATTGGTGTAAAATACTCATTAGATGAACTCAGTTCTGCAAAGAAAGGGAATTTGTTCCTGCCCAATTAAATGCAAAAAAAAAGTATTTTTACATCAGTGCATAAGTCAGAAAACTTGAATGAAACCATGTATGTATGTAATGTATGTTTTTGACACTCACAGGTTTCTGAAAAGGCTGCACTTGAAGTAACAGATGTAAATACTTCCATCCCTGCTTCAAATTAATGCAACTGAGTAAAATCAAGTTAAAAAGTGCTCTTATAGATGGGTTATCCAACTAACCAGACTCATACTCATACAGGAAGTGCTCAGTCATGTGTCTCTCTTCTTGAGCAACGCGATCCAGTCACACATCATCTGCTGAGGATGCACATCTGCTTTATGATTCTTACAAATGCATGGACATCATGCACAATATTTAGCTTACTGTAAAGTATGACAGTGAGTTTACTTCACCACAGACTGCTTTAAGAACATTTGTAAGCATCATTCACTCTGCATGTGACAATGAATGGACAGTCATAGTAATGACAAACATTCCAGGTTTAATATGTGAACTTGAAATAATTTCTACAGTGTAGCATGAAGACTAGCATAGCTTTGAAGTCTGATATTGGCAATGCAAATCAATAATTGAGCATCATTCATTCAGGGAGCTACTCATTTTCCTTTACAGAGCTAAAACAGAGTGTGGAAAAATAAACACATTTTAGCAATAACGTTCAGCAAGCAAGACTAGATGGATGGTGCCTGGTTTGTCTGAATCAACTGGCCCCAGTAAAGCACAGTTATTTGTTACTGTCATAAATCTGAACAAAGATCAAGGGTGGGTGGGTGTCTGTAGTCTAGGATGGTGAGCCTTACTTACGCTTAGCTATCAGTTTGCGCTGCTTAACTAAGATTACATGAGGCCAACAATTACAGCAGAGAAAAAAAGTACAAATCAGGACGTCATGGTGAATATTATTTATGGTAAAAAAGACAAACTATAGTTTCAAATTTGATATAGACTACCTTTATTGACAGTAAAATCATCTTTTCATCAGTAAAACCTCCAATTTAGCAAACTTTGTATTCATAAGGCAGATAATGAAAAAAGAATGAGAGTTAATGTAGGCATACTCATTATACAAATAGATCCTAAAACAGTATTTTGCTTTCATTGTACAAATCAATGGATTATTATGATTTTATATGTGCAGTGTTGGGCTGATTTTGAATTCTTAGTATACAGTTTGTTAAATCATAAATACAGGCTAATATACGCAGTCAGTGCACTGATAGAGTGTTTTACATCCATCTGCACCTGGAAAGTTTTTGACAATGTTACATAAAGAGATTGATTCTCTCAGAAAACTGGCAAAGAAGTAGAAAGTATAAATGAACCCTATAATCTAATCCAAACAAACTCCACAGCATTAACTTTGCCAAGTAAAACTAACTCCCAAATCCTCTGATTTTATACAACAACTCTGTCAGTTCAAAGTATCAAAATCATATCAATCACATGAAAATCAACCTTGATTTACTCCGGCTGTGACAACATTTCCAAACAATCCTCCTGCATGTTCATTTTGTAAAACGATTGACAGTATCTTATCTGTTTTTCAGTAAGTTCAATGTTATCTACTGATGTTTCAACAGCTTATTAAAAGCCTCTTAAAAATCATTACATTCTTGGTGTTAAATCTTTGGACTGCCATCTCACTCTGTTACAGCCTACGGTGCAAAAATATAGCCTGTATTTTTTCTCCTTTTGGGTGTTTTCATTGACACTTTTATCAAACAGTACACTACATATGGATTGCTTTTGTTTCAATGATAGGCTGGAAAATCACAGCTTCATCTTTGACATGATCAAACTGCAAGGTGCATGATCAAAGAGCAAAGTGGATGCTCTTCCATCCTTATTCCTATTAGGCAAACATAAACTTGACAATATGCTTCAAGACAAACACATTTGATAGCAGTTCTGACCCTGAACTGGTTAGAATTGAAACAATGTTTTTTGCTGGATCTGTCTGACCATCCTATCAATCAGCAGTAATTATACTCAGCAGTTCTGGCCTAAGGAGCCCTCTTGACCTCCTGAGGTCCCCTGAACTAGCATACTGTGCTCGCCCTGCTCAGTAATCCCTCAATGCAAGAATCCTTTTGCTGCCAAGGAGCACATGAACACAGCCAAGTTAACCTACAGATATCTAAAGTTTTTGTTGTATAATGTTCTAGCACACCTTAGTACTTACGTGAACTTAAAAAACCAGGTTACCCACAGAAACTGGGTTATACAAGAGGTCATGCGGTGTAATTAATAGGCTGTTGAAAATAAGCAAAATTTGTTTAAAGTTTACAAGAAGTCCAATATGCAGTGGTGAAATTACATTTCCAAAAGTCTTTTCTGTAAGCTAAGTGTTTTTATTTGTTCTTTTAGTTCTGCTTCCCCAGCCTTACTTTCACTGTCTGTGTCTTTGTTGTGCAAATATTTTAAAAATAGTAGGATAAGGACTACTAGTTACACATCTACAGGGCCAAGGAGTTTGTACTTACTTGAGGGTGGAAACCTAGAAAATCAGGTCTACTCTGTCTGAAGGAAACAGGTTTCTTCTGTTGCCTTCATTACATTAAAGAAATGAAATCACTGCTGTAAGCAGACACCATCCTGGTTTCTTAAATGCGTGAACGCGCTGAGTGTTGAACATTGTTGTTATCTGCAACATCATGCAATGCTGGTCTCAATGCAAATTACAGTCATTTGGGGGGATCCTGTTGTATATGTGTTGTTATAATATTGCCTAGCTCAGCTGAGGGTTGAGCATCAGAAAAAGCTTTTATTGTTTTGCTTGGCTATCATTAGGCAAAAGTTTTTGGCAGCCTTAGGAGTAAATAAACATTCATTTTAGAATTATTCGAGGTAGAAGCAGTTGAAACAAACAAAATTATAGTTACTGAACTCATTTCTTCACAGTTTTCACCGCAACATTGTTGAAATAACATAATGTCCTTTTTTTCCCAGCCATCCATAAGGAGAGAATCACGTGCATCCACGCGTGACGTCATGCGTCAGGGCGGGGTATCTGTGAAATAAACAAGGAGCGGACCAATCAGAGAGCTCGGTAGGACGTAACCCAGCTGCCAGTCAGGCCTTTATAAACTTTGTGTACCTCATCCTAGGACAGTTGTCTTCTCCTTCGCCGCGTCTTCGAAAAAAACACAGTAAGGCTTATTCAGTTATTCTCTTGTTCGTGTTTGGATGTTTAAATGGCAAAGTTTGAGGATTTTTATTAAGAGTAGCGAGCAAACACATTGAAGAATATCAAGGTTTTATTGTTTATTTGATTTACTACCGAATTGAAAAGGTGTCGGTTTTTAAAAACACTTAAACTAGTATGTCATGAAAACCATTTTAAGTAGGAAATGCAGACATTAATATAGTTATAGTGGACCCTAGGCCATATTGTTTGATTCAGCTGCCTTTGTTGTCGTCGTCCTCCACGTAGGTTAGCAGAAAGCAGCCATTAGCTTGCTTGTTTCTTTGCCTTTGTTTTAATTTTATCTAAAGCGGCACCATCCACATGTTACTAGTGGATCCGGTGCATGGGAGCTCTCTTTCTGACAGCCACCTGTCAAAGTTTTGCTTTTCTTTTCGTTTTCCTGGTTGTAGTTTCGATGACTAGCCGGGTTCCTTGGCTCACAGCAGCAGCGGATGATCCCGTGACTTGAGAACAAAACACAAACAGGCTCCGTTTATATCGGGGATGTGGCTCTGTTTCTGCCACACAACTTATTGGAAAATAAACCTGAAATCGCATACATGTCCGCGTTTCATTCCCGCATAAAGTCAACATGATATTGTCAGGTCCCTATGGATCATTTGGCCTCTAAAATGTGCAGCCTTAAGTCGAGCAGTCAGGAAATGAGTGTGCTGTCGGGAATGTGCACTGCAGTCCATTAAAGCTGATCCCATTTCAGCATGAATCAGGGGGTTGAGAGGCCGCACCACAGGCTCCTGTTGATTTGGAAACAAGATGGGGAAACATCTGAGACGGAACAGCCGATTGATAGGAAACGAGAATATCATTTCATTTTGTCTTATTAGACGTCCGTTAATGATAACCCAGCCTCTGTGTACATGAAGTACTGACGGGTTTTCTATCTTTGTTTCCTCCCAGTAGGAAGCCACAATGCTGCCTTTAGCCTTGTTGGTCGTGTGCCTGAGTGCAGCCATGTCAGCCCCCAGTCTGGACCCACAGCTAGATGAACACTGGGACCAGTGGAAGAGCTGGCACTCAAAGAACTACCACGAGGTAATTGTTTCTCCCCTGTAGATTATCTTAGTCTGTCTAAATGTGTTTGATGGCGAAGTCTGAAAGGTGATTTTGGTTCTGTAGAAGGAGGAGGGCTGGAGAAGGATGGTGTGGGAGAAAAACCTGAAGAAGATTGAGCTGCACAACCTGGATCACTCTATGGGCATTCACTCATACCGCCTGGGCATGAACCACTTTGGAGACATGGTAAGACCACAGTTTCAACACACAGAGGCAAATCTCACGAGGAAAACTCATATCAGTTTTTTTTTTTACAAAAGGTGTGGAAATGTAAAGAATTACAAGGAACATGGACCTGATATGTAGCAAGCAGATAAGGTGAAGGGTGCAAAGGTTTGAGAAAGAGTCACGGATTCGCTGATAAAGAAGAATTGAATGGATTTTTTAAAAAAACTGATGTAAACAGAAATTACATATCCATGAATAACAACCCAGAAATAAAGTGGACAACAACTCACTACATCCTGTTGCACCCTAAAGACATAGGATCCAAAAAGCTGAACATACTTGAAGAAGTTAACGCGATCTAGGCTAATAATAAGATAATCAGACAATAGAATAGCATTAAAGCACTCAGTTTTTACCACCTTTTAACACAACTGATGAATGTGTTTTAAAGTTGAAGTCATCTGTATGGTCTAATTTTGACCTTTATGGCATTTACTCACTCTGCCTTTTTCCTTTCCACAGACTCACGAGGAGTTCAGGCAGATCATGAATGGCTACAGGCGCAAACCAGAGAGAAAAGTCAGAGGTTCTCTGTTCATGGAACCGAACTTCCTGGAGGCCCCACGTGCCATTGACTGGAGAGACAAGGGCTTCGTCACTCCCGTTAAGGACCAGGTAATGTTGTTTCTTGGCCCTCCAAAAAAAAAAAAAAACACTTGGGATTGAATGGACTGATATGAAGCTATAACGCAAATGTCTTCAGTTAGACTTACATTTATGTTGTGCATTCATCACAGTCAACCCAAGATCAACATTTTACAAAGAATAAAAAAACACTAAAACATCGGCCCTTAAACCACTTTATTTGATGGTAGTTTTCTCATTAAAACGAAACACCTTATTTTCCCACTGTAGACATGTCAGTCAGTACTGCTAAAATAACAATGACTCTACAGCACAGTTAATTTGTTGTTGCACTGATATGCTCTGTGTCCATAACTGCAGGCTCTTTTTCTTAAACGCTATGTTAGCATAACTGCCATCTATAGACATGACCTTACATCAGCTGTAGAGGAAGTTTTGTCAACAAGATTATTTAACATGAGACTGCAGACTCATAGCTGCAGCTTTGGGAACTGTTTGGCGCTCTTTCCACTGAAGTTAATGTTTTGCTGGGACAGAATGATAAAATGGCTGCCTGTGGGTTTGTTTGTTATCTGTTTGCTCCACGTTCCCTCCTCCTTCTCTTCTTCGAGGCTGCACAGTGTGTCCTCCCCAGCCCCCGTCATACATTAACACCCTGTAAGCTGAACCCAGTCAGACCAGCTGACTGGGGTGGAGCAAGTCTTTTACATTAGTGTAATGTGCCAGAGTGCAATGTCTAATGCAGTTTTTATTTATAGAAAGTGATTCATGAGCAAGCAGATAATGTTAAAAAAAAAATCAAGATGACAGGCATATTAAGAACTACATGACTAATTGAAAAACACTATTAATCCAAGAATAATGATGAAAGATATTTATAAATAAATAAGAAAAGTTATTTAAATAGTTAAATATCACAAAAATGCACCTTTATGGAGAAACACAATTCAAGAAATACAGTTAGTTTACCTGAAAATAGGATAAAGCTGCAAAACCAACAAATATCAACATTTAACTAGTCAAAAGAATGGAACATTTCTTGTTGATATATGAGACCCATTTCAGACTGTCTGCTTTAACACTTTATTTTTTGTAGCTTTGGTTCACAAAAATAAAATCAGCATCAAAATGTTCAACATCAAACAGACTGAAAATTATTGTCAATCATCATGAAATCATTTATATAATCATGACATGAAATGACACTTTGATAAACTGAATATGAAGGAAAATGCCTTTTGTCTTTGTTTCTGTAGTCCATCTTAAATCAACCTTCCCCTGTCTCACCCTCTCTGTGTCCCAGGGTCAGTGCGGCTCCTGCTGGGCCTTCAGCACCACTGGAGCCCTGGAGGGTCAGAACTTCAGGAAGACTGGCAAACTTGTTTCTCTGAGTGAGCAGAACCTGGTGGACTGCTCCCGACCAGAGGGCAACGAGGGCTGCAACGGCGGTCTGATGGACCAGGCCTTCCAGTATGTCCAGGACAACCAGGGCCTGGACTCTGAGGACTTCTACCCTTACCTGGGAACTGTACGTATCTCACGGGGAGAGGGGAACAACTCTCAAAATCCTATATACGTTTGATGTATAAAGAGTTTCATGAAAATTGCATGTATATAAAGGACTCCCTTTCTTTGAAAGTTTTCAAAATACCTTAGGTACCGGCTGCAAAAAATCGATACTAGACCGTAGGTTTTAAATACTTTTCCCGGTGTTTTTTATGTTGAATGGTGTAAAATATCTTAAAAGCTGCAGCACAAGGATGCTATTCAAGTCTTCTTTATGTATTACAGGCTTTACAAAAAAATCACGTTTTGCCTTTTACTAATTGAAGTGTTTACTACTACTTACACATTCTTAATCATAGCTGCTCTAAATAATCAAGTTTAAGCAGTTAGCATAGTTCAAAATGAGGTGAAAGCAAAATATTTTTCATCTGTGTTCCCTAAAAAATTCTGTTAGAAATGTTGCACCATTAGTCCTTACTCACCTTTTCTTCCTCTTGTGTATTTTTCTTGAAAGGATGACCAGCCGTGTCACTACGACCCCAAATACAACTCTGCCAACGACACCGGATTCGTAGACATCCCGAGTGGTAAGGAACGTGCCTTGATGAAGGCCGTGGCTGCTGTGGGACCCGTTTCTGTAGCCATTGATGCCGGTCATGAGTCCTTCCAGTTTTACCAGTCAGGTCAGTTTTTTGATGTGAGGAAGAGTAAACATTAATAAAAACACAGTTTTCCACACAGAGCCTGTATGTAACAGACTTTTGGGTGGTGTATTTTCAGGAATCTATTATGAGAAGGAGTGCAGCAGTGAGGAGTTGGACCACGGTGTGCTGGTGGTGGGTTATGGCTTTGAGGGAGAAGATGTGGACGGCAAGAAATACTGGATTGTGAAGAACAGGTCAGTCAAAAATGTTGAGTTTTGCTCTTAATTTGCTCTGTTGGAACTGATTCAAGTCTACAAGTTCAAGTTTAGTATATTCTGAAAGAAAATATAGAACTAGGAATAGAATTAAACTTGGCTAAATGTGTCTAAAACCAGAATTTAGTATGGTTAAGTACATTTTGATGGCAGTGTTTATCAGCTGTGAATGTTATGGCCTGTCCTTTTTCCCATATAGAAGTGCCTGTTATTGTTCCAACAGGCATTGTGACTTTGTCCCAGGCTCAGTGCAGTTAAAATAAAGTTCTAAAAACTGTTACAGTAAAATGATTAATTTGCTCCATTTTCACTTGATTTTCAAAAGAAAATCAAGCAATTTTAGATGCATATTTTGACTGTTTTTGTTCCATGATGGAAAAATTAAAAGATGAAAAATGAAAAATTAAAAGTGCTGTTAAAAAAAACATTGATCTCTATAAAGAAAGATCAAATCTAGGTATTTTGTGCTAGGTTATTTATGCAAGTGTCTTTTGATGGGTATCATGTATGGAGCCATAGCTTGATATGCAGCATTTTAATCTAAAAAAAAAATCCCTTTTATTTTATGTTTTGATTTGTTTGTCCAACTGGAAAAAGTTCAGATTAAAGTGATGAATCATAAATGGGACCCTGGGGCTGATTTGGCTTTTTATTTTCACCTCTGCATCTTAAATGTTTTCTGTTGGCAAACAAGCTTAAAGTAATGTTTCCAACTTTCATTGTTTTGTTTGATTGCAGCTGGAGTGACAAGTGGGGAGACAAAGGCTACATCTTGATGGCTAAGGACAGAAAGAACCACTGTGGCATCGCAACAGCAGCCAGTTATCCTCTGGTCTAACATTTGCACTGCACCACTCTGTAGCACCATAGCGTTTTTTAATTGCAACTGTTTGAAGGCTGGAGGACGATGCTTCGGTCAAAACGGCGAGCATCGACAGTATGATCAGAGACCTGTCAAAGGAGAGAAACACTGTTGTTTTTAGGGAAATGGCGCCATTTTATTTTGGCTTGTTTCATGCCACTTTATTTTGTCTGAGAAGATTCTAGCTGAGTTGTTTTATTCTTTGTAAATATGTGTATGCTTCTTGGTAAGTGAAATGTTTAAACTTGCTTGGGTCATTGTAAATGTTTTTTTTCTACTTTTACTGTGATCAATTAAAGTTGTGAGACACTAGTTACTGTGCTGAGTATTTTTGATGCCTTTCAACTCAGGTTTTTATCCGTTTAGCCTTTATAGGTGGGGAAAACTTGCAGTGTATTTGGACACTAGCTGTTTAACACCTCAAAAATACTTGTGTAATAAGAACAAAATTGGCACTCAATGAAAAAGAAGTTCTATGAAATTATATATTAAATATTGAGTTATTTTACAGTAATAATCCCTTGTGTTGCCATTGCTGTGAAAGTGTAGTGTGTGTTTCATAATCAGTCACTCTTTCATCTTAATGCTTACAAAAGCACTAATAGATTATTATTGATTAAGGGAGTCTGTTATGTAAGAATAACCTCTGTTTTTAAATCATGTATTGACAACTTCACAGAAAAACAGAATTGAGCACTGACCATTTCCAGGCCTGTTTTCACCCTATAGATGTAAGTCAAAGCTACTAAATGCAGTTTCACTAATATTCAGGAAAGTTTCTGTGGTCTGAATTGTAGAGAAAGGATCACGTGGGGTTGGGAAAAGCAGCTGTGCTCCCTGATGTCTGGTACTGAGATCTTATAGGATTATTGATTCTACAACAAAGGCATTGATTCAGAGGGAAACACTTCTTTGGGGTAACCTTACAAGAGTTCTGAGGTATATGGAGCTGAAAAGTGCTGTAACTAATTGGTTTTCTTGATCAGCTTCATTCTAGATAAAAGAGTAGGAGCTTATTTTGCTTTAGATGTCTTTAAATCCATAAAATGGTGAAAGGGCCAAAAGTGACATCCTCAGATCAGTTATCGTAACAAAGACCAAAGAGTCCTGATACTAACATAGAGCAGCAAAATGTGTAATTTTTTTTTTAATCTTAAATGTTAAAGCATGAATCAAATATTGGAGATTCTGACTTCTGTTTGTTTGAAAAGGTCCATAGCTCAGTGTCCAAAACTCTACCAGAACAGATGTTATTAAAGGTAAATCTAAAACAATATAATAAAAACAATCAGTAATGAAGCCTTTTTATGAACAGTCAGAGGTGAATCATCCTCAAAATGGAAATACAAGTATGCATGTAGCTGTATTTTTAACATGGCACAATCATTTTATTATGTTTAAGGCTGGCAAAATTTAGAAACAAAAGAAATAGATCTTGTAGGACAAAACATTTAAAATTCAACTTTAGAAATTATGTAATGTAAATTACAATGTTACACAGTACTGTATATATTTTGGCTCTTTATTTTTGGCTGACCGCTGAGGTCAGCCCTACACATGGCAGTGTCTGTGTCTGACTAACTGAGTGAGTGATCATACTTTTAAAGCCCTACCATGACAGAGTTGTGTTTGCTTGTACTGAATGATACAGAGTTGCCCTATGGGCGAGGATTACTTGTGCTGAAAGCCCTCTAATGGCTGCCTCCACTGCTCTAAATACTCAGATATAGCTTTAGCATGGCCTCTGTTTCACCAGAACATTTCTGTATGACAATAAAAACAAATCTGTAAGCTTTTCATGTTGGGAAAGATGTTTTCACTCCTCTGCTGACCTGCTTTAGCATGACTATGTGATAGTTGAGGGGGCAAGGTAACTTGTTGTGGAAATGCTTCTGTATGCTGGCTGATCAAGGAGCGATTAGCTCTGAATTAGTCATAATGTGTATATAAATATTTTATTTTAGAATAAACCATTCCTTAACTGTTAGTGTTTTATTGTCAGTAGAAACTGTCTACCATTAAAGACTGATATCTGACCAAAAAAAAAAAAAAAAAAAATCTCCAGTTACACTATCAGTGAAGTCTGACACATGTCTCTGTAGTGTTTCATATATACACAGAGAAGATCTTTATTAAGAGGAGAGCCAGAGAGAGAGGACAGCACGTAGCTATGTACATTTAAAGTGTAAGTGAACCCCCGGCTCAGAGCTAACTCCGCCCACTTCCGTAATTCAAAAAATGTAAAGAAAGTGAACAGTTTGGATAGGAGAGGAGGGAGGGGAAAAGGACGGGGCTTTCCAGATGAGGCGGGTATGACAGTGATGTCCCCTTGTCAGAGAGAGAGACACAGACAGAGTCCCACAACACTGCTGCCTCGTAGCAATCTTTTAAAGTGGAGGAGTTCTCCCCTCTTGAGTCCCCCTGACGCAGGCTATAGTGTGGTGGTGGACCGTGGGGGTTCTGAGCACTACCTGTTCGGTCCATTGGCTCCAGCAGTGGTGTTACTAAAGCCAGAGCTCTCAGAGCCGAGTGCAGGTGCAGGGGAGGATGGTAGTGGTCTCTGAATGGTAAAGTCAGTTAGAGGCGGTAACGCTCTACCTTTTATATATAGTTTGCATCGGTAGAAATCTACAGATGGTCGGTTTCTAAATCACATAAGCCCCACCTTTTCAGAGAAGATTTTTCAAGGCAGATGTCCATTTGAGCTAATTAAAAGCCATAAAATTCAGATTTTTACCAGTTTGGTGCAAATTTTAGCTATAAAACCAACACTGATGTGTTTTATCATAGTTCAGTCAGATACCTCAGTGTACAGATGAAAAAAAATGTGAAAGTGTTCACTACCTCTTTAAGTAGCCACAATAAATTTGGCTCACAAAAAAACAACAATAATGATAAAATCACTCTGCCAGTCAGGCATTTCAACAGGCATCCCAGATAGTTGCGGTCAGCCGTATACTAGGTTTTAACCTAGTCTTGTTATCTGAAACATTAAAGACTTTGAAGTATATAATTTAGCATCATCTTTGAAAATTAGTCTATATTTTTTCTGTCATAGTTATAGTAGACAGAATTGTGGTTGTTTCTGCATATGAATATGTTTACTTCTGCTTTTTGAATATAAGATATTACCTTTTCAGAGAACTCGATGGTTTACTATAATTACTGAGTTTTAGTTCTTAAGTTAATCTTAACATGTCACTGAGGTCAGACAACCTGCTGAGTGACCCAAATCTCAGCATTAATAGTTCAGTGTTTTTACAGTAAAGCTGAGCAGGTTAAAGGTGTGCATGTGTTTGTGTTCAGCTAAATGTGTGTATGACCAAGTATGAGAAGACAGAAAGAGTTCACCTAGTTTCCACACACCATCTATTTTTTTACTTTCCTCTGGTGGTGTTGGAATTTGCAAATTGTTTTATTTTAATCTCCCAAAGTTAAAGGATATCTGCTTCAAACCTATGGCCTTTCTAAAGAGTTTTCTCACCAGTTGAAGATGTTACCTATAAATAAAAACACACATTTCTATGGAAAAATACCATATCTAGTCTTGAACAGTGAGCAGGAACAACACCGATGTCAAGTTGTCTAATTTATTTATTTATTTATGCTTTTAAAAGTTTTGGATTGTTGACAAGACAAACTTTAGCTAATCTTTAAGTCAATTTCCTGTGGGTTCCAACTGAAGTTTTTTTAATTAAAAAAATCATTTTATCCACTGTTACAGCATTTTATGAAATATATGCACAGGAAACTTGATTTTGATCAAATAAATGAAAAAGACTTAATTTAGAGGACAGTCTGTTTTTGGATACTTGTGCTTGACAAATGATGAAAAATCAAATGGAGAGAATAAAGCACGAAGAGAAGACACAAATAACGAGGAATCAAATAATGGAAATGAATCAAGGAGAAATAAAGATGACAGGGAGAGATGGAAAATTGCACTACACAGAGGAAGAAAATAAGGAACACAGAGAAGGAAAGCAGAAACAGAAGAATGAGTCTGAAGACTTACAATGAAAGAAGAAAAGTTAGGAGAAAACTAAAATGTTGTGATTAAGGGAATTAAAAAAATTTAAGATATATTTAAAAAAAACAAAATAGTGTATTTAAATATTTTTTGACTGAACTATGGATTCTAATTTTTTTTAAAAAGATTTACTGTCAACAACAATCTGAGAGCAGTAAGGGTCACATATGTTTTGTTTTCAAATAATCTTTATATCCATTTTTATTAAGTCCAAAAATACTTTCTTGCTACTGACATGAGCTAAGCCTACTGGTACTTCTGGACAAAGGACAGGTACTCATTGATATCGTCTGGGGATCCAACCACGAAGGGTACCCGCTGGTGGAGTGATTCAGGCTGAACGTCCAGTATCCTCTGGGTGCCAGTGGTAGCGAGGCCTCCTGCCTGCTCGATGAGGAAAGCGATGGGGTTGCACTCGTAAAGCAGCCGCAGCTTTGAAAAGAACATAAGAGACCATTATTACAATGTGTGTATTTCTGCAGACATACAGGTGCATCTCAAAAAATTAGAATAGCATGAAAAAATTAAATATTTTTGTCACTCTTTTCTGAAAGTGAAACCCATATATTGTATATACCTGTTGCACATAGAGTGAAATATTTCAAGCCTTTATTTCTTGAAATGTTGATGATTATGGCTTACAGATAAGAAAGCCTAAAATTCAGTATCTCAAAAAATTAGAATATTACAAAGGATCAATAAAAAAAGGATGTTTTACACAGAAATGTCAGGCTTCTGAAAAGTATGTTAATTTCTACGCCTTCAATATTCGGTTGGACCTCCTTTTGCATGAATTACTGCATCAGTGCAGTGTGGCATGGAGGCGATCAGCCTGTGGCACTGCTCAGGTGTAATGGAAGCCCAGGTTGCTTTGATAGCAGCCGTCAGGTCATCTGCATTGTTGGGTCTGGTTTCGCCCCAGCGTATGGGTCGGCGTCTGCTACTGCACGGTCCAGCATAGACCACGTACGGGGCTATGCTAATGTGTCATAAGCACAGTGGTGTAGTCATGCTAACAAAAGCTAACACGCTGCACGCCCCAGCGTATGCTTGGGCAATGTACGTCACGCCCCAGCGAAGAGGTTTCGCCCCAGCATAGAGGTCTCCAGCCGAACGCCCCAGCGTAGAGGTTTGCTTGAGGGCTGCAGCCAGACCCTCTTAAAAAAAAAACGTTACCGAAATTCTTTTATTCCTACCACTGTTAAAGTCTTAAATAAACAATAAATATTACCCCGAAAGCTACTGTTATCACTACTCCTATAAGGCATATTTGCACAAAGCACTCTAAGTTTATCTGTTTATCTTTTTATTCTGTCTAACTTAATTGCATATGCCACTTTGTAAACTGTTTTTAGGAATGTCGTGTTTTATATTTCATGTGTTTTTGGATGTATGTTGGACTACATGTTGAGCCATGCCGAAGGCAATTTTCAGTCAAATGACAGACAATAAAGTTTTCTGAATCTGAATCTGAATCTGAGAAAAAAATGGCAAATAAAAAAGGGAGAATAACTGAAATAAAGGGACAACAAAAATCAGAAATAATAAAAAGAATCAGAAAACAGGGAACAACTATAGGAAATGTAAAAGAAATCGAAAGGACCAAAAAACAAGAAGGAAAAGATAAAAAACTGGAAGAAAGAAAGTAGGAACGGGAAACTAAATAAATGAGGACATAATGAAAGGAATTCAAAGGAGGCAAAGAAAGCAAGAGGGAAAGAAAGAAGGAAGCACAAAAGGTCAACAATAGAAAGTCATAAAACAGATAAAACTAGGACAAGGAAAAGGGAAAATAAGGGCAGATATACACATCTACACATAGACTTCACACTCCTGCTGTTGTAATTAAAGATTGAACTTAAATCTCTTTCTCAAGCTTAAATATATAAAGCTCTTTTTTTTTAGAGATGTACATAAGAAGGGTATTTTTCGGAATAGATGGGACACAGACTTGAGCTGTCTGTAAGTAAAGGTGTAAGAAGTTTTTGTTTATCTTTACAGTCGTCCCTGAACTGTCTCTGAGCTTTATTTATCTCAGGAGCAGAAAAACAATCTCATGTTTCACTACTGCAGGATCCCCTGTTCAGTGTGTCAGTGATGAAACAAGAGTCAAAATCATTCATGAGGTTACAGGAGCAGGGGCCTTGTGCCTATTGGACTCAAAGTTTTTGCTATTTTGTGCCAGTTTCTAAGTCAGGTAATAAAAGGAGAATATATATATGACTGCTGCTGCTCTAACAGAGTATGAAATGATCTGCTTGTTTTCTGAAAGCTACAGCCTGGCTCAGGGATGAAGCGGGTCAGGTCAGTTGTAGTGATGGGCAAAGTTAGAAATAACTTAAGAATTATGGAGGAAGGGCTCACTTTATTTTAGTGGGCTGATATGCTGAAATTATTTACAAATTACTTGAAAAAAATTTTAAGGAATGTATTCAGAAATTACCTAAAAATTACATGGGAATTATTGGGAAGGACGTACTTTAATGTGGTGAGCTGATATACAAAAATTACCAAGAAATTGAGTGGGAAAAATTAAAAAAGTCTTTAACAAATAATGAATGTAGGTATTCAGAATTACATAAGATTACTTCAAAATAATTCAGGAAGGACTCACTTTAATTTAGTGGGCCAAAATAAAGAAATTACCTAATTTATTTGTTATGTTTAATAATCATGATCTTGATATCTATCAAAGCAATCTTAATTTTGACTTTTGCCATAATTGAGCAGCCCTAGTCAGTTATAATTAATGAGCCAATGGCACCTTTCTACATCTAACATTCTGGTAAACTGGTAGGAGTATCTAGTTTAGAATATAGAATAATTAGAAATACAACATCACACTTCCATTGAGCAGAACTTTGCAGTGATTTTAGCCTCTGTTTCTCCCCATACAGAATAACTTATCCCTCCAAGCATCAAGTGAACACTACTGGGGCCACACAAGTACTTCTGGATGTTGCATTAAGCTGCTGAAAAATAGCTTGGTCTGGGGAAAGTCAGAATATGCTAAGTGACTGTACCACAGCAAATCTTAATTAATGCTAAAGTCACAGATGAGGCAATAGATCATGTCCACATTTTATATTTTTAAGTTTAAAGTTTTTTGCAAGGTGTTTTAAGTTAGAAGGCTAAATGTCCCTGTGGTCAGTGACATCAATACAAAATGCTCAGTGTTTATGATCTGATAGTGGAGATTCTTCAGGGAACTGAGCATCACGGGGATAATAGGCTACCTTTCCCTTAGGACTTTTCTCATTGGCAGGGTACATGAAGATCCCTCCATAGGCGATGGTGCGGTGCACATCTGACACCATGGAGCCCACGTACCGGGCTCCGTATGGAGAGCTGCCATCCTGCAGGAGAAAAGTATATATTATAATTAAAAGAGCCTGGAGTAAGTAACACTATCTGATTAATTCTTATGCATGAAGTTGACAAAAAACCCTCACAGGAGCAAAGTTTGTATGCATAACAAACAATGATCTTTTATGAATTTCTACTGCAGGTCTAAATGTTAATTTCTTCTTCACACAGCAGAGCTTATTTCTTAATGGTGATTAAAAACATATGCAGTGAAAGCCTTTGGGTAATCTAGATGTTTGTTTTTATTTTTGTGAATTCATAAACCTACATGATAAGTTGTCAACTGTCCGTAGATCTCTATACAAACACACAAAAACATATTTAAACATATTTGATAAAAGACAAATAACCATCTGACTTTTAAGTTTTATTTTGTAGTTAAATGATATTATGGACAAGCCCAATACTGTGTTTTATTTACTCAGCCAGATGTGTGTTGTCTCCACCTTGCTCCTATGATTTCCACCCAGCTTGATTCAGGTGGTAAACACACCTGGTTATCTAATATGGGGTGTGTTTAAAAGCCCCTGAAGCATTTTCATGAACAAATAACATAGCTGATACTTCTGATACTAAATCTCTTACATAACTACGAGTAAACTCCACAGTGGCTCATGTTGTCTACAAAACATAAATGGTGTTTTTTTTCCTCAATCATGTCATCCTAAACATTTTTGTTTAAAATTGAGAAATTATATGGCTTATGGGAGTAGTGGAGGACATTATGCTTGCATTTACATAGAAACTAAAGCATGTCCAAAATCGAATTCAAACCATTATTTATTCTTGAAAGGACATTGAGGTTTCCCTCATTTCCTGTGGCATCAAGATTACGAGCACATTAAAACCACAGCACAATAAAACAAAGCATACAGAAACAATCATTTAGAGCAATAACACATAGTCAGTCACAAAGACAGATGAACTGAAATAAAGTAAAACAGTTGCAATGTGAAACAAAGTGGCTAGAAATCAAAGACTGCTGCTCCATATAGGCTTATAAAGGGGCAGGGGGATCCCAGAACAGACACACCGCCAAATATAAATAACAGCAATGACAGCAAATCAATAACTGCTAATATAGAGAAAAATTATAACTGCAAACCATGCGTGGTTCTGACTAAACAAAATAAAGGAAAGCTGGATTTGTCACGACTTTGTGACAGGAGTGTTTACATGGTATTTAAATGTTAAGTCCTCATCAATCTGCATGCCAAGGTATCCGTATTCAGGACTCTTTCAATCCTAGGGCCATTTACAGTTTCATAATTTTCATTTCAATGTTTCTGGCTCTCGAGAACAGCATGAACTTTGTTTTACTTAAATATGTTTATGATTAAAAAGAGTTGCAAATTGTTGATAGTAAGCTGTAAGGAGTCAGCAATACAATAGACAATGGCATCATCGGCATGCCATTAATACAGATAGAAAAGAGCACATGGCCCAGAATGGAACCTTGTGGCACGCCCCTATTAATCAAAAAGAAATCCGATTTGGTCTCACCTGATTTGATACACTAATCATTTTCTACATTTTTCCCTGAAAATGAGTTCCTGTTTTTTCTCTTGAGCTCTTGACTGATTCACCTTTTATTCTCAGAGTTGTAAATCACAAAACAAATAAAACTAGTCTTCAATGACCTCACTAGTGTCAATATGGCCTATCACAGTGGCCAGTCCAGTGTTTAGGTGTTCTACATGGCCAGAAAATCCTCCTGTTATCAGCAGAAAACAAGTCTTGCTATCTCAGGATAAGAGACACCGTAAACAGATCCATTATAAAAGCAAAAAAAAAAAAAAATAGTTGTTATTCTTAAATAAGAAAAAACAAGAAACAAATGAAACTTTAATCAATGATGATTTTTTTTCTGTAGTTTTCTTCTTACATTTGCAAAAACTTCTCCTACTCTGCATGAACATGCTTATGCTTCTTTTAAGGCATCTAAGTAAACTTTTAAAGGAACCTTTGGAGCATTATTTCTTGGTCTAAGTTATTTTGTTTTTATTACCTTTTTGATATGACTTTCTACTTTGGTAAAAGAAGTATAAAACTAAGTAAAGCAATGGCAGAAGAATTAGTTAGCCAGCAGAGATTTTTTCTAAGCTAATCTGGAACCTAGAATGAGAATACACTAAGTTTAATTTGTTGTCCTGTGTATTAATAGTACATGTCAGTTATAAGAGGTGATTTGAGCAAGCCTGCAGACGGTGATTGTAAGTTGCAGCCACAGCAGATCTGCTTCGTTCAGAGATCATGGGTTGTTTTTGACCTGACGCTGAGGAAAACCTCAACAACAAACAACAGAGAGGTCAAAGTCTACCTGCAGCAGCTCCAACATACATGAAGGACTTGCTGTGTTTATGTCACTCAGTGAAGACGGGTTAACACATGGACTTTCAGGGTACAAAGAGTCATATATACAAATTGACAAGTGCATCCTTTGTGTGAAGAGCTGCTTTCATTTCGCTTCATTTACTGATTTAACTCATGAATGTTCAACGCTCTGAAGTGCCTCAACAAACAAAACTGTCCTGAAGTTGAGTGTTACCCTGAAGTGAGCTTCGTGTTCAGACGGGCACAACGTGATGCAGAGTCATGTGCTTGCTGAGTCACAGCCCAGTCGTCATGAAGGAGTGGTATGCGTGTGTGTGGAGTATTTCCCAAAAACAGACCCGCCCTCTCTATGAAGCTCTGACAAATACTCTGACAGCACATTCAGCTGGCAGCACTTCAGATGACATGAACTTCCTAAAATCAAAGAAAAGAAACTGAAAAGGAAAGACAGTGTGGGAAAGTCTCAAAAGAAAAAGTGCAGGAAAATGTTCTTTCATAAAACAGCAAGAGTCAAATCATCAAAGTCTGTCTCTAAACTGAATATTTAATGATCACTACTTCTCTTTTATCTTATTTTGAATTAATGTTGCACATGTACATGGAATAAGAAAATAACAATCATAAAGCCTATATTCAGATTTATAAGCCAAGCTCATTCTGTCTTTAAAGCTGATCAAAACAAGGAGCCAAAAGCAAACCTTTTGTTTGAACAGGTGACGTGCTCACCATCTCATAGCACACCTGGATCACAAAGAGCAAAGCTGTTAACACCTAGGTCTAAAAAATAAAGGATCTCACTTTTACACCACATTAAAACCTTCCTGTCAGTCAGTAAAACAACATCTGCATTCCAGTTCAACCTTGTGAGACAAGTTTCTAACATTTCACAACACTGCCTGTGTGACAGTAAGAGTGAGGGTACTGCTGCTTTCTGCTGGGTCATGATGGTTAAAGGAAGTGTTTTATGTTGATGATGAGTTGTTCAGCTAACTTAAGTTCTTTTTTTTTACTGGTAGAAGATTTCATGCATGATGCACAGCAGGACAGCTTCCGTTTTCTAAAATTGATCCATGCAAAGTGTACAGAGGCCTTTAAGATGTTTGAAAGATTTGATTTGGGGTTTTGTGCCTTTATTCAGACAGGACAGTGGATAAAGTCAAAAATCAGGGAGCAGCAGGGGTGCGCCGGTAGTTGAGTGGTTAAGGCGCGCCGTGTACACAGGCTACCTGGGTTTGAATCAGGCCTGTGTGGAGATGACTTTTGGGAAATGCACCAAGAGGCCAGATTTGACCCAAGGCATCTGTTGTGGACAACAGCCTCTGTAAATGGGATGCATGGACATGGATTTTTTTTAAAGGTTGGATTCAAATCAGTCACTAAGAGCTTGTTCAGGTT
The DNA here is from genome assembly GCF_018320785.1 of Cheilinus undulatus. Taxonomy (NCBI): domain Eukaryota; kingdom Metazoa; phylum Chordata; class Actinopteri; order Labriformes; family Labridae; genus Cheilinus; species Cheilinus undulatus. Next base: position 25,818,698 of record NC_054869.1, on the reverse strand, counting down.
CTGGTCCATTGTGAACTGTCAGGCCATGGCATCAGTTCCTCATTCCAGCCACCATTTCTCTCTAACATTCCTTATAACCAGACCCCATGTCCACTCACTTAGCTAGGGTTCATTACTCATTTTTTAAGACCTGTTACTGTTGAGCATTATGCATGGAAGTTGAGCACATCTTTGAGAAAAAATAACTAAGCCTAATAACCTGAAAAAAAAATCTCAAAGCAACATTTTGCCTTGCATGACAGGTACCGTAAATATTGGTCATGTTGACATGTTTTTGTTTATTTTTAAAGATTAATTTTTGTGCTTTTTACACTGTCATTGATAGAGATAGGACTGTGGATAGCATCATAAACAGGGGTTAGAGAGTGGGGAATGGTATGCATGAAAAGAGCCACAGGCTGACATTGAAACTGCCCCGTCTATGTACATCAGACCTAACTGCTAATATATGCCCTGTAATGTTGATATTATCTGCAGGGAGAGCTGCAGCAGACTTGATGTGTTTTACTTGTTCACTATAGACAGTGTTAGTGTTTGAGAGTTCAAGCTGCCAAAATAACATTTTATATCTGTGATTGAGTTAGCAGCGAGTGACAAAAACAAACATTAGTCTATGCTCAGGATAAACATAGGCCATGTTTTGCCATGTTCCAGTTAAAGCATTTGGAAAGAGAAGAAATGCTTGATAATGTTTCTCTAAAATCAAAAGGTTTTAAGCTGTTTTTTCATACAGGCAGATTTTTAACTCAAACTACAGCATGAAATATTCATTGTCATTCCATTTTTAATAAATGTAGGGGCTTATATGTCATATCAAATGTAAAATTTAATGTTATAAAGTTCATGCCATTAGCATGAATGCAACGAAGTTAGTAAGCTAGCTAATTTGTGCATTCATTTTTTCAAATGCAGTAATCACAAACTCCCTTTCAGCACTCTTTGGTTAAGCCACTGCAAAAATAACAGCACCACTGCTCTTAATGTCTAATTCATTTAAAAATAACTTCACAGACAGCTCAGTGGACAAGCCAAACGCCATCTGCACCTTGTCAAACTAAACATTTGCCTTTAACTTTCCTTTTAGTTCTTTTTCAATCCATAACAGGTTCCTTTTTCTGTGATTAAGTTAATGCCATAATACTCACTCTACCCAAAGTTCTTTATTTTCTTTCAAAATTAAATCAGGCCTGTATCCAAACAGAAAGTCAATTACACTTAGTTTAAGGAGGATTATTCACAGTTAACTATACAAATGCTGATATGAACTGCAGTTAGAATTTGTAATCATTTGACAGCCCTGATTAAAACCTCAAAAAGCTTCAGAGATGCACTGTCAGGACAATATTTCCTAAAAGTGTGACTTTGAGGAAAGCTATCCCCAATTAGACGGATGCTGATTACCAAACTAACTTTGCAGTTGTGTTCGGGTGTGTGCCAGAGAAGTGCTGAGTGTGCACGAGTATTCATGTGGATCAGAGTTTCCAGATGACAAACTGCAGTTTCCTGAGGAACATGATGTTTCCTGCAGTGAGTGTCGCCATCCTGCAGCTCAGCTGACCGACCTGTCTCACTGAACATCACACCAGACTGACCGCTAATCACATGATGCTCTGCCTGTGGTACCTGTTTGCATGATTTTTCTCCTCTTTAAACTTTTAAACTCCAGTTATAGTGTTATAACATCACTAAATCGACGTTGAAATACTAGTTACCTTGCAATCAAACACCATCTTTAAGCTGAAGCAAACCTTATTCTAACCCATTTTTTGTTTAAAGAGAATCTTTAAAGGTAAATTAATTCTTGTAAAAAATGTAAATGTAAAAAAACTTTTTTGTGCTGCACACCAAAAGTCTAAATGTAGACTCCCTGAACCAGAGCAAATGCTTGGTCAGGATTCACGTGATGAGGCTGAGACGCCGCTGATGTTTGAAATCTGGCCTCAGGACAAAGGAGTTCAGCATCGGCATGTCAGCAGATAGACAGGATACAATACTCACTTCTGTCACAGCACTGAAGGAATCAGATTCAAAGCAACAAAGAGAAAAAAAGCAGATTCATGTTTGTGTTTCACTTTGCAATATAAACTCACCTCAGGGTACTTCTTATGTTTGAGGTACTCGTTGATGGAGGGGTGGAAATACTTGGCGTAGCCTTCGTTCAAACTGTAGATCTTTCCTTTTGGCTTTATCTTCACATTCCTCTCAGTCAGAAGGAACTCTCCAATAGCCTGAAGAACACAAAGGTAATGTTTATGTAGTGAAAATCTGCACCAGAGCACATCAGACACTGGGTTTATCTAAACCAGTGGTTCTTCACTGGCAGGGCAGGGCCTAAAAATGGGTTGCAGAGCTTTTTATAGTGAGCCTTGAATGTGTGCCACAAAAAAATGTCGTAAAGTCTAAGATGTACAAAAGCCCTTTGTAGACATACATCCCTGTATTTTATTTTGCCATGATTCAAATAAATTTCTTCAGGTCTTTGTTGATTAAATTAAACTGGATTTCCATGATGTGTTACTTTTTTTTTAGGTCTCTAGAAAACCAAAATGTACATGTTACTGTGGGAAACAAAGGAAAATAAAACATTTGCATGCATTTCCTCCCAGGGCTTCTGTAAAAATGCCCTTTTTAAAATATTTCTTTTGTTCTGTCTCTTTGTTCAGTCTTATTTTTTTCATCTTGGGTCCAAACAGCTACATATTTCATTAAATAACTTTAAATGGTTAAAAACGTCAAAAATCAGGCCAGGATTTAGGAGGAGGTGGTGTTAGATCCTGAGGCTCAATAAACTGAGAAACATTGATATAAACAATTTATGTTTATAATCTTGATTCATAAATTAGATTTTCTCACAGGAGAATTTGATACATACTGTAGATACTTAAACATACACAACTTACTATGTGCAACAACAACAACAACAAAATTCTCTGGAAAAAGCCCACAAATATGCAGTCTTGGAAATAAGGGTTTGGAGGGCCTTGAACATAACTTTACAAAGTAATATGTCTAGACATTACTGGAAAGACTTAGGAGTGCAGATCAAATATTTTTATTGTAAGGCCTTGAAATCTCTTGCAGTCGGTGAAAGTTATGAGTGAAAACAGCACAACTCAAGAGCAGGCTTGCTCCCAAGTTTCTGGATGAACAACAAGAAGATTACTTATGGTAGCATGTTCTGAAGCTTTTCATCCTATTATAACTAAAGCAGCTTTCTAAGGACAAATTCCAAATGATCAAATGCGTTCCTAGTAGATTTTTTTGAGTGTGTGTAGATGTAAACATGTTAAAAAAAACATGCAGTATATAATTCATCTCTGTATGAGAGTAAAAGGATCTACAAGTGTTTTAATTGAAACAACCAAACTGGAAAAAAAGATGTGCTTATCAATTAGTGTAATCAGTGATGAGTTTTTTTGTCTTTCCAGTCTTGAAGACCTTTGAACAATGTGATTTTTATGATGGATTTCATAGGATTTCTCTGAGGAAGTGAAGGTCATGTTTTCTTTCTTCAAAATAAAATGTGTGTCCACGGTCCTCTATACCTCTGATTTTATCACAGAGAAGAGCAGCATTAAGAAATCATTGACAGGATAATATGTGTTTACTTAGAATTAAAGTTATAGAGCAGTAAAAGAGACAATAAAGTTTTATAGAGAAGGAAATTAAAAGAAACTTACAGCAGAGGATATTTGACTGTCAGAATGTTTATTTCCTTCTTTCCCAGCTAGCATCTCTTCTTATCACCTTTTACTTCAATCTTTTGATGAGATTAATGTTCATTTTTGATCGATCTAATCAGCAATGAACACATCTTTGCTATCTTGGTGAATCTTAACAGTTAATTTTGATTAATATTAATGAATTATTTCAATGGAATATATCAATACATTCAAATGAATAAATACTATCATTTCTGAGTTTATGAATAAGTGAAGTTTAAAAACTGTTGGTGGATTTCACCATCACAGCATCCCTGCAGGTGGATTCAGGGGCAGCTCAGTGCTGTACCCAACACAGAGGGGACAAACTGTGAGCCTAAATCGTTTGGAACAAGTGCTGGGGTGGGTTGGAAAACACAATCCCTTTAGATTAGGCAAGAGAAGCAGGGGAATCTGTTTCCATCCAGAAGATATGACTTTGTCGTCAGTGAATTCAGAGCATATCTTTATACATTTTTGATACATTTTATATTTTTGGTAAATGTCTTATCTCATACGTAAGATGTTTTAGCTTGTAATGTCTAATTTTGTTAAAAGTCCCGTCTTTTGGCATTCAGTGTTATAAATGTTCTGTTGTAAACTCTGTAATGCACTTTGACTTACTTTATGTGTGAACGTTGATAATAATTAGTGATCGGTCGTGAATGGTGGTTATGTATGAATGTTAAAAGGCCCTGAGTGCAAGGTACTCACAGGGTCCAACATGAAGAAGTTAAGGCCAGCGCCAGTGCTTAGAGCGACCAGTGTAGCACTGCCGTACAGAGCGTAGCCCGCACACACTATGTTGTTTCCAGCCTGTAGGGCGTCTTTATCTGTGGGCTCCCCCTCTGTAACCTGAAACACCCCGGAGAGAGAAAAGCCAACAGAGAGGGATACATGACAAAGAGTAGTGCAGTTCCCCTGACACCGTTAAACTAAGAGAGTCTGTTTAAAGGACAAACATTGAACCTTCAACACAACAAGAGAAGGTGCTGAATGGGACCAACCTGAGCAGTAGCCAGGTGATAACAATTTAGTGAATTTTTATGTTTTTTTTAGACAAAATCAAGAAAATGTATGTTTTACCAGAGCTCCATTAAAAAGGAAATATAGGGAGTGTGAAAGTGTAAGTACAGTATGTTTTACAGGGAGTTTTTAGTATATTTTACAGGGAGTTTTTGTTTTCAAGCTGTAACCTAAAGTGATATTTACAAGGAAAAAAAATGTTGCATAAGAGCAATCCGTAGAAACACAATGGAACAGATCCTCACAGTACACATCAATATTCAACCTCAGCCAGCAATTTAGTGCTTCATTTGATCCTGTAGTAAATGCACTGCAAACTCAGCATTAACAAAGGATTTTCTAAGAGGTAGCTTGTTTGCCAAGTATGACAGAACTGCATTTCTTGCATTGTTCTTGTGATTAAGTAACTCCCTCTGCCTCCAAAAACAGAATTAATCTGGACTGCAATGCCCCCTTGTGTCCATGCAGTGCCTGTAAAATTTAAAATAAACATCTTCAAATGATATCAAACCATTCTAAAACCCACATGATCAGGATTCTTAAGATGTTTAGAATGAAGGACCATCATATTCCTTTGAAAATTAGCACAAATTCTGCATTGATTTAATTTTACCTTTTGTTTAAAAATATTTCTGCAGCCACAGAGTTTTTAAAAGTATAACCTCACATACTAGGTGTTCAAACTAAAGAGACAAATAACTGCACCACTTGATATTTTATAATATCTAAATGAATAAAAACATGCGTTTAGTTTTTTTAAATAACAGCCTATTGTTTGACCTAACAATGGAGAATATTAACACACTGTGATATTAGAACATTCACCTGTAACAAACTCACCCGTTTGTAGATGGCAAATATGGTGCCAATTGAGGCCAAGCAGTCGATGTTACTAGAGCCGTCCAGAGGGTCGAAGCAGACTACGTACTTTCCCTGAGGGGGAAAAAGATCAGGCAAAGATTTTGTTCAGAATAATAAAAAAGACAATAAAGACACTAACAAATGTATTAAAATATACTTAGATTTCATTCAGCTCTTAAATAAAAACCCTCTTTCTATCAACAAGGGTGGAAGTTTTTATAGATCTTTATTTTCCCACATTTTTTTCACCCTTTTTCTCAATTAATAAATCATTGTCATTACTAACAGTGCTAGCAGACTGATAAGAGGACACTCAAAATGAGTTGTTGATCTTTTAATACTTCAATAAACTTCTTTAGAAATCACTTCTGAATGATTTATGAGTCGTCCTATTCGATACTGCCGGGGGTTTCAGTCACAATATAATATTCATTCAGTAGATTAAAAAAAAGACAGTGTGGTCACATATCAGGACAGCAGGGGGGAAAGTGGAGATGTAGCACCCTCTAGTGTCTTCCTAGATGATAAATGTCTTCCTATAGATATGTGATGCAGAGCACTAATGGTTTACCAGAAAACATGATTAAGTGCATGGAGAAAACCCTTTTAAATAAAGAAAACATGATGCAGTATAAAAGTATATATAGCCTGTCCTCAGAGGATTTGAAGTTGTTACTGTATAGGGCAGCTCACTAAAAATAACCAATGTTATGAATGAAAAGTGTTCATGACAGAAGCCTACAGCCTTCAGATAAGCAACTGAAAAGACATGTCTGATGAAATATAGTGGGATAACAACTCATGTGGTGTAAATGCTAATTAGTCATATTTTCATAATGTTAAGCTCTTTGCAAAGTTGAAGAGGATGGCTCCAGATGTAGAAGTTAGAGGACAAGGAATCTCAAACTGATACAAATAAATGTGTATAGGCTGAAGTATTTTTAAGGACTGGGAATAAAGATTGATTCTTGCATTCTGTTAACTCCTATACTGATTGTTTTTATTGCATAAACTCATACAAAGTAGAAAAAATATGGAAGTAATTCAGCCTTTAGAAGCCAAAAGTATCAAAGGTAAGTACTAAAACATTTGCTTTCAACAATTAACCTCTGTGGGCTTTTCTTATTCTATATTTTGGCCTAAAACCTAGTAATTATCTCCATGCTGCATAGTTGTTTTCTTCAGACTAGTTTTCACTGCTCACCCTTTTATCTTTGGGCGTGATGATGAGCTCCTTGTTCTCCTCAGACACCATGCAGCAGGTGCCGTAGGATGCCTGCAGCATGTTGATAACCAGGTCGTTAGACAGCACGTCCAGCTTCTTCACATCATCCCCCGTCACATTCACAGAGCCTGCCAAGCCCTGTCTGAGTGGACAAAACAATCAGCAGCCAGGATTTAGTTTCACACTAATGAGAACTTGAAGATGTTAAGACAAAGTGTTTCAGGTGAAATCCTTTAAGCTAAGAGGACACAAAAAGACAAGAAAGTGATTATAGTTGTCTCTGGACCAGCATTTAGTCAAGCTGTTAGCATCATTTATCCTCATTTGGTTCCAAACAATGCTGATTTGTGTTTGGTTATGTAACCTCAATGTGAGCGAGATTCTCTGAATAGTGATTTGTTCTTTGGCAGTTGGCTTAGTTTCAGCAACACTTTATCATATGGCGCAACATTACTCATCAACACTTTGTTTGCAAGCCCCTCTTTTAGCAGTTGTAGGCTTTGAGTTCATATCACTGACAGGCTTTTAACAATGTTGCCAACAGAACTTGGCAGTTTATGAATCAGCCAAACCTTCAGCATTTACAGCTGTGTATTTCATATTAATACAGCTGTATTGCTACTACAAAAACAAAGTCATCTAACATTGACAGAGACTATTGGATATTCCACAGTCAACTGAAAAAAATAGAAAGTGGAGGCGTTTAGGAACACTAGCAACTCAGCCACAAAACAGAAAAACACGTAAATTCCCAGAGTGGGGTCAACCACTGCTCGAGTGCACGGTGCATGAAAGTCACCGAAGCTCTGCTGATTCCATATCTGAAGAGTTCTGAACTTCCACTGACATTAATGTAAACACTAAAACTGAGCAGCAGGAGATACATGGAATGGGTTTTCATGACCGAGCAGCTGCATGCAAGCCTCACATCACAGAGTCCAATGCCAAGTGTCGAATGGAGAGGTTTAAAGCACATCGACTCTAGACTGTGAAGGAGAGGAAGCATGTTCTGTGGAGTGATGCTTTTCAATTAGGCAGCCAGATGGGTGGGTCAGGGTTTGGTGGATGCTGGGAAAACATTACCTGCCTGACTGCACTGTGCCAAAGTTTGGTGAGGAGGGATAATGTATAGGCCTGTTTCTTACGGTTTGGGCTTGGCCCCTTATCTCCAGTGAAGGGAAATCTTAATGCTTCAGTATACCAAGACATTTTGGACAATGTTTTGCTTCCAACTTTGAGGCAACAGTTTGAGTAAAACCCTTTTCTATTCCATCATGACAGTGCCCTACTGCACAAAGAAAGGACTATAAAGACATGGTTAGATGAGTTTCTGGGCACAAATTCCTACAGAAACCCTCAACAATCTCGTAGAAAGCCTTCCAAGAAGAGTAGACGCTGTTATACCTGCATGGGGGGGGGGCAACTCCATATTGAAGTACATTCATTGAATACAATGCCATTACGATCTCTGTTGGTGTAAAAGTCAAATATGTGTGTTCATCTATTAAGCGTCTTTTCATACTGTAAGTTTACTTGGCATATAATATTTGCATAAGAGTTCAAACGCAATTCTCAGACTTTGAAAATGTGTTGTTAGTTCTTTCACTAGTAAATAGAAAACACTTCCACCATGATGGCTTCTCTCCAGTGTCAACTCTCCAAACAAAACCTCACCATTGTAACACTTTAAACAAATGAAAAAATAGTGTGCAATCTCAAGTCTACAATTTTATCTCGAGCTTAAACACAGGGAAAAAAACTGCACAATCTTTTATCAATTCCTGATTAGAGTGTGTTGAAATGGACATAAATCAAACACAGCTGCATGACTTCTTGGCTGTACTGTGTGGTCAATCATATCAGAACAACCTGTCACTGTACTGCTACAAAAGTTGTGTTGAAATCATGAAAAAAAAAACCTCAAAATCCTTTATTTTCAGACCAACTCAAATCTTTGAGCACTCCTGGCCCTAAAAATTGACATACTGCAGAAGTGAATCACAATGTGAAACAACCACCACGAGGGAGCTTTTAATGGCTGCTGTTCTGCAGCTGACCTTGAACTCTGACTTTTCCATAGAGAAGAAGCACAAGTCTTCAATTAAGTATCATTACACTGAATATGAGATGCAGTTTTGCACATTAACCTTTGTTTAACCCCAGAGGGCTGTAATCTTATCTAGCCAGTAATGTCAGGGTGCATTTACAGTGTACATATATGCCGATCTGCCATAACATTCTGACCATCTTTGCAATCTTATACAACAGATCTATCATAGAATCTACTTTTATGAAGCTTTGGCATCTTCAGTTTTACTGACATGATCAAAAAAGTGATAAGTTTTATTTTAAAAATATCACTGAAATCACAGTGGTTGGTGGCTGTGCTCTGAAGTGTACTATATTTGAAATGTTTCTAGTGCTTTGCCTCTACCAACGTACATAAGAGGAGAGCAAAACAGGAACATCTCTTAATATAATGCACTGAAGCTCACAGAAGAAGTGTTGTGTTGGATTGTGTTAGTGGTCATAATGTTTAGGCTGGCTGGTGTATTCAGTGGTCTCCAGAGACCTCACATTCGTGCATCAGTACTTACAGATGAGCCAGGCCTGCCTTACGCACAGCAGAGGAGATGGCTTTGATGGCAGTCAGCATGGCATTGATGAGCTGTGTCAGCTCACCGGTCGCCCCCTTGGCCTGGCGACCGGTCTCGATGACGAACCTGGTCAGGGTCCATACATCCGTGTCAAACGCCGACTGGTCCGACATGCTGGGTTCTGGTCCTTGTATCCCGGAGGGGTGCAGGGCAGACAGCAAGTGAGCGACCTCATTACCAGCCAAGTCCTTTTCATACCCAGAGCCATGACGGCAAGCCAGGGGATCTATTTGTGTGTGCAGTGGAGTGGAAGACAGTATGTGTGTGTGGAGATGGGTGAGGGGGTGTCATGTGTCGGCTGTGGAGAGACACTGACACAGTTTAGTCCTGCACAAGACAAGGAGTGTTATTCACTTACTTCAAAGGTTTGCAACATGTATGACAGCAGTAATTCAAAACTTGAGTAACATGAGAGCTCTTAGGTAAATTCTCAGTATTTTACCTTTGTTAGCACATGAACCTGAAAAAGTCTGGTACAGTGACAATAGAGGAATAACTTTCTATAGACTCTTTATCCATGTTCATGTACAGGAATACTGAGCATTTAAAAATTGTTCATTTTTTACTTCCTTTCAGGACATCCTGATTGTAACAGAGCTGAGTTCTCACCACTGACCAAGCATGGAAAACAAATCCTGCAACTGATATTTCAAACATGCTTTGGTTCATCTTAATTTTAAAGTTTAGGCTGAATAAATTATTTTTGTTGAGGGGTTTTCTGGGTAGTAAAGGATATAGTTATAATATCAAAATAGTGGAAGCAGACACGGTTGTTGGATTTGATCACAACAGAAGCTCAGCTGAGCTTTAAATGTCAGAGCTGTTTGAGTTTCTTCTGACCTTTATCTTAAAGGTCAGCTCCCCTGGATAAAGTATCTCTTAGCTTTTGCAAAAACATTATCATTCAACTTTCAATCCCTTAAATTCATTGAATTTGTTTTAAGTCTGTTCAAAGATTCTTTATTGTGTTTTAATGGACTTTGTGGTGTCATTTCTCATTTTTCTAACCCATAACATGGGTGCAAGGTCATGCATAGTGAAGCTCATATTTTGTTTATATAACAGCCTGTCAACGTTTATTTTACAGAATTAAATTCTACATAAATCCCTGCTCTCATAAATTTTCAGTCCAATGTATGAATCCACATTGCCATTTTAGCATTTTGAATAGGAAACTCATTGCAACCTTGCCTGAGCATGCCATGAATTGGATTCCATATATGGCAGTCAAATGAGTTATTTGTCAAATTGTGTATTGTTAGCAAAAATATTTTAATTTTTTTACACTGGGTTCAAAAGCCTACCCTCTTTGTAACATTTCCACTTTACTAGGCTAGTACTGAAAATATATCAGCTTGTGCCTTTTAGTTCTTTTCTATCACTGGTCATCAGTTCTTTAAGGTCCCTAGTAAATGTCACAGTTCTGTGAGCCAGTTATCTTAGGATATTAAACCCTGAATTTAAAATAGCAGATATTTGGTTGAAAAAAGTCTAAGATATGAAAAAAGAAAAAAACATTTAAAAAAATCTGGGAAGACACATCTTTTGAAAAACTTGAAACCACTGACACTGCATCTGTAACCCTTTAATAACATAATTAAAAAGTCTAAAACTTAATTGTCTATTTACCCTGGTGAATTTTCAAAATAAGGGGCACAATACAAAACAATAAAAACAATGCTCTTGTCATCTTAGACTTGTTTCATTTTATTGAGAGACTTCATTCCAAACAGTTTTTGTTCACAGTTTAAAAGGCATTGGGTTTGGCTGCATAGAGGTTTGACATTTGGTCCTTCACATGTATATAATGTATGTTCATTCTAATTAAGGCAAAAGTGGAGGTAAACAAAACAGGAAATGTCTTCAGGTTTGTTTATTCAAGTTCATTTGTGTTCTTTGGCACATATTTGGTCTCTTTTAGGGAATGTGCGTTTTTCTGTAAGTAACTGAGCGTATAAGTAACCTTCCTCATGTTTCCCTTGAATCACCTTCTTACTATCTTTCCTTCAGGTTTCCACAGTAACAACATAAACATCGCTGGTATGATTTTAAAACTTTGTAACTCCAAATCCTTGATGGTAGCTTTAACAAAGAGACAAGGCATTTTTTGTCTTAAGGCACCATTTCAAACTCAAGACATGAAAAAACAGTAGAGCAACATTAACTTCCAGTAAGACTGCTAGTCTGGAGGTACAAGGTTTCTTTTCCTTGGTTGTGAGGATGGTTGTGAGAGCGAGCTGATGTGGTCTCAGTTCTTGGCATGTTTCTGGCAGATGGCAACGTACTCCAGCACGTCCTCAGGGGAGCCCAGAGCCACAGGCGCCCGCTGATGGATGCTCTCAGGCTGGATGTCCAGGATGGTCTCGAGGCCTGTGGAGGCCATCCCGCCTGCTTGCTCCATGATGAAAGCCATGGGGTTGCATTCATATAGCAGTCGGAGCTTTAAAGAAGAAGCACAGTTTAGTTTGGGTTGTGTAAATACACCTATACTTCTAGCCACTGCCTTAGGAAAACATACACCACAGAATTAAATGCATCTACTATTAAAGATCAGCCAAACATTTTTCTGTGAGCAAATGAATACTGAAATGAATTATAATCTTCCAGTACTGTTCCTTCATTTAATAGATATTACTTTAGAGATTACTTTATGAAGTGAAGCAAAAAAAATGGCATGCAGGGTCTAACTAAAGATGAAATTCATTTTTGCATCTGCTATGGTAACCTTTAAGTATTAACCACCTGTTGTGTGGAAGTATTTGTACTCAAATTAAACAGCTGTTATTGTTTATTCTTCCCTGTCTGCACACATTCTGTCTCTTTTTCATTGGAAATGCATGAAGTCTTCTCTCTGTCTTTTTCAAATGTGTCAACATTGGCTCAGTCTTGTAATGGACGGATGTGGAAAGTGAAGAAACAGCATTGTGACACTTTCCTCAGTATGGCTCTGCGTGGCAGTTGACAGTAAACACAATAATCGAAATAGATGTCCATAGAATGCCTTAATAACATTATAGTTATATTAAATAAGACACAACATTCGTAACAAATCCTATCAAAAATAAAAACAAATATTAAAATTATTAGAGTGTAAGAATTAATCAATAATTAGCCAAATCTGGGATTATTTTAAATCATTTCTCAAAAAGACTGGATAACAATCTGGAATTTTAGCTGAGTAAGGTAAATGCACTTTTACAATAACAGCCAATGGTTTTGGGGTTAGAGCAGCACTCAGACTTGAGAAACGTTTGGACACAGTCTGTTGCTCTTGGCTTTTGTCCCTCATTCTTTCTGAAGATATCCTGTCATTACCTGTTAAATGGCATTTTACCAGTCTTTATGTTTCAGCAGTTTTACATGTGTGTAAATCACAGGAAGCAAAACCAGTTATAAATCTGCAGTGAAAAAAATTCTTTTTAACTCTCTTGTCTGTTTCGAATATAGTTGAGATAGGGCAAGGAAAAAGCTTAATATAGCAAAATGAAAGTGTAAGCAGAGGAAAGCAGCAAAGGAAACTTACCTTTCCTTTGGGGCTCTTCACATTTCCAGGGTATAAAAAGATGCCCCCATACATCAGTGTTCTGTGGACGTCTGCCACCATAGAACCAATGTAACGGGCACCATAGGGCTCTGTGCCATCCTACAGTCATTAACCATGATAAATTAGTACACTTTAACACCAGCACTGGATAAGGGTATATAAATAAATAAATAAACAACAAATAAATAAAAAATACAGACAACCTATGTCTGTGGTTTCAGTAGATTTTGACAGCAACATGGCATGAAGTTTAGCTGGACGTGATTGATTTAGCTGACTATATTATGTATAAGACATTGGTATCTAAATACCGGTTCTGCTCACACATGTCCCAACATACCTGAGGGAACTTCTTCTTCTGCAGGTACTCTGTGACAGCAGGTTCAAAGTGCTTTGCATAACCCTCATTCAAGCTGTAAATCTTTCCTCGCTTCTTGATCTTCACATCCCGATCAACCAGGATAAATTCACCAATCGCCTGATGAGCACAGAGCAGAAACATTCAAACTTACTTAACAGACAAGGGTTTTGTACTAAATTAACTGGCAATATTTTATGTGACATAAAACAAAGTTATTTACTGGATCAAGCATAAAGCAGTTGACTCCGTTGCCGGTGGAAAGCACCATCATGGTGGCACTACCATACAGGGCGTAACCTGCTGCAACGAGGTTCCTGCCCGGCTGCAGGGCATCTTTCTCACAGGGTTCCTCATCTGTGTTCTGATGACAAACAGTATCAAGTTATTCCATAAGAGTAGCTTTCATGGCCTCCACGGCAATGGAGCACAGAGAAATATGAAATTAGCCAACATGAAGTTGTTCAAGCAGGCATCAATATAAGAACTTTTTTTTCCAGATTCATTTATATACTTGCTTTACCAACATTTACCATATTAGTAAAATGACTTTATCATATTTTGCATTTAACTATCCCATTTATCTCTTTTCAAAAACAGGATGCAATTTGCAGATTATTTATTTATTCCTGATATAACAATATTACTGATATTATGGAGTCAGCCACAGTTCCCAGACATGACAAACCCCTCTTAAAGCCTTACTGTTAGGGGGAAAGGAGAGGAATAGAGTAAAGAGGCGAGATGTGGAATACAACAACGACAGGGAGGGAGTTAGAAACGTAGGAAGGGATGTGGTTGAGGTTGTGGTGAGGCTCCTGAAATTCAGCTCATATAAGCACCACTTTGTAAGGTTAAGGAAGACCAGACACATTTTTAATGTTTTATGAACAAGGTAAAATATTTATTCTTAAAAGGGTAATGTTTTATCTGCTTGAAATCTTTGGCAAGAAATTGCTTGAATGCAACTGATAATAGAAGTGATGAAGAAATTAAACCTATGTTCATACCTTTTTGTAGATTGCAAAGATGGTACCGATTGAGACTAGACAGTCAATGTTGGATGAGCCGTCCAAAGGATCAAAGCACACAATGTATTTACCCTGAAGGAGGAAAGGAAACAGAAATAACGTACTCCGTAGTGCTTAGTTGTAAACAAACAAACAGCAGTTACATTTACCAGCACTACTCTCCAAAATGTAATGTTGAATACATCTCCCTGCTTGTGAAACATGGGTTAATCCAAAACTCTTTGCATTGTAAACCCTGGTTAGCCGCCAAATGGTGCGTTTTTGGCTTTTACTGCCTTTAAGTGTAGATCGAGTGGATGCTGTAATGTGTTTTATGCATCCTAGTGCTTGTGCATCCCTGAGGGTGTGCTTGACAAACAAACTAGTAACAAATTCATACAAAAAACTCCATAGAGCTGAATAAAGTCTAAAACACCACAAGGAGCCTTGAACTCCTCCCACAAATGACAAAAAACCCACAAATTTCATCATGGTCATGTAAAGGAACACTGACAGTAAATTCAAACATTATCTTTATAGGAACTGAAACCATTGACTTTTTAACTGAACCAGTTATACGAGAAAGGATCCCATGAGGAAAAGATGCAAAAAACTTGTCATTTCCATGAAGCCAGAGGAAACTGGATGATCCTGTTTCAGTCTGCCAATGGGCCATTCCTAAGATAACGTCAAGATTAACGAAGATTCATCCCAGCTCCAAACATTTTGCTAAGGTCTGTTCTCTTTCCACTCACCCTCATATCTGGCTCTATAATGATGGCTTTGTCATTCTCCTCGGACACCAGCACACAGGAGGTAAAAGATGACTTGATCATGTTGATGATCAGGTCATTGGAGAGTATGTCCAGCTTCTTCACCTGGTCCCCGGTCACATTGGTGCTGCCAGCAATGCCATAACTGATGAGACAAAAAAAAAAAAGTTAGAGCCAGGATTAAAACGCCCCAAAGAATGGCATATTTGAGATTAACCTCTATGAAACCTTAAACGTCTCTACTTTTGTAATGGGATAGGTCTGACTGGAACAAAATCATATTCGTTTTAGTCTCTAGTTTTCGACTGCAAAATAAAAAAATGCAACTGATGCATGACACTGCGTTTTTATACAGGTGATTGTGCAAACTTCTGAATGAATCACTGAGCGGTGTAAGTGTGGATCTCTTAAGCCACAGAAGATTAGCACATTTAAAAGGTTTGTACTCAGGTATGCTAAAGGTACTGTGTACTGTTAAACATACTCATTAAAAATCTGCTATTTTACAATGGATGCTTCCCAGAACATTGCACATATAAATTTCAGAAATGTCCAAATGTGTTTCCAAAAAGGAGGTAAACAGCCTATACAAATTGTAGAATTTCCTTTAAGAATAAATTGCAGTACGAGTGAAAGATATGAGAGGGGGGCGTGGTGTCTTCAGGTATGTGCTTCCTGATTGGCGTACAAGGAACTAATATATCTCTTGCACAGTGTGCCAACATGGATGAATGGAACTGAAACATCATGCACCATTAATCTAAAGCGTTGAAATAACACCCAAACTGAACCTTGCAATGCTCATTTTACAAGACAACATCTCACCCTCTGTTTACTCACAGGTGTGCGATTCCAGCTTTACGCACGGCGCATGAGATGGCTTTCACTGCCGTGCACAGCGAGTTCAGCAGTGTTGTCAGTTCCCCAGTGCCTTTAGCCTTCCTCCCCTCCTCTATAACGAACCGGGTCACTGTGACCACGTTGGTGTCGAAGGCTCCTCGGTCGGACATGACGGTGGATAGTCTCCTGCAGCCTGATAGTTGAGGCTTGGAGGAAACGTTGCAGGACTTAAATGCTCTGAAACGCGGAACTCAGCGGAGGGAGTGTAGAGAAAAGGGCCAATCCAGAGGAGCAGCAGAGGTGTGGCCCAGCTGGAAACAAGACCCGCTGTGTACAAACTAACCCGACCAGTGATGAAATGATACATGTACCAATACAGGGATGTGAACGGAATAAAAGACTCCGTGCATAGCCAGGTGAAACCTGCAGTTGCGCAAACAGGTGAAGGATTTTCAGCAGGTTGGAAACAATGGCGAACTGTTACAAAATGTTCTGATTGTGTGCATAGACCTTTACATTCTTTCTGTGTTTGGATTATGACTTTTGTTTGTATTTCAATAGCCTATCTATCTATCTATCTATCTATCTATCTATCTATCTATCTATCTATCTATGTTTTGGACATGTCACTAAGTATTAAGATTTTATGTTAAACCCTTCCTCTGTTTTAAAAAGCCAGATTCTGCATACGGCAGTTGGATCCTTGGGTCAAAGTGTGAAAAAGATGTAGAGAACACTATGCTGATTGCTGCACTGATAGAGTAACATTTTTAAGTGGAAGCAGTGTGATGGTGTGGGGCGGCATCTGGAAATGAAAAGGCACTGGAAAATGAGGCTTGTCATCATTGGAAGTAATCCCAATGCATAGATATCGAGGTAAGATTCTGTGGCAATCCAACTCCAGGAGTGGAGAGGATGGAATAGCCTGTTAGCAGTCCTGATCTCAACCCCATTGAAAACTTGTGGGATCAGCTTGGGCGTGCTGTTTGTGCCAGAGTGAGCAACACACCTACACTGACTGACTTGCGACAAATATTGGTTGAAGAATGGGATGCCATCCCACAGCAGTGTGTGACCAGGATGGTGACCGGCATGAGGAGGAGGTGCCAAGCTGTTGTGGCTGTGTATGGTTCTTCCACACACCAATAAGACTCCTGTTTGTTAAAGGTTCTCTTTTTTTTGCCCTTTTAAGACAAGTTTATACTGGTCTCTGAGGTCCCCAAAACATGGCTTGTCTGATAAAAAAAACTCCAGTATAGGATTTTTGCATGTCTCAAAAACCCCTCTGTTTCAGCCCTGCTCAGAGCGAGCTGTTTCTATGTCTGTGGCTTTAAATGTTAATGAGCTGTCTGACTCCACCCCTCTCAGAAAATGGATGTGGCTTAATGGATATAGCTCTCCTGATGAGGGTGGAACTTTCTTCCAAGCTGGAAGGCCAACCTAACCTGGGGGCGGGGCTAACTCTCTACGGACATCATGGGGGGAAAATGTGAGAATGGCTTGTTTCAGTGGGGGGAACGGGGGGGGTCTGATTCTTGGGGGGACTGTGGACAGGCCAGGGCCACATATTTTTGTTGGAAAAGCCTGAAAAAGTGTATTTTGCATATGTGACCTTTAAATAAATAAACTGTTAAACTGCCAATATGCCTTGTTACTTCAGACTTCAATCAACCAATCTGCCAAGAAACACTGAACAAGAGTTGATGGCAAATAAGTTGTTTGGCATTGACAAATGTTTCATGGGCAAAATCCACATACTCAGCTCTGCTGCTCATCCCACAAATGCATGTTCCTTACAAATGTGGCACCGATAAGAAGGGAAATCAGCAGCCTTTCCAAACGGTATAAGATTTATTGCCGAGAAGCATTGTTACGACAAAGATATAATCTACCAAACACAAATTTTATTACTTTTTGTGGTAGGTTTGTATAACTTAAGTGGAATTATCTGAAACCAAAATCTGAAAAATGAAAAACTATCTAATAATTTAATGGTAAAACTAACAATAAACCAGACATGGAGGCTTCAATTGTAAAAAGTACAGCTCTTTTAGAAAACCTACAAAGCTATCTTTCATGTTGGTTACAGCACTCGAGTTAATGTGTAGCCCATAGGCTACACATTATTGTAGGCTACTACAATTGGGTGCAAAACCCATAGGCCAACAAACAAAAAACATATATATATATTTAAAATCTCGTACTAGCTCAAACATCTGAGTTTTTGCTGTTGTAAGTGGTCATCTGAATCAGAAGTGTCAGTGAAGGTAATGGGAAATCTTGCCATAGTTGTAGCTATTGTGTAGGGAAGAAAATATTACTGGCTGTAATTAGGCTATCAGTTAGACTTAATTACAGTAGACCTACTCGAATGATTTAGTTGCAATACTTTTGACCTATCGCAGGACTATGGAATTAGAAAGAATACTTACTTACTGATGTTGAAAAAAGGATACTTCACTCTCTGCTAAGGTCTCTGACCACAGTTTCTTTAATATTGCTTTGGCAAATAAACTCCACAAGATGGCAGACTTGGCCAGTCGGCTTCATTTGAGACAGTCACTCTGCGCTGTCCTGCAGACTGTAGGTATGCTAAAAAGTGTTTTGGTATACATGAATTATAATAACAGAACCACTTTATATTTCTTTGTTTTCTTGAGGTTGAAACGTGTTTTCTAAGTCAAAGGCTTTGTTCACTGATACAATGTAAATCCCAACCTCACACTCGCCTCTTTCCCACATAATTTTGATTCTTATGTATTAATGCGCCAGCTGCAACTGCTTTATTGAGAAACACTTAATGCCTCAAGGACTACGTTCTCTTGCGGATGATGACAATCAGCAAGGTTAATTGTTTTTATAGTCTCTAAAGAATGAAGAGCTAAAGAAGAGCTTCTGGGTACATAATAGGTAGGTAATTCACTATACGCTGATATTTCTTATCAATTAATATTTTTACTTCCAGCTAAATGGCTCAAGATTGTCGAATTAACATTAGTTCGTTGGACACCGACATTATGACATCCAGCTTACTCATTAAGAGCTAGCGGTGAGAGTTTACACTGCCGGGGTGAAACAACTTTAAAGTTATAAGACTACAGACTTCTTACTACAGCCTTAGAGCCTTCTGTAGCTGCCCAGACCGCACTAAAACAGGCCCACCTTTCTGCAGGTAAGCTAACTACACCTGTAGACACTGCCTGACCTTCATTAGCACTGAGGGCTTGTCGGGGCACCGACTGCGCATGACCGTGGGTTAACAACTTGCTGCTGAGGCGGACAAGTACAAAGAGACTGCTGGTGTTGCAGACGGGACGTGTCGTGTGCTACGGAGGGTTAAAGTAAAGTTTTGCGTTGAGTTACTACCTTATCTGGGCTATTTGTCTTCCAAGAATTCCACTAAAAGGACGATAATTTGATATAACCGAGGGAAGAAGTTGCACCAAACAGAGAGAGACACTTGGCATTGGGTAAGTTAACATTTCGCAGTCGTTGTTACTTCTGATCGGGAATATGTTTGTTTTCTCGTCCGATAAAGTGGATAAGGTTTTAATTATGTATTTCCCCGAATGCTAGCATGCACGAGCCAGTGACTGCACGAGCCTTTGAGTTAAATGTGCCTCTGATGCGTCTTCTGGGTCAGGTGGTGCTGCAGACACACTGACCAGACAATCCCATGAAGCGCTGCTGGTTAAGCAGGATTATGTTTAAAGTCATATGGCGTTTGTTGTACCTTCTTAAGCCGTAGTAAACTGCAGACTTGTTTTTTTCTCCCGACTTTTTCACAAAGCAGGTGTCATGAAAGTGTCTCACATGGTGTAGTGCCAGTCCCAGGGTTGAACTTTGAGCTCAAAGTGCAGGGAAAAGGCGAGGTAAAAGTCTGTTAATTCATCAAGACTTAACTTGTGAGGCCTCCAAGATGACGGGTATTCCCCAAGGAAACATTGTGTGAAAACACTGACCTGTCTCCTTTATTCAATTTTGAGTTAACCCTAATTATATGACCTACAGTGACTCATCTTGCAGTGGATTTAACAGCTTAAACCTGTTTCCACCTCAGTCAAAAACACCTTAGTCAAACGACTAAAGCTACAAGAACTGTTTTACTTTGCCAGTGCTAACTTTCATCACCTCTTCATAAAGATAGCCTCCAGAACAGTGCTGTACTCCAAACAAAAGTGCCCTTGTAATCTCCTGTAAGGGGACTGTCATCAACTATGAAATGTTGCCCTCACTGGTCATATCCGGTCTCCGAATCATAAAGCAGAGCTAATATTATCCACCATCTTCTGATTTAGTATGCCACTACCTATTTTCCTTACTGCATTTGTATAAGTCAGGCAGGTAAAAGCTCTGCCAGAGCCTAAAGTGGGGAGCTAATGCATTTTAGAAGCAGAATAAAGGGGATATAGACCTCAATGGTGGTCTTTTTTGTATTTAGAGGGGAGCTGGGATCAAATGGAGGGCTCCTCATCCTCAGCTGAGCTCAGGGGCTTTTCCTCTTTTCTATAAAGCGCTGAATTGATATGTCAAGGGGAAGTATATGAGCTCTGTGACTGAGGTTTAATGAAATTCTTTGGCTTCCAGTGTGGCACTTTTGACATAAACCTGAATCCATTTTTCTACACTTGAGTATAATAAGAATAGAGATTACAAACAGTGCTTTCATCATTTGGAGACCAAGAAAGGATCCTTTCAAATGTAAAGAAACAAACCTGGGGATCTTTTGTATTTTGAAAAGGAAAAATACCTTTAAAGGAATTTAATAAAAGAATATTTCTGTGTTAAACTCTGTATTTTTTTATTTAGGGAAAAAAGAGTGTTTTTTTCTGATCAGTTTGTTTACTTTTGATTTATTACCCTGAAAAATTCAGATGCAGTCCTGCTTTATTACTCTTAATACTGACTTTTAAAAAATATGATACAAATACACTTGTTGTCTTAAGTGCAGTAACTTAAAGCTCAGTTACACATCATGTGCTTCAATCTTAATCCAGATTTAAAGCATGCAGCTGGGTCTAAACAGAGCCTTACCTTTCACACTTTAATGCACTCAACACATGTAGAGAGATTTCATCTCACACATTAACAAAATACCAGAAACATCCCTTCATACAACACATTTCAAGACAACACAAAGAACGTTTGAAAAATTAAATGCCATAAACATCTACAACAGTTTGAACAAAATGTTGCCAAGTATCCATTAGATTGGATTTTCTGTTCAGTTTTTGTGTTAAATTGCTTTACTTTTACTTAAGTGTACCTAATAAACAATCAGTGGAGCCTTTGTGACTTACCTGAATCTGAGATATAGGCTGGACTTTTTTTTTCCTGCTTGCTTGTCCTTGACAGTTGAACTAAAGAGTTGTGTTGTGGAAACTTGTACCAGCAGTTCAGTCTTGTTTATAGGCCATCATAAGGGACATCATGTCTTTGAGTTGTTGTCTGTCTGTCCATTAGTGTTTTGTTGTTGTTTTTTTAAATCTATCATTGATTTAACATTAAAAACGTTTAAATTTGAAATAAAAATGCACACATTATATCAAAGTTGAGAGTCTTAAGTATAAATACAGTCATAAGAGTAAGAAAACCCAGTTTCAAAGCTGGAGGACCTGCAAAATGCTTTATCATACATATTTAGCACCCACATGTAACACTAGCTGCAGTGCCCTTATTGATTTTCAAAGCTGTGAATGTCAAGGTAGGATCTTTGTGTTGTGCATACTGCTGCAGCAGATGTAGGTCTACAGATGAGTCTGGCTCTGCTCACCTGTTTGTTGTTATACGCATTCTTAGGAGGACTTTTGTTGGATCTTTTTGTAAAGAATCTAGATTATAAGTGTGATTTGTGCTTTATCAGAAAAAATAAAGTGCCAGATTATTGTTTTTTGGATTGATTGAATTCTAATTGGAAGGGAAAATGTGATTATTGTTTCAGCCTTTCAGGGAAAGTGCTCTTTTAAGATTATATGTGCAAATAAATGCACTGTTTTGGTTAGCTGGTGGTTATTTATTAGCATAAATGTATCATAAGTGTTAGCATGCTGGTAGCTCATGTGCTTCTAGTTTATCACTGATGTTTCTGAGCTGAGAGTCGTTCGTTCTCTAACAAGCTTAGCGTTAAATCTGTACATTGTGCATGTCTTCTAGCACACAGAGCTTTCGCAGCCTCTCACTATTTCCCCTCTTACACATAAGCAGGATCGGGTGGGAGCACAGCCTAGCGTCGGTTGGTACATCAGGCTTAGCAGAGCACTCTGGATCCTCACATCCTCAGGCTCGGCCATGCAGCCTGCCTCTGTGGACATATGGCAGAGGTCTCTCAATTAACACCTTAGTGAGACGACCCCTCTGTCCACATGATCAAAGCCTGGCCTCCTCTGCTCGGATGTGTTACCCCTGACCTCCACCTCCCTGTGATTATGACTCCCATCCCTCAACTGTTTGCTCAGAGAATATGACTTCCACTCGGCTTCCCTGTCTGAGTAGGTTTCATGTCAAATTTGGCCTTGCTTTTCTTGCAGCTGAGCAGTTTTTGTGGAGTCCTTTCAGTGGTGTTTGCTCTGTAATTTAAGTAGAGGGAATACAAAGTTGTAATTTTAGCTTTGGTTGAACATCTGCGCATGCTTCTCTTGCATGTTTGGTGCTTAAATTACAGCATTTTTGGCTCCTTTAGCTCAAAAAGATTACTCTGATATGAGATTTTACGCTGAAGAAACCACATACTGGTGTCTGTGTATGACTGTGGAGGTGAAGGGAGTTGATACAGCTGTTCGTGCCTCAGAGTGTGGGATGAAGACCTACATGAGCTCCAGGGTCTGCCCTGTTATTACAAGATCAAACCTACTTTAAGTAGTAGATCCACATAAACTAAACAATTAGATCTCCCCTGCAAAAACTGAACCATACTAAGATCTGAGAGTACATGCTTAATGAATGTTTAATCTGTTTTGTGAAATATGAGTTACACTACACAAGTTGCCTTTATGAATAAACCTGTGACTTTTAAAATAACAAGACAAAGAGAAAAGATTTTATAGGATCTTCTGAATTTAATGCAAAACTGTGCAAGGATAGTTGAGGTTGAAGGGTATCCTCTTGAAAGATTTCCACAAGCTTAGGGCAGCTGCTGGGCAAGCCACACATTGTTTACAAATTTGCAGGGAAGTCATTATTGGAGTGATCAAAGCTCTGGCAGAACTGGCAGAAAATCTTTTTAAATCAGTTCTTACTGGATTTGGAGGCTTAACAGAGTCTGAGATGGCCTGAGATGGATTGGGAGGCCTTTGTGTTGGCTGAGACTTAACAGTGTACGTACAGATTTGATTGCTTCATCATTGTCCAAATAAAAAAGAATTGGCAAGTGTTTTTGTCCTATTCTTCTAATTGTGAGATGTGTCTAACAGACAATGGTATAAAAAGAGTACTTCTACTTGCACCGCCAGTCGAACCCAATGGCATCTTATATAGTTTGTTTACCCCCACTGCATAAGCCTATGTTGTTGCCCTTTTTATTCAAAAATCTGGCAAGAATGCTGCAAAGTACAGCTGCTTAGCCCACACAAGTGCAAAGTTCTGAACATGAACATTAATTAACAAGTAAACGTTAGCATTTTGGACCAGTTTATAGGCATCTGGCAGGGACCACAGGGACTTGTTTTCACAGAATTGTTGAGCCCCCTGCCCTTCCTCTAAACCCTCTTTTAGGTAACAAGATGGCCTAGTTTGGTGCTTCTCATTGGTAAAATTGGAAAAACAGCAAAGTTGATTCTCCATTTTACCATCCAAGGGGCTGTTTACGTGGCTTATGAGGATTTTTAGATTTTTTCTTTGTTGAAATCACATTTCCAGGTGCATCAAGACCGGCAAAATTGTTAATGTTAAACCAGTTAAAACGGTCCTCAAAGATATTTGAATTATTGTAGAGTGTAATTCAATAACCCTACTTTTACTTAGCTTTATTAAAAAGCTCCTCTACTCTTTTGTGTCCAGTAATGACTCGATGAGAGGAAGCTTTGTACTGCTGATGGTAGACCTGATAACTTCTTTTGCCTTTAAGGCCTGCAGGACTGAAGCCGCTGTCAGGGGCATCTGCTGGGGTCGTGAACTGGGCTAATCGACCGTGCACCTCCAACCATCACAGGAGCAAACAGACACATATTCAAGACTCTTGAATTCTAACAGTAATGCTTTAAATATTATTTGTGTCTCTCTTTACCTGGATAGTGTTTCATCTTCAAGTCACTTGTAGTATTGATAATCTTTGGATGATTCATTCCAGCTTGTGTAGTTCAGCTCATGTGTCTTGTGTGGGAAATTGTGGCAGTAATTGAAGGTGCTTCTCTGTGCAGCTGGGATTAACCACAGCTAAACCTTGAAGTGTGTTTCACAAAGATGTTTTGTTTCCTGGTATGTTAATTCCTTTCTTTCATTCATTCATTCCTGCACTCAGTCATCATGTGCTCTGATGATATAGAGGATTAGTAGAGATCAATGACATTTGCTGTTTGCACTTCAGTTTATTTATAGAAATTCAGTCTCTTAGCTTGGTTTCTCTTATTTTCTCTTAAACATTTGTCTGATATCATGGAAAAATGTATTGGTAATTGTTTTCAAAGTAGAAGAATCTTCATTTGACCCACCTTTCACAAACATTTCAGCAAATTGCTGTAAGGCTTTGACCAAGCTGTGTTTTACACAACATGTTGAAACAAAATACAACTGGATTCAGAGTTTCAGATTATTTGAAATATTTTCTGTAGAAGGGAAGTTTCAGCCGTGCTTAAGTGGACAACCATATGCTTCAGACTTAATCGTCTGTACCACAGCTAAAGTGATAATCCCGTGAATTAGATTAATTGCACACCTAGACACCCTGAAAGAAATGCACATAGCTTGATGAGGCTTGCTGTAAATATTTTTTTCCGCCACTCCTGCCTGTTGTGGTCTGATATAAAAACAAATATTTGACAATGAGAGGAGTGGCAGTAAAACCAGATTGTGGTGGGGCAGGGTACCCTTAAACACCTAATTATCTTTCACTGCCTTTTGCATGCTTCAAGAAAAATGCATTTCACTGTTCATGAATGCTACATGGCCAAAGTTTCATACAAAGTAGAAGGCTGTGCTGTCGATACGCTGGAAAATATCCTTTACTGTTTTACAGGCTTGGAAGATACTTTGAGAAGGGAATTCAGTTGTGTGGTAACATTTGTTAAAAAGATAAATATTTTTTTTTTTTCATAATAAAACCTCAAATATAGTTGGAAACGTAGTATACCATGTGTTTGGTGAAGTAAACTAAACCGCTGTTACAAAAACAAGCCAAAGCACAACAAAAAGGAGGTGAAAATAAAAGTCACAAAGTACTGCATGATTAATCACTAATATTTATATCTGCCATCATAAAAATATGAGTGATTAGCAAGCGTTTTAATGTTGCCTCTAATCTGCTGAACACATGTATTTTCTTACCCCTGACTCACTTTAAAGCTGCTCCAGACACGGAAGGAGCAACATGATTTGTTAAAGACTTAATCAGAGTTGCTGCATTATTGACTTGAGAAGTATCCCTCAATCTGTAACCCTGATTTGTTAGACCAGCACTCCTGTTGTAGTTTAGATACAGAGAAACCTAAGTAGATTTGATGTGGTACAGAAAAGCCCGTACGGCAGCAAAACTTTGAAGGTTCTATTTACAAACTTCATGTCGGTCTTTGTGTCAGGTGGAGTTGTCAGTTTGTAGAAGCAGCTCCTCCTCAGGTTGTTATTATCCTGTCAGAACTTCTTGTGAATGAAAGGCAAGTCTTTAGAGAAAGGGAGGAGTGACAAAATCCCGCCCGTTTCTTGTATGTTAAGCAGGACAAGGCAGGTGCAGAGGGAACTCAGGGCTCAATTGATACTGTGATAATCCCTCAGCTATGCAGACATGCACAGACTTTGTCAGTCAAGTTGAAGCATTCCACAAAAAGGCAGACTGGGTGCTTTCAGTATAGCCAAAAAACACAGCATATTATGACAGGCAAAATGGTGTAAAGAGGCGGCCCACTGGCCTTGTTTGTGGCCTTGTACACCTATATGCTATTTTTATTTATTTATATTGATGCCTTAGTCAAAAAATATACCTCTGTTTTTGCATGTTTTTGTTGGTAACAAACCACAGCACAGTGGCAGGGATTCAGTGGAAACTAAAACTTGAGAGGGCAAGGTGCAAAATGAACACATACAAGAGAATTGGTTCTGGCTTTAGAAGTCCTTCATTTAAAAAAAAAAAACAAATTTAAGAACATATTTAGAAAAAAAAAAAACAGAAAAGAGTGAAAAATGACCCCAGTGGCAAGAATCTGTCAATATGAAACATGGGATAAATATATAAGAAATTGACGTAGCTTAGTTATTGGGTGTTAGATGTGGCACACAATAAGAACAATAAGAATAGTCCCAGCAAATCTTTAATAAGAGTCAAATCTAATTCATTTGACAAAGTCTGAGTTTGAAAGTTCTTTAAAATTATGAATAAAAAAAATAATTGAGATAGAGATAAAAAAAAAGTTGTAAGAAAGGTGCATCTCTGGATTGAGTGATATATTATAATTTTCCCTGTGCTTTTTACCCAAAGGCCGTTTGTATGCAAACACCCCCTAGTCCTCAACACCTCCATATTACTAAGCACCACAGAAAGAGTGGCTGTGTCTCCTGCCAGCGATGCAAGTGTTTATGGCTGATGGAAGCCCTGAGCCTCCACGACTGGTCACCAGCATGCTCATATTACATTCTCCCTCACTGGCTGGTATTGTCAGGTTACAATGTGTGTGTGTTCGGTGTCTGAACAGCTTTGTTGTGATTGGTTCTTGCTGCGCCGTGTGAGACAGCACAGGGTGACGTCTCCATGTTTAATCCCTCATTTCTCTCTGGGATGTTTTGTCTCTGGTTGTTCTGGGAGCAGACTGTGAGCTGCAGCTTAGAAAAATGCTTCCACTAAATAACTCTGAGATCTTTAAGACCTGAGTAAGGTGAGTGAAGAGTATAGTTTTTAAGTTGGTAATGAAAATATTGCTTATAAACAGTTTTTTATGTTGTTTTTCCTCTGTTGTCTTTAGTTTTTAGCTACATGGCATCAGGGAACCTGCAGATAAGGAGACCTTTTCTCTATTATTATTTTTTAATTGAGATTTTTTTGAATGAGTGCAGCAATGACCCATTATTTCCTTTCAAAAACTTGTACACTAAAATGTTGTGTTTTTAAACTTCTACACAATAATTGGTTCAGTGGAATAACATTGCATTTTGTTGCTTTTTCTTATGAGCTAAGCAGCATGCGTATTATCTAAGTTGGTATGAACGGTTGGAGGATTCAGTCTGAGTTTTTGGGGGTAAGGATTATGTTATGTCTACAGCTACAAAGATCCAGTCTGATCCTAATTCATACACACTGTTTTAGCTGAAATGAGCAGTTTTGTTAATTTAATTACTTTTTGCTACTTATTTCTGAGTCTTCTCCCTGTATATTACCACGGTACTGAATGTGCTGTTTGGTTTTGTGTTTGTTAGCTGGTTGAAAAATGTAACTGAAGCTCTTGTTCTGATAAAACATGCACCAAGATGCCACTTTTCATGGTTCAAGTGGTTATTTTGTGACATAACAATGCAAGATGCCTGTCTTTGAACCTGTTTCTACACATTTGTCATCATCCACACTCCCCAGAGAAAACAAGTGAACATAAACTGTGGTGATTTGTTGCACAGCCTGTGTTCTGTGTGTTTATAGAGGGAGAGGCAGAGTGGGTAATTCTTGGCACATTTTTCTCCATGTATAGCCTGTAACTTCTGCAAATCTGTGAGAGGAAATAGCCAGTAATCTGCCCTGCAGTAAGGGTAGCTGATATAGGAGATATGATTGGGGATTTGGTCTTGATACTCACCCAAAGATCATGCGAAAATGCAGATTGTGAAAAAGAAGACATAAGCCTTGGTTTACGCTTGAAAATATCTTAACGCTCTTCTCAGATTGCAAGCCTGTTTGCTGTGTGCAGCTGCTGCGTGTATCTGCTCCGGCCTGCACCCTCATGGCTTTCATGATGCTGCCTGTTGGCTGCTTTTCCCTGCTGTAACCGCCCTGTCTTTCTTCATAAGTTTTACCATGATAAATCTCTATACAGGTGACTTGAATCATTGTATAGCCTAACTGATAAAATTCATAATGAAAGCAATCTGTACAAATGAGGTGAGTTTCCCCGCAGAAATGCCTAACTGGGCTTTTATTTTGAAAAGCACAAGCAGTGGGGAGCAGGTGGCCTACTGGTTAAAGGTGCTCCCCATGTACGCGGGCGGCCCGGGTTAGAATCCGGCCTCATGACCCTGTTTCCGACTCTATCCACTGTCTTCCTCTATCTAATAAAGGCACAAAAATAGCCCCAAAAAAAAAAAAAGCACAAGCAGGAATTGTCCTCATACTGTTTATCCTGCCTGTGACATATCCAGCTTATGTGGAAACTAAAAGCTCCAGCAACAGTTTATTTAGAGAACAACATTAACAGACTAACACATTTTGGCTTGTGGTTGTCATCAGGGGCGATAAGATGGCAAACATATAGTTCTACTGATGAGCACATTCATATCTGCTAAAACAAGGTAAAGATGGCTCTCTATTTACATTTTCCTTCCTATTTTGTCTAAGATGTGCACAGCTCCTGGGAAAAAAAGGCAAGCCTTCTTTTCTGTAGGTTCTCCATGTGTCAGACCCACGTAAGATGTGCATGTAGTGTGGCTCTCATGCAGGCGGTCTGAAAATCGTGACTCGATAACGTGAGCCTAAATTAAAATCAAGCCGGGATGCTGCCAAGACACAGATGCCACACGCCCAGTCTGAAACGAGCATTAGACAAGAAGTTAATACTTTGCGAATGTGCTGACTGCCCTTGGATGTTTGTTGTGGTGCAAAAATATCTGCAATGGCATGATCCCATCATCATGCACCAACAACTACCTTCTAACTGTTTTTCTTTTCTTTTCTTTGTTTCTTTTTTTCTTGCTTACACGTAATATTGAGTCATTTTCATATGAATACACAAGTAGTCATACTTGAGTATTCATATAATCATTTCTAATCCGTTGTCTCTAAGTCTTATTCTAAAAAATAAGGATATGAAATGTTTTCTTGGCATGTTCCTTTCATGTAAGTAAATATCTGATATGTATTGTGCATGTGACTAAGTCATACAGTCAGGTGAAGAGATCAGCTCTCTGAAGTGGTCTTAAAAGCTGTTGTTCCAGTCAGGAGGTCTTTCATAAAACTTGTATGTGAACTTTTTCCTTTGATTTTGTGTATAAACATCTTTCCTGAAGAAAGAGGTTGGGGTGTTTTTTCAGTGAACCTTGAAACTGGAGTGGTAAAATATTTCCTCCTGTGGTTAGTGGGGGCTTTGTTTACAGTGGAGATTGACTCCCTGGTGACACCATTGATCTTATCTGCTGCTTAAAGCTACTGTGTGCATGAAGGTCTGTTGTCAGCGCACCACACTGGAAGCATTTTTAGCATGTGGCTGTTAAAAAATCCTAAATTAATCATAACATTGCAGCTGATCAAATTAATAACAGCATGCCAGTTGTCTTGTGATAAAAGCTTTTTTTTGATGTGCCAGCGCTTCTGTGATGTGCTCTGTGATGTTTATGGAGAGTGTGACTTCGGTCCTCATCACTGTGCTGTGGTGAAGTCAGGTTGACAAAGGCGCTGCACACTCTCGGGTTTCAGTTTCCACAAAGTGTGGGACAGGTCGCCATAGCAACACTGTCCACAGCCGTTATCCTTGACTGGTCCCACGTTTTCCTTCAGAGCAGAAAGAGCACAGGTTCCTCTGCCTCTTCCTCTGATAGCTAGCTGCAATCATAGGATGGATTGGGAGGTCAGATAAGTTATGCTTTTATTAATAAGCATTTTGATGTTGCGGCAGCACGACAAAGGCTGAAACAGTACAGATATAGAATTAAGGCAACCTAATAACTAGTGATAGAGTAAAGAAAGTGAATGTTCACCAACAGATCAAGAAATTCTGCACATCAGTATCCCATATGTGGCATCTGTGGCAAATGTCTTAACAGCTGAGATGATTTGTTCATCGAAGTGTTTCTACAAACTCTTTGTAGTTGATTTGTCAACTTAATTGAATCAAAGATGCTGTTTAGTCTTCTCAAGTTGTATGATGAAGCTTTTTCAAGTTAAGGTGCTCTAACAAAATCAACATTTACAGGCACATCTCAAAAATTAGAATATCATGAAAACGTTCAATATTTTTTGTCACTCATTTCAGAAAGTGAAACCCATATATTATATACAGTCATGGATGAAAGTATTGGCACCCCTGGAATTTTTCAAGAAAATACACCATTTCTCCCAGAAATTGTTGCAATTACAAATGTTTTTGGTATCCACATGTTTATTTCCTTTATGTGCACTGGAACAACACAAAAAATCCAAAGAAAAAAGACATAATTGACAAAATTACTAGCACCCTTTTAAAACTGTGGATGAATCATTTTATTTCAAGCATGTGATTCTTATTTAAACTCACCTGTGGCAGTAACAGGTGCTGGCAATATAGAAATCACACCTGAAGCCAGTTAGAATGTATAAAAGTTGACTCAACCTTTGTTGTGTGCCTGTGTGTGTCACACCAAGCATGGAGAAGAGAAAGAAGAGCTGAGAATCATCTGAGGACTTAGGAAGCTAAATTGTGGAAAAATATGAACATTCTCAAGGTTTCAAGACCATCTTTAGAGATCTTGAAATTCCTTTGTCCACTGTGCATAATATAATCAAGAAGTTTATAACCCATGGAACTGTGGCTAATCTCCCTGGACGTGGACAGAAGAGAACAACTGACAAAAGAATGCAACGCAGGATAGTTAGAATGGTGGATAAACATCCTCAGTCAACTTCCACACAAATTCAGGCTGTCCTGCAGACTCAGGGTGCAAAAGTGTCAGCTCAGACCATACGTCGCAATCTGAATGAGATGAGGCGCTATGGCAGGAGACCAAGGAGAACCCCACTGCTGACAAAGAGACATAAAAAAGACAGACTGGAGTTTGCAAAAATGTACCTGAGTAAGCCTCAATCCTTCTGGGAGAACATTTTGTGGACAGATGAGACTAAGGTAGAGCTTTTTGGAAAAGCACGTCATTCTACTGTTTACAGAAAATGGAATGAGGCCTACAAAGAAAAGAACACAGTACCCACAGTCAAACATGGTGGAGGTTCAAGGATGTTTTGGGGTTATTTTGTTGCCTCTGGCACTGGGTGCCTTGACTGTGTGCAAGGAATCATGAAATCTGGAGACTATCAAAAAATTTTGGGCCGCAATGTAGGGCCTAGTGTCAGAAAGCTGGGTCTGCATCAGAGGTCATGGGTGTTCCAGCAGGACAATGACCCGAAACATACCTCAAAAAGCACCAAGAAATGGTTGGAGACAAAGCGCTGGAGAGTTCTGAAGTGGCCAGCAATGAGTCCAGATATAAATCCCATTGAACACCTATGGAAAGATCTTAAAACTGCTGTTGCAAGAAGCACCCTTCAAATCTGAGAGACCTGGAGCAGTTTGCAAAAGAAGAGTGGTCCAAAAATCCAGTTGAGAGGTGTAAGAAGCTTGTTGATGGTTATAGGAAGTGATTGGTTTCAGTTACTTTTTTTCCAAGGGTGAGCAACCAAATATTAAGTTGAGGTGCCAATAATTTTGTCCGGCCCATTTTTGAGTTTTGTGTAAAATTATGTCAGTTTTGTCTTTTTTCTTTGGATTTTTTGTGTTGCTCCAATGCACATAAAGGAAATGAACACATGTATACCAAAAACATTTGTAATTGCAACAATGTCTGGGAGAAATGGTGTGTTTTCTGGAAAAATTCCAGGGGTGCAAACACTTTTTCCATGACTGTAGACTCATTACACATAGAGTGAAATATTTCAAGCCTTTATTTCTTGAAATGTTGATGATTATGGCTTACTGATAATGAAAAGCCAAAATTCAGTGTCAAAAAAAATTAAAATATTGCATAAAATCAATAAAAATGGATATTTTAAACAGAAATAGAAAGTATCTTCATTTCTATGCACTCGATACTTGGTTGGGCCTCCTTTTTCATGAATTACTGCATCAATGCGGTGTGGCATGGAGGCGATCAGCCTGTGGCACTGCTCAGGTGTAATGGAAGCCCAGGTTGCTTTTATAGCGGCCTTCAGGTCATCTGCATTGTTGGGTCTGGTGTCTCTCATCTTCCTCTTGACAATACCTCATAGATTCTCTATGGGGTTCAGGTCAGGCCAGTTTGCTGGCCAATCAAGCACAGTAACACCATGGTCATTGAACCAGCTTTTGGTACCTTTGGCAGTGTGAGCAGGTGCCAAGTCCTGCTGGAAAATGAAATCAGCATCTCCATAAAGCTTGTTAGCAGAAGGCATCATGAAGGTCTCTAAAATGTCCTGGTAGATGGCTGCATTGACTGTGGACTAAAGAAAACACAGTGCACCAACACCAGCAGATGCCATGGCAGCCCAAATCCTCACTGACTGTGGAAACTTCACACTGGAATTCAAGCAACACAGATTCTGTGTCTCTCCACTCCTCCTCCAGACTCTTGGACCTTGATTTCCAAATGACATGCAAAATGTACTTTCATCTGAAAAGAGGGCTTTGGACCACTGAGCAACAGTCCAGTTATTTTTCTCCACAGCCCAGGTGAGACGCTTCTGACGTTGTCTCTGGTTCAGGAGTAGCTTGACACGAGGAATGCCACATTTGTAGCCCCTGTCTAGGTTTTGTTTGTGCGTAGTGGCTCTTGATGCGCTGACTCCAGCTTCATTCCACTCCTTGTGAAGCTCCCCCAAACTCTTGAATGGATTTTGCTTAACAATCCTCTCAAGGCTGCAGTTATCCCTTACGCTGGTGCACCTTTTCCTACCACACTTTCTCCTTCCACTCAACTTTCTATGAATATGCTTGGATACAGCACTCTGTGAACAACCAGCTTCTTTAGAAATGACATTTCTTGGCTTATCCTCCTTGTGGAGGGTGTCAGTGACTGTCTTCTGGACATCTGTCAAGTCTGCAGTCTTCCCCATGATTGTGTAGCCTACTGACCCAGACTGAGAGACCATTTAAAGGCTCAGGAAACCTTTGCAGGTGTTTTGAGAAAATTAGCTGATTAGGGTGTGACACCATGACTTTCCAATATTGACCTTTTTAACAATATTCAAATTTTCTGAGACACTGAATTTTGGGTTTTTATTATCTGTAAGCCATAATCATCAGCATTTCAAGAAATAAAGGCTTGAAATATTTTACCCTCTGTGTAATGAGTCTATATAACATATGGGTTTCACTTTCTGAAATGAGTGACAAAAAATATTTAACTTTTTCATGATATTCTAATTTTTTTGAGATGTACCTGTAATTTATCAGTTAAAACAAAAAGAAGAAAACAAACTATATTGTCTGGAATGGTGCAAACAGTTAAGTGATATGATATCAAATGAGCTAATCTTTTCCGATTAGCTCATTTGAAATGAAAACAGGATGTGTTGGTACAATGTTTCCTTGCAAAGTTTTGACCTCAGATGTAACGAATTATGTTTCACATTTCCAGTTTATCAGTTGTCCTTTGTTGCCTCAGCTTCCCTCCCTTCCTTTGTTGTTGGACTGTTTTAAATATTCAGTGACATCTGCCACCAAACCTCTCCACCAGTTCATGCTGATTGTCTCTACCCTGAAATAATAGCCAAGCACAGGTCACCACTCAAGTCAATATTTGTTCATGGACATCGCCTTCTGCACAGAGGGCTGTCTATTCATTAGAGAGGGTTAGTGATGGTTGAGTCCATAATAAAGACTTTATTGTTATTATTATTTAATCTGAGTACACAAAGAACCCTGAACAGGCATCTTCTTTAAGTTTGTTATTGAGGTCTTAGTAATATGTCTTTTGTTTGAGTGCCTCATCAACTTTTGAGTTTAAAAAAGCTTGCAAAGTCTTAACAGAGCTGTTGTATAAAACAGGCTTAGTTTTATCTCTGTTAGAGTTGTCCATATAGCTGAAAAGACATGACTGGCTATCAAAACATGACTTCTCATGAGCAATACAAGTGATGGTGAATAATTTTGACAGCACTGGGAGAACTATTGTTTTTCTATTTTCCCTCCTTCTTCATTCCCAAAGGTGACATTGAAAATTCCCAGAATGTCCCTGGAAGTTAATCCCTTTGTTCAGCAGGAGGATCCCCACTTCCACCAAAAACATAGGGCAGCCATAATGCCACAGTGTTTCCAGTGGAATGTCACAGCTATTGTTGACCAGAGTGACTCCCACTGGGAAGACACCCCCCTCCTCCTCACCCCCTCACCCCTTCACTGCCAACACAATACAATGTGTTGCATTCTAGCTATGAAGGCATGCTACTGTTTTCGTAGCCTGTGACCCTGTGACCGCGAGCCGAGCCCCGAATAATGAAAAAAACCACACGGAAGTCATTAGTTAGTCCAAACAGTTAAAACAGCTTCCTCTTCACAATGCCTATGGGAATACTTACTTTTACTTTTTCATTCAGAATTTTTTTCTAAAAAGATATGATTTATAAGTAATACTTAAAATGAAAAAAATCATATGAATGAATCAAGTTTTTGTGTTTATAACTTACAAATACCTGTATTGCCTGTACTGTCTTATTAAAAATTATTGTCTGAGGTTGCTAGGAATGTATCTTAGATGTTTTTGCTTCACCTGAATTACATTTGAAAACCTTAAAATTAGAGATGTCCTGATAAGGTTGCTGCTGTTATGATCAGATATGAGTGAGATTGGCCAACTTGTGAACCAAAGGTAGGAAGTGGCATAAAGAATGACTACAGATTTATATATGTGATTTAATAGATTCAAAAATGTGTCAGTACCTTACTCGGCATCTGCGTAACCATAGCAACATGTCATAGTCCCTCACTCCTATTTTGTTTCACCTTCTGAAGCACTGATCAATTCCTCAACATGTAGGACAGCTTGCAGCCTCACTGGCTGCTCATAATGACACGAAAGAAAGAGTAAAAATTCCAAGACAGCACAAATTTGGAGTTGTTTCATTGTTTATGCGGTTTAAAACAGCAGAAGAAGACAGAATTCCAGTTTCATCTTCTAGGTCTTCTTTCCAAGTGCAATGTGAGCGAACCAAACCACTTGAAAGTGCAACAATGTTCAAATTTCAGCCCCAAACTGAACCACGTCCCTCGGACTATCAGGTGTGAAAGCAACCTTACAATGCTAGTGTGCTTCATATTTATTGGTTGGCAATTCATTTAGTCAGTATAATTACTCTATACCACACACAGTGCTTCTCACACCTAAATATTACCACAACTACAGTTGATCAGATTTATTTTTTGCTGACTAGAAACATAAATTCCAATCTACTGGTGACCTATTTGTAAGAAAACTGATCATTCCTGATCATTCAGATCATCTCAAACTAAACTAATCAATTAAATGTTCTTTATGGTGATAAAAAACACAAAATTGTAACATTCTGACTTGAGCTCTTATGCTCATTTCTGGCCATTAGACTACTCCAAGAGTTTTTAACACTGCAGGTCACACTAAGCCGTTTACATCAGTTTACTTTACATTGATACACTGATAATGAAGGCTGTTATCAATATTAACTAATCCCATTAAAGCTCATTGAAATACATTACCCTGACGCAGCATTGAGAGCACTTTTGGGTTAAGTGTGTTGTCCTAGGACACAGTGAGCTCTAACATTTTTGTACCACCAAAAGTTTCTAAAACCCAAAAATACTTCGATAATGTTTTGCTTGATTTAAGTGAATTTAATTTTGTGTAATCTCAGCTTTATTACGTTGATTGAATCCTTTGATTTAAACACACGTGGCATGTCAGAGTTTGTTAACAGTTTCCCTGTCTTCTTTCAAAGTGGCTCAGCCTCTTTCTGAACCAAACAGCCATTTGGTGCTTTAACGACTTCCAGAAGCTGTTGAGGTTAACTGTCAGAAGATGGGGAGTCTTTTTTCTTGTTGTTCTTGGAGAATGGAAACTTACTGAGGGGTCTGT
This sequence comes from Cheilinus undulatus, assembly GCF_018320785.1. Classification (NCBI taxonomy): domain Eukaryota; kingdom Metazoa; phylum Chordata; class Actinopteri; order Labriformes; family Labridae; genus Cheilinus; species Cheilinus undulatus. The sequence continues at coordinate 25,782,597 of NC_054869.1, read as the reverse complement.
CAGACTGTCAGTATGATAGACATATGTTTGCAGTGCAAGGTTTGTGTGTGACAGTGCTTTTTCAAGCTTAGGTGCATGGTTTGAACAATATAGTTTGGTGATAAGTAGCTGTGTTAGCAGTGTGAGGGACTGTTTATTTGCACAGACCCTCTAATCCTAGTATTTCAGCAGTACTCCACTATTTTGGTGTAATTTAAGTTTTGCTGCAGTTTTTGTTTAGAGCAAAAATCTTGATGCAGAGTTGCAGTTATATACATGTTTTCTCATAGTTTAGAGCATTTGGTGATTATATTGAATGAATCCAGTCTATAAGGGATCGTCATGTTCATCTTTCAGTGCATGGTTGAAATGTTAACAAGTTGTGCTGCTAACAATAATGGTGCAGCCTGGAGTCAATACCATCTTGATGCTAAAACATTGTTATTTTTGATGCAACACTAATGTGCAGACCTTGCATGTAGTATGGAATAATGTGGAAGAAGTTGGGTTTTCCTCACATAGGATTTTAGCCAGTAATAGTCTTAATTTTAAGTTGTAATGCAAAAAGGGTTACATTATGGTTTTTTTAAATGAAAAAGTGTACATGACCAGATTAACATTTAAATCTACACGTCAACTGCTTTGTTGACTCTTTAATTCCTGTTTATTATTCTGGTATTCGATTTTTATTCCTGATAGGATGTTTCAGCTTGTATCAAAAGTGTCTTTTGTGGGTCATGTTTTTGATTGAATCTGGTGAATCACCAGCGTCTTTATGCTCTTTGTTCTAATACTTCTTCCATGCCTCCCCCATAGGAATAATTAGACTTTCAAATTTGGATCCTTTGGACAGAAAGCTGTCAGTAAGGCCTTCTGCAGTGAGTGACAAAGAGAAGTGTTTCTTTGGGCCTCGTTGTTACTGTCATCATATCAAAATACCACCCCCCTCCTCACATGCACCTTTTTTATCTCCCACTCTCTCAGTGGAACAAATCATTTAGCTCCCACCCTAATGGGATTTGTCCGCACTCTTCCTCCCTCCCTTCCTTCCTCTTGTCTCTTTCATTCGCATACTTGAGTCCGTCTTTGAGCTCGTCTCTTTTGGGATCAACTCCTAGAAAAATTCAAGTGGTTCAAATTATTGGAAAGCTTTAAAGGGGAAATTGAAAATCTCAGTGTACTCATTAATTCACAGTTTTAGATCTTGCCTCTTTCTGAATATGTTGCCTAAAGTTTCTGGTAGTGTAATATCAAGGATTAAGTGACCCTTATCTAAGCTCAGAGCCACATATACTTCAAATAAACTCTTTATAGCCACTTTATTAGTGTCCCAGCAGCTGATTAGGGATAAAAGCAAGTCCCCAGGATTAGCATGCTCAATATATCAGTTGACATATGACACTGAAGCTTTTTTATCAGACCAAACCTCTGATATCATCACCGCATTTAGCAGTGCGGCCCTGACGATGCTGTGATTAACAATGAGGCCAGCTGAGAGCAAGCTGAGAAAATCACAAAAGCCAGTCAGCGTCAGGGCCAGCTGGGGACAAGTGCTCAACAGATGGACATGAATTTATTTCACATTACATTTAAATAAGATGTTTTCTACGGTGGACTTTTCACATGAAACACCGCTAAGAAACTTAGATAATAAAGTAAATAAGTAAAAAATATATTTAAAAAGTCAATTGCACACAAAGTTCCAACATTATCTTTTATTAGATAATGGACTGTGTTAGAGGCTGTATGATTAAAAACTTCAGTCAAATGTAGGCATAGAACAGGGATGTCAAAACTTTTCATTTATGAGCGGGTTACTTTGAAGTATCTCACCTTTAGTAGGTAGACTTTATAGGAGTGTTGGTACTTGAGGATGATTAGTGTGATACTTGGACCTTAAGACAGAGTAGATAACAAGGCACATGAGTGCGATTTGTACTACTGTTTGCTGCCATAATCTTTTTGTCTTTATGTGTGAGGGTGTTATAAATCGTAACATTGACATGTCAAATTACATGTTGACAAACTCTTCCTGTCAAAATTTTTGCTTACAGAATTAACACAGCAGCACTGACTTGTATCAAGACTAAGGAGTACAATAAAGCCAAGCACAAGCTTCATATTCTAATGTTGGACATGCACTATATAGACAAAAGTATTAATTACACTGTCTTCTAATTAATGCACTTTAATGGGAGTTGAGCCCCCTCTTGCAGCTGTAAGAGTCCCCACCTTTCTTGGAAACTTTTCCATAGGACTTTGGAGTGTTTTTGTTGTAACTTGTGCCCATTCATTCCGTAGAGCATCTATGAGGTCAGGCGATGATGATGGGTGAAAAGGCCTGGCTCACAATCTCCATTCCAGTTCATCCCAAAGGTGCTTAATGGGGTTGAGATCAGGACTCTGTGCGAGCCAGTCATGTTCTTCCACACTAACTCATCAAGCCATATCTTCATAGTCCTTGCTTTGTGTATTGGAGCACAGTCATGTTGGAATAGAAAAGGGTCTCCCCCAAACTGTTGCCACAAAGTTGGAAGCATAGCATTGTCCAAAATGTCTTAGTATGCTGAAGTATTAAGTTTGCCCTTCACTGGACCTAAGGGGCCTAGCCCAAACTCTGAAAAACAGCCCCATACCGTTATAACAGGTGTTGTGAAATGCTTTTTGAATGAATGTGCTGCAGGCCAGCTAAAGTGGACCATGGGCTGCAGTTGGTTCCTGGCCCATAGTTTGGATGACCCCACACTCAAAATTCAAAGTTACTTAGTATGAGAGATTTTTGAATATTAAACTTTCTGCAGTTTGTATCTGTTTACTTCAAAATGATCAATTTTACCAACTCTGCAACATTAGACATTAGGGTTTTTAATTAATTTACAAATACCGTAAAAAGAACAATACCAGCAGTATATTTGATTTTTTTACTAAAACTAACCTTGTGCTGATTTAAAAACTCTTCTGATTAAAATTGTACCTTTCTGGCCAAATGAAGGGTGAAAAAAAAAATTTAAGAGTACATTTTGGTTTTCATTGCAATGTCACCAAGCTGGATGAAGATGTTTCCACCTAGCTCTTGTTGCATTAATCCAATCTTGTTTTTTTACATTTGGGTAGGTTTTTAAGATGACCTCCATGCACCCCTTCCTCAGCCACCTGTTGGTCACAGTCTGTTGAAGCTTTTTGGTGACAAGATTGATTAATGCAGATTTTGAGCAATTTAAAAAACTGACAGCTTTTACAAGCCAAGCTATTAGGGGATTCCCATTAAATGTTAAATAGAAACATTTATGAAGCCTGTTTGGTGCTTGTGTTGTGCTTGAAAGCCCCTGAGGCTGGTAGGTTGTTGTTGTTCCTGCTCCCCGTTGATGCTCGGCCATCTTTTGTTCCCAGGATGTGGACCATGACACAGCTGGGACCACAGCCCCCAAAGATGAAAAACTGTTAAGGTAGTTCTGATTGATATCTGTTTTTTTTTTTTTTTTTAAGAGAGCTCTGTTAAAGAAAACAAAGCCTGATTCTAAATTCTAAATTGTTTGTGTTGTCACATTTGGAGAATAGTCCTGGATCAGTACCTGATACCTAATATTTATTTAGGCAGTGAGGCAGATATAAAACACAAACCCATATCGTCTGTTGTGTGGAATTGTAAAGATGGTGTAGTCACACCTGAAAGAGCTTTTTACTGATTATCTGTCTCTGTCAGCTGTGTCACAGAGAGAAGGAAATGTGCATTTCCCCCATTGTGTCGTGGGGGATAATTGTTGGCAGCATATCTGGCTGCATGCTTGCGTGACAACTTGCCCTGTCGTCCTCCACTGCGTCCAAGAGCTGCATCTCTGCACATGATGTCCCCGCCCTCCCCTGGACAGTAATTGGCCCGTTACTCATTAACACCATAATTAGTCCAGCAGCTCAAGTGTTTATGGTGACAGGGAACAAAAAAGGTAGATGAGGGTCGTCTTTTCTCCTGAAACATTCCTGGCATTTTTGTTTGATCTAACCTTAAATGAAACGATAAAACAAACTCTGTCCATAAGAAAGTGCTTACAGGAGAAAATGTGGATTCTCTCTGGAGGAGTAAGCAGTTTAACCTCATTCAATGTCTGAAGGAGGTTATTTTTAAATAGATGTTGGTCAGTTTTTTTAGGTGCCTCTGTCCGAGTTTCTTTTGTTAAAGTGTAGTGTTCCCTTCATGCTGTCGTCACTTTAATTAGCTTGTTGCTCATTGTCTGGCTGCTGTCAGAGGGAGAAGGGCGGCACAGGGACACAGCGGTGGATCTCACTGGTCCGTCTCTGAAAGGTCAGCAGAGTGGGCTCACTTGGCACAAAAGCAAACACGGGAGCACTTAAGGTTGGGGAATTTCTCCCACAATGCCTCTTTTGAGAAAGCTGACAACAGAAGTGAAAGCTCTGAGAATGAAGGTCTCAAACTGGGGCTTCAGACTTTATCTGGAGTTGTTAAGATTGTGCAGGCGTTGTGGAAACTGGATGCATTTTTAGGTGAGGACAAGTAGTGTAATTTCTGTTTAGGTTCATCTAATTAGAGCAAAGTTTGATAACTAACTACACATTTACTCAAAGTCAAGGAAGTCCAACAATCCCTCTTTCATCTTTATTTGTACAACTTTACCTGCAATTTACTTTAAGCATTTAAACCTTCTGCTACTCCAGAGGTGATGAGTGGTGGGTGTTTTCTCCAGCCCACAGCTCCCCTTCCCCTCCTTTGTGACTCCACTCAAGAGCTGAACAAATAAAAGGCTCCAGCCTGTCCTTTGGTCAAGTGCAGGCTGGCTACAGGAGAGAGGAGGGTGGGGAGGGAGGCAGAAAGAGAAGCATGGAGGGAAAATGAGAGAGATGTGAATTAGGGACCAGGAGGACAAAGAGAAAAAGGAAGTAGGAAACAGTGGGAGCTTCAAGTGGTCCAAACTAGACTGAACAAGTCATTGATGAAGGGGCAAATGATAGAAAGAGGGGAAGCTAAAAAAGCTAGAGAGATGAAGTGATGGCTTGCTCCTTAGAGGATATTTTGAGATGTTATTTAAAGAAAAACAGCTCAAAATTTGCCTGTCTTTGTTTGTGATGATGCTAAAATTAGCACGGCTTTTTTGGGACTTGTAAAATTGCTTTGAAGGTGCAGAGAACAGGCAGTTTGATGTTGGACAAAAGTGGAATTCGAAAATGAAACTATTTTTCCATATGCATCAGATCATATGTGAACTCTTTCAGATGACACACTTTTTAATCAACTGGATTTTGCATCAGTGTCTCATATGAAGCTGTGCTACTTTTCTCTTCGTCTCTTTATTAGGTACATCTTGCCAGTTCTGCTTTGGACTCTCTTTTGCTTTCAGAACTGCCTCAATTCTTTCTGCCTTAGTTTCAACAAAGTGTTTGAAGCATTCCTCTGCAATTTTGGTCCTTATCGACATGATGGTATCACGCAGTTGCTGCAGATTTGTCAGCTGCACATCCATGATGCAAATCTCCCTTTCCACCACATCCCAGAGGTGCTCTATTGGATTAAGATCTGGTGACTGTGAGGCCATTGGAGTAAAGTGAATTCATTGTCATGTTCAAGAAACCATTGATTTGAGCTTTGTGCCATGTGATTGGCTAATTTGCTATTGTGTTTACAAGCAATTGAACAGGTGTACCTAATAAAGTGTCTGGTAGTCATACAGTCAGTTACAAATCAAATCTTAATGCTCAGCCACAGTTTGCTCTGTTAAGGGGTAAAAGTGGGCATATTATATTGTTTTTCATCAAATAATAGTCAGTTAACCCTTAAGATTTTGTTTAAGATTTTTGTTTGTTTTGCTACTTTGTGCAGCTTCAGGACCATCCTGGATGTAAGGATGATTTGAGCATTTGGCAGTAAGGAAAGCTTGAAGATTTGGTTTGCTGTAAGAAAGCATAAATGAATTGTAATCATGAGTAAAGTCCTGACATCAGCTCTCTGTATGTGAGCCATCTTTTGCCTCTAGGGGGCGTAGGTGTCAACAGAAGGAATCACTATGCTTTAAGAAAAGTCTGACAAGGACTATCTGTCCTGAATAGAGAGGGTGAAGTCCTGGACACTGCTCAGGGTAACTTCACTGCTTTATTGGGGTAATAATGATTGAAAAGTTATCATTGCATATCTGAGAAATTCAACATTTCCTGAACTAAACATGGCAGTGAACAGCTCATTTTAGGATGTTGTAGTGATGAGATATATTGAAAAAGGCCTCAGGATGCCATCCATATAAACAGCTTAAGGTATAAATTGCACTTGTTTTGCTCTCTGCCAACAAATCAAGTGTTATTACCTGAAACAACCTGAAACCTAAATCTAATAAAAGATGACACAACCGTGTGGAGCCTGGAACTTGGCAAAAATGTTTTCTTGCAGCTCTTCAAAATGTCTCCTGAAGCAGTTGATTTTGAGGAACAGTAAGTCTGACAGCACTAAATCATAGGTGAGAGTGCCAAATTTTTATTCCACCAGCCTTACAAGGCTGTGGTCCAACAGAATAAATCATATGTCAGGGTAATCTTAACCACATTTTCAGATACCTCGTGCAAAGATGCTTAGAAACCAGCCATGTGAGAGATACTGATTTTTATTATTTTATTGTTGCCTTCAAAGTTGAATGTACACCTGCAGAGCTGCTATTTTCAGCTGCACCAAATCTCTCTGAGGGACACTGAATCTCTGGAGAGCAGCTGTCAAGATAAAACAGTCCTAAAATAGAGGCACAGCTTAAAGACACCTTTGTAATGTGTGCCCTCCTCAACAGATATCAGTGTGATACCAATGACAAGGCTGACAGCAGTGTTCATTGTTCATGTGTATTTTTATACAGACCTAAATGCACTCCCTTTCTCCATTGATGCTGCTTGTTCTGGTATTTTTAGCCTCTTCTAATTTAAAGCACTTGCACATATTAAGTTCTTAAGGCATGTCCTTGGCTCTAACAGCAGAAAGTGAGCTCTCTGTGCTGATTACAGTGAATTTATGGGTCTGTGTGTTGTGATTTAAATATTTTCATTATTTAGTTACTGGTTTTATAGCACACACTTAAATTAAACTATGAAAAATATGAATATTTGGCAAACAGCCACACTTATTGCTTCACATTGAGGCATCTGAACCTGAGATGTTTCAGATATATTTTGATTTTGATCTGACAGATTTAGATATTTCTCCATGTGTCTCACAGATGGTCCAAACATTTGCTCGGTGCAATTTTAAATCCTGCTTTTATGCTCCAAAGTTTGCACCCATCTTAAACTAAAAAGGATCCATTTTCAAGCATTTTTTCAGTAAACTGAAATTCTGCCAATTTCTTATTTTATCACTTTCAGAAAACCGCTAAAGTCCGACAGAGGAATGAACATAATAACAGTGTTGGTATGTATCGCCTTTTTGAATTCAGTATTGAGCCAAGTGTTAGTCAGATGTTTACTGTCGTGCATGAGGTCTGTGGCTGCACCAGAGGAAAAATAGCAAAGACATGAAAGTGATGGCTCCAGAAATAACTTGATGTGTGATTATAGAGCTGCAGGAAGGACTGAAAGCTGACTCATTCTCTTGCTTTATTGACTACTCATGTTTAAATTCTCCTCATCTTTGTCTGAGCAAGATACAGGTTTCATTCAGGCCAAATTAAAAATCTGACACCCAAAATTCAGACATAAACCACTGGTCTTTCTGTGGTTATTTTGTACCAGACAGTTTTGACATTAACAGATCATCCCCTCTTTTTAACTTGGGTTCCCTGTTTCTACTCATTACTGTTTGATGCATTATTAAGAGGAGGAGAGTAAAAGAGAGGGACCAAATATTAAAAAGCAGTTAGCTTTAATAAGGGTTGTAATGAAGCTGACTCAAACATTTGTCAGGTTAACCCTTTGACTTCCACACCAAGAAATACATTTGCAGAAGTTATTTGTTGGTAAAATTGAACAACATTTCAGGTTTTAATTTTCAGATTACTCAGTCAGGAAGCACATATGCAAGTAAACCAGCTGGTTGACTTGCCTGTTTAGGGTTGTTGTGGACATGTATAGATTTCTTTCATTTCTGCAACAATTTTTTTTCCATATAAAAACATCACACAGTAGAATTTGTTAAAATAACCTTTCATTTATTTCACAAATATATTTTTTGACCTAAACGTGAATACTTAAAAAAATCAACAATGCAATTTCATTGAAATTAAGTACAAGCCACAGTGCTAAGTCATTTACTGTAAACAGAAACTCCTGTTCATATTTCCACATCACACTTGCCTAACTTGCTCTCTGGACCACAGATTGTGACTCTATGACCCTGTCAAGCACCTGCAACAAAGGTGTGGTATGCAACAAAGCGCTCCTTTTTGTAGTCCATTATGCCTATGATTGAGATAGCGGGAGAGAGAGTAGGCCTGTGTGCGTAAAATTGTAGAATTGTAATGATTCATACAATATAAATATCAAATTTGTATGATATACTGTCATTTTTTTTAGCTGTGACCATTGGTTCAAAAACATTGCTTACCATTCAAATGAATGGCACTAACCTGACAGGCTGTTTACCCAAAACTGGCAACTCTCAACCGGGTAGCTGACCCAGTTTTCTGAGGAATCCTATATAAATATTTTATCGTCAAATGTATTTTCTTCAACTAAAATATGATTGTCAGAGGGTCTAGAAATGATATGTGAAATTCTTTTTTTCTTACCTGGATGTTTGCTCTTACACTGCGAAATTTCCGAGGAGCTGTGCAGCACTGAATCACATCGTTTTGTTTCCACAGTTTTCAGACAATAATATTTATGTACAGTAGTACCACACATTGAATTTAATCAGTGTTACATACACTAGTCAGTGAGGTGAATGAGGATAAAAATCTGTTTTCAAAGTTTTAAATACAGTAATATGGTGGCGACAAAAGGTCAACCGCCCGGTTACAATGCCAGTTAAAGAGTTAAACACCTGTACAAATCAGTGTTCAAACTATCGTGCGTAAATGGGTTTTGGTCAGATTGAAAAATGCAGCCTTATATATATATGTATGTATGTATGTATGTATTTATGTATTTATGTATGTATGTATGTATTTATTTATTTATTTATTTATTTATGATTCTCCTTAATGGCCACCTACAAAATAATTAGTTACTAGGATGCATAATATCAATATTGGCAGATATTAACTAACAAAGTTACTCATCACTATTAAATGCATTCACTTACAAAATATAGAAATGTTTTGTTTTTTTTTTCCCTCTGGCGGCAACATGACATTGGCTTTTGCAGATTTTTTAAAACCATTAACTGCATTATATTCAACGTCTTGCAGGTAGTAGTGTATTTGCTAAAATTCTCTGACTTTATTGTCTCCTTCTACATCAGAGGTAATCAACTAAAATTCAAAGAGGTCCAGTCAGAGAAAATGTATTAAAACAAAGGTCCGGAGCATCATAATGTCTAACTTGAGTTAGTGAGATATGTGGATCTGGATGGGGTTTAAGGGACCTCTTGCACTGATAAAAATGAAAATTTTCGTTGTCTACAGCTCACCCGTTTCTCCCTCTGTGAATCTCTCCTTTAGGGCCCTGTAAAATCTGTTTTATTTTTTGTCAAATTCTGTTTAATTTTTTGGAATTCTGTTTTTAACCTTTCCACTAATTTTACCATTAAAAAGAGTGTCCTGTTTATGTAAATGAATAAAATGTTGACTAGTTAAACAGATATAACCTTAAATTTATTAAAAAAAACAGCCACAGTTCAGATAACCCTTATATAAAATAATCATAACCAGTGTAGAAGTCAGATAATTCTAACATTTTAGGACACATCCATGTGTATTATCACATCCTAACTGATGTTTATAATGTAAATGAAGAAATCCTTCTGTTCTCTCAAACACAGAGTGATAGTGACTTAATAAGAAGGTCACATTAAAGTTAAACGGTTAAAAGTAAACCTGTAAATGTTCTTTAATTACAGTCTGTAACAGTCTATGCAGTTTGATTCCTCAGATATACAGTGCTGAACAAATTTATTAGACCACCCTAACCCTAACCAAAGTAAGGTTTATGCCACAGCTGCCCTAAATTAACAGCATTGGTAATTACCAAAATCATTTTTTATGTTTCTGCAATGGTTAATACACAAATATGTAGAAGCTCTTTAACCCAAATGATATTTTTAATGCTAAAATATAATTATTATTATTATCCATGAGTTTTCTAATTTACTGATTTACAAAACTGCAAAAATAGTAAAGCACATTAATATTTCTTGATTAATATGTCAAATTATAGTTATTTACTTGAATTCCTGACCAGAAAAATGAGTTTTAGTGGTTGAATGTTATGCTTGATTACTTTCTGACTTCTCAGAGAAGCCCAGTGAGCCAGCTCAAATTTGGGTGAATTCAGTTTGAAATTCCTCATTCCTGTTCAAAATGGTAAAGCGTGGAGAGCTCACTGAAAATGAAAGTCAGCATTAAAGCACTTCATGGTGCTGGATAGGTTTTGAGACAAATATGACAGGTGGTCTAATAAATTTGTTAAGCACTGTACATTCCTCTTTCTAAAAAAACACAGCATCTCAGTCATATTCATTCAGTTTCCGCAATTTCCGCGCTAAATAGTAGATTCTGTTTTTATTGGCCAATTCCGTTCACGTGGAAATCTTAGAGCTCCTTAGACCCCTCTCATTTTAATATCCTCTACTTAATGCATGAATGTATTATTTCACATTCTAGCAAGAACAGGGTTTCATCATTCACACAGCAGTCTGATGATGTCTGAAAGGTGAACCTTTAGATTACAGGAATATGGTCTATTTTTCAAAAGGTGTTCACTTTTAATTTTTGCACATTTTTGTTTGTGAGTTCATCCACCATAAAAATATGACATCTAAAGACCATCCACTGACATGGAGAACACATTTTAAGGGATAAAGCTGCTTCTATGACCTGTTGAATCTTGACTGTATGATGATGAACTTTGACCTATTTAGTCTCTGTCTCAGTCTGTGAGTGGCAATAGCGTGTTTCGGTTTAATTGGTGTCAAATTTATTATCAGTTTAAGTCTTATCAAATCATTGGAGATGCTAAAACATTTTGAAAAATACGCTGGAATCGAGATGTCAGAGAAGTTTATGAAATTCCCTGAAGTCTGCAGACACAAACTGAGCGCTCTCATACACCAGCGAGGTATGCAGGCAGAGCGTAAACTTGGAAATCTGCATAGGTGTGCGAAACACAGCATGCCTTGCAACTCACAGCGCAATGTCCAAGCTTACAGTGTGGGCGTATATGGATACATGACTGATTTATGCGAAGCCTCGAGGCAGATAATTTGCCTCGAGTAATTTTTTTAATCAAATCACTCGGATAATTTGAGGAGTTGTTTCAGCCCTAGTGCAAAGTATTTAAAGGTAGGATGTGTAATATTTAGCTTAGTAGTTTGAGCAGAACAAACTTGGAAAAAAGTGAAAAATAATATTTATTAGAAGGCTTAACTAAATTAGTTTTCAATCACTTGGATATATAAAATTGTTTAACAGTTACTTGGTTACTTCTGTGGTACTGCAGAGACATGCAAGATACAAAAATCCAAGCCAGCAGAGTCCATAGAGGGAACCCTCCTAATGTATAAATAAAAGGCTTATTTTATAGAAATAAAAAAATTAAAAAAATATATTATCAGGTGGTTAAACACTGATCTAGAAAGGCCTACCTTTGAATATTATGTTCCATTTTGAACATATATATATTTACATATATATTATATTGCCCAGCCCTATATTCAACCTTTTTGTCCCCAGAAGATTTTTCATCTCTAAAGGTGGGAAGTCTTTAAGCTATCCAAGTGTAGCTTTTTGTTTCCTTTTCTTCTCCTGACCTTGGGACAGTAAACTCATAAAAAGATCTGGGCAGAAATCCTCCCAGTTAACTTCTCATTCCTGTAAGTTCCTCCCTACTCACTGGATAATTGGAAAGCTTTGAGGAAAGATCTCTAGGCTTGAACTCAGCAGGCTCACCCAGGACATCAAAGGGAAACAAACTGTTGGACAGCACAAGCCGGGGTCAGTGCCATGGCTAACACTGCCAAACAGTAGTGAACTACAGCCGTACGAGTCATGTCTTCTCCATAGTCGGCACAGCAGCCTCTCCTCCAAAGCTTCAAAGGCATTTCTTAATGAAGGCCAGATGCAGAGCTGAGACGACAAGTAGCCGCTGCTTGTTCTGCAATTACGCCAGCACACACACATCGACACTTGTTGGTCTATACACAGAATAGAAGTAGGCTGTTTAAATACAATGGGCTTTGGTAGTCTTTTCTACTCTCAGAAAGATGCTCCTGAAAAAGACACCTGTGCACAATCATGTCGATGAAGCACAGATGATAAAGTGCTCTTCGCTCTACTGAGTACAGATCTGTTTTCATGTGCATGATCCCAAACTGATGCTCTGAATAACAATGTCCCAGTTTGTCTGCAGGCTTTTTCCCTCCATTAAAGCTGCAGCCTGAGCTTTTATAAGGGGAAAAACAGCCTGTTGAATATTCAACACAGCGGGTTTGCAACCTTTACAGCCCTCTCTGAACTATCAAGCTGTTTACTGTTGAAACACAAGTTACCAAACCTAACTTTGTGTTTTTTAACAGTGGAAAATGTGAATTGCCGCGCCACTTTTCTTAAGTCACAAACTTTACAGGGTAAACAAATCAGTCGAAACATCCTGCAGACATGAAATCCTGCATAAATGTTTTGACAGAAACAAAATGATTTTTTTAAACTCAACAGTGGAATCATTTTTATCTCATTACATTTTTTTAAACATTTAACACTGTGCATGACTGATATTTAAAGATTAATTTCTCCATGCTGTATAAACTTTACAATATTATGGTTTAGCCGATGCTGACTACTTATTTTGGTGTTACACTCCTCCTATAGCAACATTTTCTCCCACATTTGACCATGAAATCAGATTAGAGTTATTCCAGTAAATGATTGTGACAGAACGTTTGTCCAATCACTCTGAGAATCTTTTTTTTGAAAGGCTCTGCTCTTCCCAAACACAGACTAGGGGAAGTTGCATAGATGGATGTGAAATACATCCCATGCACAGTATATATGAAGCAGTTTATCTGGCAAATCAGGTTACATCATTTCCCTGAAGGCCAGTGTTTGGGCTTATATTTGCTGATACTGAAATGAAACCAATGCATCTATGCATCACTACAATAAGACATTTTTATGATTGTTTCTGTGAAAGAGTTGATCAAATATTAACAAAGCTTATATTTTTCCACCATGAATCAAAAAGCCTGAATAAACATATAACTGTTTTTAATACTGTAGCTTTTGATTGTCTAGCCTGTTTAGTTTCTCACATCACACTCTGTCATCCAGGCTCTTTGTATTTTGACCACTGACACACTCCTCGCTGTAAGACGAGTAACCTGACCCCAGTCACTGTAAATCAGTAAACATAGACCTGCGGCTCCCGTCACTCTGAAAGCTCAACATGCGTGCTTCATATTTACGTAACATCAGAGGAGGAACCAAACAAGTTGATCAGGTTTATGTCACAAGTTGTGGCGTTGACTGTTTTTATTTCAGCTTTTCAGTCACGTTGAGCTCTTGAGTCATACGTGGGTTTAAATCTGCCTGAACCATTCTGTAAAGAGTTAATTATGGTGAGTTTTTAAAACTTCTTTTTTGTTTCTGCTTAATACAAAGATTTATTTGTAAAGGCGTTTTGGTGCTATTATGATGATTGTATGACTATATCACTTAATTTAGTTTCAAACTAGAGTTAAATTCTTTGATATTACAACTAAAAGGTTTTTAATGTAGTCTGTCAGCAGGTTTTGAACGTAGTCTGTCAGTTTGCTTTCAAACGTCATCTGTAGGCAGGTTTTCAAACGTCGTCTGTCGGCAGGTTTTCAAACGTAGTCTGTCGGCAGGTTTTCAAATGTAGTCTGTAGGCAGGTTTTCAAACGTAGTCTGTCAGCAGGTTTTCAAACGTAGTCTGTCGGCAGGTTTTCAAACGTAGTCTGTAGGCAGGTTTTCAAACGTAGTCTGTAGGCAGGTTTTCAAACGTAGTCTGTCGGCAGGTTTTCAAACGTAGTCTGTCGGCACGTTTTCAAAAGTAGTCTGTAGGCAGGTTTTCAAACGTCGTCTGTAGGCAGGTTTTCAAACGTAGTCTGCAGGCAGGTTTTCAAACGTAGTCTGTAGGCAGGTTTTCAAATGTAGTCTGTCGGCAGGTTTTCAAACGTAGTCTGTCGGCAGGTTTTCAAACGTAGTCTGTTGGCAGGTTTTCAAACGTCGTCTGTAGGCAGGTTTTCAAACGTCGTCTGTAGGCAGGTTTTCAAACGTCGTCTGTAGGCAGGTTTTCAAACGTAGTCTGTTGGCAGGTTTTCAAACGTAGTCTGCAGGCAGGTTTTCAAACGTAGTCTGTTGGCAGGCTTTCAAATGTAGTCTGTAGGCAGGTTTTCAAACGTAGTCTGTAGGCAGGTTTTCAAACGTAGTCTGTTGGCAGGTTTTCAAACGTAGTCTGTCGGCAGGTTTTCAAACGTCGTCTGTAGGCAGGTTTTCAAACGTCGTCTGTAGGCAGGTTTTCAAACGTCGTCTGTAGGCAGGTTTTCAAACGTAGTCTGCAGGCAGGTTTTCAAACGTAGTCTGTTGGCAGGCTTTCAAATGTACTCTGTAGGCAGGTTTTCAAACGTAGTCTGTAGGCAGGTTTTCAAACGTAGTCTGTTGGCAGGCTTTCAAATGTAGTCTGTAGGCAGGTTTTCAAACGTAGTCTGTAGGCAGGTTTTCAAACGTAGTCTGTTGGCAGGCTTTCAAATGTAGTCTGTAGGCAGGTTTTCAAACGTAGTCTGTAGGCAGGTTTTCAAACGTAATCTGTAGGCAGGCTTTCAAATGTAGTCTGTAGGCAGGTTTTCAAACGTAATCTGTAGGCAGGTTTTCAAACGTAGTCTGTCGGCAGGTTTTCAAACGTAGTCTGTTGGCAGGTTTTCAAACGTAGTCTGTCGGCAGGTTTTCAAACGTCGTCTGTAGGCAGGTTTTCAAACGTCGTCTGTAGGCAGGTTTTCAAACGTCGTCTGTAGGCAGGTTTTCAAACGTAGTCTGCAGGCAGGTTTTCAAACGTAGTCTGTTGGCAGGCTTTCAAATGTAGTCTGTAGGCAGGTTTTCAAACGTAGTCTGTAGGCAGGTTTTCAAACGTAGTCTGTTGGCAGGCTTTCAAATGTAGTCTGTAGGCAGGTTTTCAAACGTAGTCTGTAGGCAGGTTTTCAAACGTAATCTGTAGGCAGGCTTTCAAATGTAGTCTGTAGGCAGGTTTTCAAACGTAGTCTGTAGGCAGGTTTTCAAACGTAGTCTGTTGGCAGGTTTTCAAACGTAGTCTGTTGGCAGGCTTTCAAATGTAGTCTGTAGGCAGGTTTTCAAACGTAGTCTGTAGGCAGGTTTTCAAACGTAATCTGTAGGCAGGTTTTCAAACGTAGTCTGTAGGCAGGTTTTCAAACGTCATCTGTAGGCAGGTTTTCAAACATAGTCTGTTGGCAGGTTTTCAAACGTAGTCTGTAGGCAGGTTTTTAAACGTCGCTTGTCACCAGGTTTTTAAACGTAGTCTGCAGGCAGGTTTTTTTTATGTTCAAACTAAAAAAATGCTGAATACCACCTCATTAATGTACCAGGCCAATAATTGTCTACCTCTTATTTTCAAACCCCTTCACAGTACTGAACAAAATTATTTCACATTTCTGTTTAGACATGTAATCAAAAAGTTTTCACAATGTTCATTGCCCAGATTTAAGCCCACATTAACTCTACATTTATTTTGGACAGCTCCCTATATTTTTTCACATCAAAATATAGCCTACCGCAGTGGTTCTCAAACGGTGTGCCAAGGCACACTAGTGTGCCTTAAGGCAAGTCTAGGTGTGCCGTGGGAACTTGTACAATACGTTATTAATACAACATTATGGCAAGTACTGTAAGCCTGCCCACTGATCTGGCTCGACCTCGGAAAAAAACCCAGAGAATGGGACCTCCCCAGTTGAGAGGCATCTGGCTGCAGCTCTCGGGCAAACCTCGATGCTGGGGCATTCCATTGGAGACCTCTACGCTGGGGCGAAACCTCTCCTCTGGGGCGTGACGTATATTGCCCGAGCCAGCGGACCTCTACGCTGGGGCGTGACGAATATTACCCGCGACGAAATTTCAGCTCTATCCGCTTGCCGACAGGCTGACCCTAAATCTAACCAGTCGGATTTTAATGCCTAAATCTAAACAGTCAGATTTTAATGCCTAAATCTAACCAGTCGGATTTTAATGCCTAAACCTAAGCAGTCGGATTTAAACGCCTAAACCGAACCAGTCAGGGTTTAATAGCGTATGGGTCGGCATCTGCTACTGCACAGTCCAGCGTAGACCACTACGCTGGGTGAAGGGGTTGGCAAGCTATTATTGGGTTGAAATTGGTGTTGAAATTATTATTTCAATTAACCAAGTTAACCAATTTTTCTACCAACTTTCGCCACTTCTTTTTTAAAATTTCTTCAAAATTCCTTTGACACATTTTGCTGCTTTTTTTTTCATTTTTGCTACTTCTTGTTGCAACTTTTGACCTATTTTTGCCACTTTTTTGGAACTTTTTGCCACATTTAACCCATTTTTGCTGCCTTTTTGCCACTTTCCACACAATTTTGCTGTTGTTTGGCCATTTTTTGCCATTTTTTCCATCACATCTAACCTCTTAATACCACCTTGTTGCAACTTTAACCCTTTTTGCCACTTTTCTGCCACTTGTGATCTATTTGGCCACCTTTTTGCCACTTTTTGCCCACTTTTGCCTTTGACCGCTTTTTTGCCCACTTTTTCCCTTTTTTCTTATCACTTTTAAACCAATTTTACCACCTTTTTACATGGTTAATCCTTTAAGGAATATTATAACCCATTTTAGCCACTATTTTGACACTTTCAACAAGTTTTGGACAATTTCAACCCATTGGTTGGCCACTCTTTACATATTTTTGCCCATTCCTGACTTTATTTAGCCACTTTTTTGCCCATTTTTGTCATGTTTTTTCATCACCTTTAACCCATTTTTGCCACCTTTAGCCCACTTTCCCCATCTCCATGATCCCCAGTGGGCTGGACCCCAGAAAGCTCCCCCCTTTATCTCCCCTTATAGGCCACCTTGACTGTATAATTTTTAGAAAGTCTATTTTTTATCGATTTAAATATGGTGTGCCTTGAGATTCTGGCTTAACCTTAGGTGTGCCCTGGGTGAAAAAATTTTGAAAACCCCTGGCCTACCATATGTAGCTGAAAAAGAGATATGACAACACTGGTGTTTTTCCAGTTGTTCAGCCATACTTCTCAAGTGATTGCATGTCTGAGATAAAATAAGATAAAATTAGATAATAAAAGAGAAGAAAATGTGATTTAGTGTGAGGTAGCAATGGTTATTTTTTCTTGAGTATATGATTTCAAGTATGATATCCCGGACAGTTCTTAGTCATTCAGATCATATTTCAGTTTTTTAATCTGAACTGACTTTGGGCTTCATTGAACTTAATCTAATTTGCCTTTTTGTGCTTTGACTTTGATCAATTGATAATTTTATCTGAAAATAAAGCTGGAATGAGGACACTACCTATTCTAATGTTTTAGAGCTTAAAAAATTCTTCAGAAATTATTTTTATTCAAACCCTAAAATGTTTTACAGAAAACCGATACTGACCCTAACCTCACATGTCGGAGATGTTTTTCAACTCCCATGAAAAAGACACTAGAAATTAAATTTATGCTGCTATATTGAATTGTTCATAAACTATATCATTTAACGTCCAAACCAGTTTTACACATTAATACATAAAGTTTACGCAGTTAAATGTCACTGAATGTGTATATTTACACTTTCTACCTTTACATCACCTGAATTCTTATAATTTAAACTCTGCTATTTCCAGAGCTCTTCTCCAGCCATACCAAAGGTTTTGTTCTTGGCCGGGTTAACATTCGGTGATTTAGGCTTTTACATTTCCTGAAGCCTTCTGGGGTTTGAAGGGGACACACCGCTGTGTTGTTAATGTGTAACCAGACATGAAAAGCTTTCCATTACGTCCTATTGTCTGCTTCATTAGCTGTTTCTCAGCCCTGAGTTGAAGGTCAGCTCTGTGAGGAGTGACCGTTGGTTGTTAACCACATTAACTCGCCATGTACTTCACCTGGAGGCCCAGCGCAGGGGTCAGCTCCAGTCAAACAGCCTAAAGTCCTGTTTCCTCTTATAGGACACAGATCGTTTCGCTGTCATCTGAGGAAGTCGTCTAATCTTAGCTGTGAAACTTATCTCTCTCACCCAGAGAGCTGCTGGGTTGAGGCTGGTTGTCAAGCGTCTTTTGGACTCAGTAGTTTTTGCTACCTGCGCACTGTGGGAGGAATTTAGAATGAGAGTTACAGGTAAGCTGCATGAGCTGACAGTGAGAGGAGCAGTGTTTGAAGGGTAAAGCTATACAATACATCATCAGATCTTGCAGATCTACTCTGTGCAGCAAGCCACTATAGTGCCTTTATGCTACAATGAACCTGTCATGGCACCAGGACACATGTACCAAAGAGGCTGTTTTAAAAAAATAAACTGCTGCTGGATAAAAAGTACAAGAAATGTTATTTGATAAGCTTCAGTGACTGTTCTAGAATTAGGAACTTGTGCATGTTGCAATGAAGGTTGTGAGAAGAGTTGACTTTGAATTTAGTCTGTCTAGTTTTACTGAGAATTGTGTAGCAGGCTCTTGAGGGTGTTCAGAGAAATGCCACAAAACTGAAAGTCAACAAAGTTGTAAATTATGAGCATAAATGTGACTTAAATCAGTGCCATGTGCCTGCTATAAAACAGCAGAGAGGGAAAGAAAGAACAGATGTATCCTCTGTATTTTTTAATCTTCTATTGCACTACCTTTGGCCTTGAGAAATGTTTCCTGTTTTATTGTATGAGGTCAGTTTTCATCTCTATCTCATAGATCACATTAAAATCATAAAAACCAACAAAATCTTTTATTCACTTGACCTTTCTAAGCTATGGTCTTTCGTCAATTTACAAATCTCTTTCAGAAAGTTCTAGTAATGACAGCATCACTAGTGCAGTTTGAATAAAAGATGAAAGACAATAAATTAACATTAATATGTTATATATCAATTAATTTTTCAGTCTCATTCCCTTCTTTCAGTTTTTTTTTCAAGTTTCTGAGTCTGTTTAGGTGCTTCAAGATAGATTACACGTTTAGTAGATTTTACTATAAATATCTTTCTTAAAGTCAGAAAATGTCCTCCTCCTTTCATCAGGTTTGTATTCTGGCAGCACATGGAAGAGGACACTTGGGAGATGTTTGGTCAGTCTCAAGTTTTGATTCTTGCATGACGTTTGGAATAAGAGCCTGACCTTGTGTTGGTGCTGGAGGTTTTGGTTAGCTTGTCTTTGTCTTTGTTAAATATTTTCACTTGTTTTTGTCATGTCAACCTCCAGCAGGACATGAATGGAAAATTTGACATTATTTTTTATTTAGACCCTCAGTTCATATGTCCGGACCACCTCTGTGTCATTTAAATATAAGTATCTGGTGTTTGACTCATGACCTGTAACCAACAACAACAGCATAAAGTTGCTGTTCAACACTTTAGAGCCGTGCTTCTTAACTGGTCTAGCCACAGACCCACCAGTCTCTTTAATGACAATAAGTGAGCCAATTTAACACGGTTATTTAGTGACAAATGTGAGGGGCACCTGGCTGCAGACATCAGACATCCATAAATGCATTTGCCATCTATAAGGCCTGTCCTAACTACAAAATTTAGGTTCATAATATTCAAATTGATCTTAAATGAATATATATGAGATCTAAAGCAATGATAACATAATTTAAGTTAGCTGCCAGTTAATTTGGGCACAATGCAACTATTTAAATGACTTCAGTATATGTTAAACTTTGATTAGCCATTTCATTACATTTGTTATAACTGCTCTTTGTTTGTTGCCTATCAGGCTACAATATTCATAAACTTTTCATGCACTCTAATGTGACAGAAATTTTTGTTCAAGAAGCCGAGTCTTGAATGCAGTTTAAAAAATGAGCATGTTTAATGCATGCATATCGAAGAGAAATCATATGATAATGTGCAGCTTCTTCACCTCCTGCAGCTCACATTGTAAGAGGGTGTAGCTCAGAGGAGCACGGTGTCCTTAATGTCCGTCTATTTGTGTGTGAAGAATCCAGTGTGCTCTATTCATATCCCCCTCCTCTCTGTATCAGATGTATAATGAGTCCTCTGGATGACAGACAGTTGGGATTTGGCCTCATCAGCCTAATGACATTGCTGCACTCTTTATTTGGGTGCACACTGTTTGCATAGTTTAACATGTGCTATAGATGGACCGATCTCGCCAGCAAAGTAACTCCTGACAGAGTGACCTTATAACTGCTGTATCATAGATTTTGATGAGGAGTACAGCTTCTTCTCTCAAAAAGGTTTGCAGGCCAGTCAGTACAGGTGGGCTGAGATCTCGCTGTGTAGACACACCTGTAATCATTTTTTTTTCTTCTTTACACTGTCATATAAGCCAGTGAGCAGAAATATTTCATGTTTGTTAGATTCAGAGGTTGTGCATCAACATGAAGAAGTCAAGTTTATTTATCACTCATTTTTATTTCAGTAAAGCAAATATGTTTACACCTTTATCTATGAACTGCTGATTGAATCAAGGAAAATTGGTCAGAATTAATTAGGTTTGGGACTAAAACTTGTACAGCTGTCTTGTAGTAAAGCTTACCTCTATTAACAAAAACTTTGACATTTGGTTTTTAGTTCTGGAAGAGGAATGCATGAGGTCTAATGATTGTAGGATTTATTGCAGAGACTAAACTGAATAAATTTTAAGTCCATATTGCTCAACTTGGGTAATAAGTGCTAGCAGAGCTAAAATATTTGGCTTAATGGTTGATTTTTTTTATTTTTAATGAGCCATTCTTTTACTGTTGTCATTTCCTGATAAAAAAAATTCTCAAGTTGGCAATCCATTAAGATTCTGAAAACACAGACAAGCTGATAAAATACCTCTAATTACACAGTAAACTGCAAACAGGACATCATATTGATGAGTTGCTATTTTTGCATATTTAAAAAAACAAACAAATTATTAATGTGTTTGCATTTCATAACGTTTATTAAATATCACTTAAATGCAATTGAAGCCATCTTTATTTCTCTAAGGACCCTGAAGGACCCTCTTTTAGACCAGCAGGGGGCTTAGGTTCCTCTTCACACAGTAAGCCTGTGACCAGCTGGCCAGAGGATCTGAGGACCATAGTGGTGCTGGTAAATAGAGTCTGAGGTCACAGAGTATAAAAAGAGCCTGACTGTGTCGACTTTGTGGAACGATCTGAGCCAACCTTGTCTGCATCTTTTACTCCTCCAGATGCCCCTCTCTGTTGCCCGTGAAGTTGACTTTTTCCCCTGGTGTTGGCTCTTTTTTATTCAAGGAGAATGGAGCTTTTGTTCCTGCTCATAATGTGTTCTTTGATAATGAGCAGGCCTGTGCACACAGGACCTCTATGTTCATAAATGTCAGATACAACACACCTGTGAAAAAGAGAAAAGTCTTTGTATAATGAAAAATAAAATACAAATCTAACAGAGAAAAGCCCTCTTTTTTAACACCAGTAGTTTTACAGTTAAGTCTGACTTGAATTAGCAGACTTTTTGGTGTATTTTTCTTTTGCTGGCATTGATTTTAACTTGGCTGAAATGCAGAACTTTCCATGATAATTATTGTTTTGTAATTGCTGCTTGCCTGTCTGAAACTAACGTGATATGTGACTAAATGGTTATTTTTGTGTTTTGTCTCAGTTTGCAGGTTGCATGGTTGTCTGGACTTGATGCATGGCAGTTGCATGACCGCAGTAGGCCTTGTGGGACTGAGAGCACACAGCTGCAGCCATGGCTCAAACCATGCACATGAACGGCAATGGCCCAGGTATTAACACATTTTCTGCCTATATATATGTCCTGTATTTAACCAAATGCATGTTTTGGTGAAGCATAATCATAAATAAGTACAAATAAGTTTTATTTACTTCTGTTTCTCAACTTGAATCATCCTGCTGATGTTGTAGATAGGAGGGTTGCATTTAGTTTACCCCAGCAGACACTGTTGTGTAATAATAGCATACATTTTTCATGTAAAATAAAACCTGGCTGCCCTGTGAACAATATGAGCTCCTGCTCACTAAAACAAACATAGCTGTCTAACAATACAAGGAGACTAAATGCAGATCAGGTGTCCTGTTTCAGGCATACATCAGGCATGTATGTTTAACCACTGAGCTCCAGCACCCCATCTGCCTCTGGTTCATTGTTATGCACAAGAGCACAGGCTTTATATTTCTGCATTCAGTAATAGAACATCATTTTCATATGACCAGGAGTCATAAATTCACTTTTAAATGATAATGCATTCATTCAAAAGTCAGAGTTTAAACATTTGTTTTAGTTTATAATGTATGGTTCAGCTCTTTTGAGTGCATATGATCTGATATGATATAGATAGAGGGTGATAATATGCACACGTCAGTGGAGGACTAATTTGCTCAGGGATTGAGGAAGTGTCCCGACTTATATTCTTTTTCTTGCTGCTGATATACAGTTTTACATATTTTTGATATTTTGTTTTGGGATTTTTTGCGTTAGTGTGGCATAACACATTGCATACTGTCTGTATGGGAAATTCTATATAAAATGACTTATCCTAACACTTTCAGTATCAAATAGACATGTTAGATATTGGATTTAAGTTTCTTTGTCGAACTGTACGACTGTTCTTTTCAATATCAGTTTCAGTTTTTAAACATTGATAATTATCTGCCCTTAATCTCCTCCTCTTAGTCTTGATTTTTTTAAAAATGTTTTTATAGTGCCAGAATATATCCACATTTCCATCAAAATTACATTTTCTTGTACATTTTTAAAAATCAATTTAATCCTCTGAAATAGGGCTAAGAATATGTTATTTTTTCCCACTGTGAATGCGATGTGTACATGTGCAGTAGTCACAGCGCAGACGTGCTGTGTTCATCACATTTTTCTAAGCATGTCATGCTGCAGCTTCTGTATTTGGTTAAAAACCAGAGGCCCATTTCTTGATTCTTTGACTAATCAACAAATAAAGCCCAGTTGATGTCACCATCAGTAGTCAAAGAACATATCACTCTGCAAAAATTTTGTAAGTTTACAAAGAAATGTATTACTCCGTGGAGAAAAATTGCCCATCTTTTTCTTTCTCCACCTTTCCCTTCTGTGTGTGTTATAGCTGCTTTCAGAGGGCTGGGTATGATGAAAGTGGGAGGGGGTCCAGATTGTAACCCAAAAATGACTTCTAGACCCAAATAAAACTAAAAAATTCTAGATTGAAAATGTAGTTTATATACAACCATTGAAAATGAGCATGCTCTTAATGATTCCTCAAATAAAGGTTGAATGAAAGAACATAAAACAATGCATTTATTGGGTGTAGTTTATTTTCCATTTTTAAAAATCACGATGGATTGAAGAAAGAGATAGTATCAGTCATTTTTTCTAATATTGTTCAGCTCTGCACCACAACCATGTATAGTGTTGAACTGCTTTCCCAAACCTGGTTTGTATGACATATTGATGATCAGACCTAACCCATACAGACTTCTCCATTTTTTGTTACCTCTTGTATTGAAGAATATGTTATTATTCTAATTGATTATGCCATGTTCCTTCAATAATAATATAAAGCTTTTTAGTTTTGGGGGCTTTTAATGTCTTTTGGTAAGACAGGTTGGTGAATGAAGTTGAAAATCAGGGAGAGAGGGCTGGGAATGGCATGTAGGAAAGGAGCCACAGTTTGAACTTAAACCCAGGATGACTGCTTCAAGAACTACAGCCTCTGTACATGAGATGCGCAAAATAACCAGTAGGCTACTGGCACCCCTAATTCGGCAAAACTATTGTTATCCTCTTTAATCAGCCTCATTAATATTCATAAAAAGTCATTACAGATACAAGAAAGAGTTAGCAGGGCTGTATGTTAGATTGTTTACCCATAGTATTGGGGCTGCAGAGTTTGATAGTCTCGTGGCACAAGATGGAAAAACTTGTAGCACATTCATAAATGCCTCTCAAAACGCTTGGTAACCTAATGATATGCTTATTAATTGAGAGAGAGCAGATGCTGACGGCTCATCTCTACATCCAGTCAAAAACGAGCAAACTGCAGGAAGCTGCTAGACTTTACAGGAGTGTTGGTGCTTGAAGATGATTAGAGCGATATGAATTGTAAAGTAGACCTTGGGATGGAGCAGGTGGAGGACCAAATGAGCACTATTCAGGCTGCTATTTGCTACTGTAGAACTTTTGAAGTTATTGAATCTGAACTATATATGTATTAACATCAGCTCAAATTAATTTGTAAATGTTGGGATGTTGTGCTACCCTAGTAAAAACTAAGAGTACAGTAGTACAATACAGCACAAGCTTCATGTTAAATGTAGGCCTTATTTCATTTTATTTCATGAATTTAATATGGACCAATTAAAACTGGACTGCAGGCTGCAGTTTGGACACCCATGATAAGAACTTACGATACTCAGGGAAACACAAACACATTTTTGACACTCTTAAGACATTCAGTGAAAAATGTAAGAGTGAATTTAGTATAATAACACTGCTCCTGACTAATACTTAGCATGTAATTTAATAGAACAGCCCTCTTTTATCTCAAACACATTGCCACATGTTTTGATTTATTGTTACTTTGATATTCTTCTTTGCCAAAAAGATGAACTGAGATTATGGTGGCAAAAAGTCTCTCCTCAACTCTGAGCTATTTATGCACCTGCCTCACTTCTGAATCCCTCTGAAGTTGTATGTGTTCTCACAGCACACATGCAGAGAAAGATTTCCACACTTCAGTGTGAAATAAAGGCTGTCAGTTGAAGAGGAGCTCTGAACACACACCTGCAGACAGCTTACATTCCTGAGCAGACTAACAGGAGAGAGTGAAGCTTCTTAATTCCAAATCCCTCCAGGAATGCACAGCATGCAGAGCAGATGCTTTCAGGACACTTGAACTAGGTCTTCAGCGTCAGTTTGGACACCAATACAACTTTGAGATGTGATACCTTTTTTAGTATAAAAATGAAGAAAAATAAAAGGATTAAGTTCAAATGAGGCAGAGTGAAATGTGAATAATCTGAGGAATGGTACAAAAACACTGCCAACCTTTTCCTCTGTCAAACTTTAAAAATAGCCTCTTTGAAGAGCGGGGTTAGCAATAAGGTCACCTACTGCACTGGAAGAATTTTAAGAAGAAAGTGAAATGTAAGCACCTAAGTTTTGGTTTGGGGTCATCCTGAGTTTTTGGTCATTGTAAGTGGCTAGGTGTGAAGTTATTAGAAATTTTTACCATGATTACTGTTATTTAGATATAATAGTGGATGAAGTAGGCAGGATGTCAGGGAGGGAGAAAGTAGGAATGACATGTAGGAAAGGAGCTGCAGGTTAAACCTGAGTGAGCACGGCTGCTCACTTGGAGGTCTACAGCATCTGTTCACTGGGCTGTGATCTTAACACTAGGCCCTTCTGCACCCCTTCACCATGATCCTAGGGCCAAACCCCAAACTCAATTAAAGCTGACTTTTTCCTGTTTTTGACTTAAAAATATGCGTTCTAAAGTCATGAGTTACTTTTCTTGTAATCTTAAAGCATTCACATCCTCTAATATCGTTACATTCATGAGAGGTGCCTGCCCATCCATGTCAGCCTCACCCTCAGGGAGCACTGCAGGCAGAGGAGAGTGCAGTAAAACCCCTTTGGACGCCCCAAGCTTGCTACTTTTCCCACTGACTGACTACTCCATATTTCTATGAAATTCTGAAGCAAGAAATTCCTGGGTGTTTTTATATGTGGTAGCAAGTCCAGTTAGACAAAACATTAAAGAGGCATCCTCTTCCATATTATCCTGTGTATATTTATTTAAGGGATCACATGTACTTTTGTAGCACACTTTTGAAGCTAGTTTCCCATTGAAGCAAAATAAAGCATAAATAGTCAGTGTTCTTCTCAGCTTTTGACATTAAGAACCTCAAATGAGTGTCCAGATTTGCAAGAGAATATCAGTAATAACTGCAGACATTTTGATACTGAATGATTTAACCAAACCTCCTGTGATTGATTGCAGCTTGTAGCAAGAAAAGGTCAAATAAGGAAGACTTTTCATTGAACTCAGATCTCCTGTTAGACTAATTTCAGACATTTTACTATCAATGCACTGTTTTCAAAATAAAAGGTTGTCCAGGGGCATATAAAAAGTAGAGTGGAGATTCTGTTATGAGAACCTCCATATGAGTATCAGTAAACATGCTACAGCTACGTATCAACATCAGATCCATTTCTTGGCCATAAAAAGACACAACACAAAGATTTAATACAATATTGTGATAAAACAGGAAAGGATCCATAAAACAAGTAAAGACTCTTAATAGTATTATTTGACACAATGTCAAAGCAACCATGGCAAAGTTTTTCAATCACCCCCTATAACATGTTAAGTCCAAAACTAGTCCATATGTAAACTTAACAGTGAGCTTTACACTCCCTCATTGGTGCTGAAGTAACTTAACTGGGTTCAAATGCAGGAATGTTGCACTATTGTTAAAATAAAGTCTCGTAAAACTATGAAGACCTTTATTATTTTAAGGGATAGAGATGGAGAAAACCCCTTAAAAAAGGAATGTACTTAAAACAGCATCAGTAGAGATGAACCTATTAGCCATAATGTTAATTTGTATTGTGAATGCATGCTTTCTGCCTAATTAACATATCAGGCACCAAAACCTCCATCTTTGACACAGTAGTGTTGTTCTAAGTGAAGCCAGCAGAGGTTGCAGAGTCGTGGCTGTTAGGAGGTCATGAAACAGAAAATCCAGAAGTGGTCATAGTCCAGAAATGTAGCTCTACCCCCGTCCCTCTGCAGCTCAGTCAAACCCACTGAAATGATTCAGTTTCTGCTGAGGACACTGACCTGTCTGCTGCTTGGTATACTCTATTGTACAGCTTTATAATCAAGCTTACTTATCGCTCACTTTCTTTTGTGTGTCTGTGCATGTTTGTGTGTTTCCAAGAGCTGTAAGCTCATAATTATGTGTGCCAGAAGGGGCAGGGCGCTCGCTGCCGCTCTGTAAACTAAACAGAATAACTGTTTGTTTTATCAACTGGACTTCTAGTGTCTAAACACAACTGAGTTATATGAAAGGACGTAAGACTGGTTTGTTTAAGCAACACTGTATCTTATTGTGCATTAATCTGTTCATTGTAAGCATTAGAAAGGTGCTTTCTGCAGCCAGAAGGGATAAACAGTGTTTTACTTTAGGATCAACTACAAATGCATGTTTACAGTAGCCACACTGAAGTGTATTCAGTGTTAGGAGGCAAATGCATGTGATTGATTTGCTATTGATATTGGAACTAGGGGAAAAAGGGAGTCAATCGAAGATTTTGATATGATTTTCATTGTCCATGGTAGAGTCTTAACTTACATTTGTAGATGAAGCAATATACTGTGTTAACTGACAACAGTTTTCTGAAATGCTGTGATGTCAGTCACAGGATGATGCTAGTTTTAAAGGCAGTGCAGCATGCAGCGAATAAAGGGTCTGAAGCAATGTTGAGTTTCATCCTGCCCCTCATGTGAAGAGATTTCTCCAGATTCTCTGAGTGTTTTGATGATATTAGGGACTAGAGATGATGAAATCTCTAAAGCCCTTGTAAGTACACATTAAGGAATGCTCTTAGACTATTTGTCCATGCAGTCTCTCACAGAGTGGAGAACATTATGCCAATGTTGATTGTGCCAGTTTGAAAAGGATTTACAAATATTGTATTCTGACTTTATTCCCTTATTACACAATGCCCAAACTGTTTTCGAATTTATATTTGTATTTAATGGACGCAACAAGGAAGAAAAAAAGCCAAATCTACCAGCCAGAAAACAGATTTCTGTCTCTGCTCTGGCACAAAGTCAGGCAGCTCCAGTCTGGCTCTAGTTCATGGTAAGGTCAGGGGCTAGGCTAATTGCTGGAGTACTTGTCTATTTTTACTTAAACCAGACGTAGCAGGAACAAACATCTTACCTGGTGAAAGTGTGTTTTAATCTATATTTCACTTATCTTTAGTCCTGGATGATTAAAAGAAGAGGACTGTAGCTTTGTCTCTCTCAAAGCAGCAAAAGTTCAATCTTTCCTGTCTGTTAGCATGACGATGCAAGAGTTTACAAAAAATGAATGAAAAATTTCATAGCTGAAATTTGTCCTGGTGGTTCATAACACAGTGGCCTGTCATACAACAAACCTCAATTACAGACTTTTTTAATCGCTTTACAGGGACTTTATTTCTAACCGGTCAGTAGACCTGCCTCTTCAGATGCAGAATATGCACTGCGTATAGGGCCCCATCCTTTGTGAGGGGGCCTCACATCTACCAAAGTAATGAACATCCAGCACTTTTCACACATAAACCTTATCTTGTTGTCACATCTAGGTTATTTGACAGTCAGGTGATTTGTTTTTTTGGAGATCTGTGTGATCTGAGATCAGTAAGTACATAAAAGCTTGTGCAAAATTCTGCTGAGGGCCTTACTTTTGCCAGGGGCGGCCCTGCCCATCAGTCTATAATGAAGTCCTCATCTAATTGTTAATTGTTAGCATTCTTAGAAGTTAATCCAAAATAGTAAACAATGGTTAGCATAATACTAGCTGTATCAGCAAGTTGAAGGCTTTTAGTGTTGTAATTATGAGCATGTTTGCATGATGTCAGGATGAGTGGGGCAGTATGTCAGTAGATTAACTCCAGTATAGATCAGTTTTTACACCTGCAGTCTGATTACTCTTTCATTTTATCAAAGAATCAAAGTTTTATAAAGTGGCACTTAGTCCTTTTTGTCAGCAGTATTTTTCTTGTACCAAGGGCTTTTTATCTCCTCCTTTTTTTCCAGCTGGACTTTTAACTCTTTCTACTTGTTGAGCTGTTTTCCCTGAAAAACATTGAGTTGTGGGCTCACTGTTCATAGAAGAACTGAACAGTTGCAATGAAACCAAGCCACCTCATCTCACAAATAGGCACACAGATCTAAAGTTAACAAACCGTCCTACAGATGTGATTTAAATAGGAAAATTTTAAGTGTAAATTGCAGTAAGTATTATTTACTTTATCTTTCCTGTGGTGTGGGCTGTTCAGTCATGATTGAATATTTCCCATGTTGCAGATCTATTCACTGGAAGTAAAGCAGCCTCTATTCTTGCAGAGTCTGTGACATGTCTGATTGTTTTACGTGACCATCTATGAGAAAGCTATTCAGACAGCCTTTGTGTTTGCAGAGGAAGCCCAAACATTTCCTCCTGTCTGCATCATCATGTACAGAGTGAAGTTGTTGAATTTGGCAGCAGAGTCTGGCACAGTGCTGTGACTTTCTAGAAGGAGCTAATAGAGCATAGTCACTTGTTTCTGCTTCGGTACAAAAGAAAGGGGCAGGAATGTGCAGCTTTCATGCACGTATTGTTTTTTTTCCTGGTGTTCTGTATGAGGACGGATGTGTCTCGCTGTTCCTTGTGTTAAGCTGCTGCAGTGTGAGGTGTTGATCAAACGTTAGCACTACTTTTCTGGAGAGTAATTAGGCATTTAGAGCTCTCAGGCAGAGCCAGGAAATACCAGCCTGCTTGTGTTAAACAAGGATGCATGTGTGTTGTGTTTTTGGCTGCTTGAGCCCCCTCCACCCAGGACCTTTCATCATGGTTCACTCTCACTCAATGTGGTGCAAAGAGTGAGCACTATACTGTAACTCTGCTGCCATGTGAATGAGAGTAGAACAACTCTGTCTCTAAGTTTGTGCTATGTTAATTAAGTATAATATTTATCATGCGTCAGTGTGATGCAGCCTTTTTACCGTTATTACTATGGATTTTATGCCAAACCAAAGGGGGAACAACCAGATCCACTCCAAAAATGTCATCAATCTTGCAAAAATACCTCTTTTTAATTTTGTATAGTTAATGACAGTAGTGTTTACACTCTTGAAAAGAGATTTTTAATCCCAACAAGGTTTTGGCAGGCTGGGTGTTCATTTATTTAAAAACCCACTAGGCATAAAAACATTTTTTTCGTTCCTAATTGGGCAACAATGAAACTTATTCTGTTGTAAGTGGGGTTTTAATTACTAGTGTATCTTTGTTTTTTTCCAGGCAACTCCGAAAATCTTGATCTACTGCAAAAAAAAAAAAAAAAAAAAAAAAAAAAATTGAAATGAGTCTTTATGGACCCACATTAAAACACTAAACATTTAAGATTATATTATAGATGCAAAATTAAATTAAACATTTTGTTTGACAATCAGGAAACAACCACTGTTCATTTGATAAAATGAACACCAGTAGTTGAACCAGTGCTGGTTGATATTCTCAGGGTGAGAAACTTCTCAAACACCTCCCTTTCTCATAGAAATATAAGGAGAAATGAAGCAGCGGTATCTGTCTCTACCTACACCTACATCAGTACTTTATGACCTGTCTTTATTCTAGTATGGAGAGGCCTTGAAAGTACAAATGTATCTGTATAGTTAGCACTGAAAGTGTTTATGAGAAGTTAAACTTTTTTTAATTGCCAAAGATACACAGATTTATTTTCAGACTGAAAATGTCTGCACTGGAGGTATTAAAAATAACTGGTAGACAGATTCAGTTCAGTAGCTATATTTATCCAGTCTCTGGGGGTAATGTGCATGTAAAAAAGGCTTTTGTAAGGTCTTAATTTAAATTTTTACAGAGTTAAGGAAAAATAATCCAACCCCTGCTTGTATATTTTCCCTCACAGATTAACATCAAGGACTAAAGCTGGCCTTTTAGAACAATATTTGAAGAAAAAACATGCAGAGAGAGCAGGATTCATGAGCCTCTAAAGTGACTGAAAAGTCCTTGAAGAAAAATTTCAGTTTAAGCAGCATTTCAAATACATTAACTGAGGCCAAATATGTACAAAAGCAAAATAAACCTTGCCCCAGTACACACAAGTTAGCATGTTTTCAGGGCTGTGCCCATGTCTGTTAAACTGGAAACAGCTTAAACATGTGCTGGTGTCACCTCAGTAGCTGTGGTTACATGAGGATTTTTTCACAATCAGATTAAGTTCAGTCGGATCAGAGATTAAAACATCTCTGTACACATGGGCGCTGGATCTCAATCTGATCTGAATAAAATTTTCTAACATGCGCCGTTTCGTCCCACCGGTTAAATCTACCGACAATTTGCCGTAGAAGAAGAAATTCTTCTTCTGCACCTATAAACAAACCGCCGTGACTTTACATTAGCCATCCCCAAATGATGGCCTGCAGTCCAGGTCCGGTGCCAGCAGGTGTCATCTGGCCCGTGAGTCGTTTGGGGTAAAAAGATGGATTTTTAAAATATTTACGTATTTAACTAATTTATCATGATCTATCTATAATTCTAGCAGGAAAAGGTCATAATAGGATGCAATAAATGAGTTAGATATGGTGGATTAAACTCTCTTTAGAGCGGGGAGGAACATCGTAAAAAGGCACACGGCACAGCTGCTCTCATGATAGCAAATACTTTCCCTACGCAATAGTCTGTCAGCCCCAAACGCAGCCATCGTATCTCGCTTTGGTAAGTGACTCAATGCCAGTTCAGTGTCAGCCTCATTATGAAAATATGTAATGCCAAACTAATATCAACTAAATTTATTTACATAGGATTTAATTTTATGTCAACAAGAAGAGCAGTTATGGTCTTGATCACTTACGTGAAACGGGACATAGTTTATAAATCCTGTAGTGTATTTAACTCCAAATGGTGAAAACTCCTCTCATAACTGTAAATACAAATTCTTAATAACTAAAATTTAATCCTAACCTGTACACAGGCTGTCCTATGACTTGGTGCAGCGCTGAAAGGCATCCAAAATCATGCATGGAGATGGGTCCATTCATGATGCGTGCAGGGTTGTAAGGGGGATTCTGAACAGATCGGCAGAAGAACGACTGTAGGACTCATACGAGCCTTAAAGCCAAGTTTTCACTCAGTAGGTGAGGGTTTGTAGCTCTTTAAGCAGTACAGGAGTGTAGCAGTCCTGGCCAAACCTCCACAGGTCCTCTCTCTGGACTCTTTGCACTGATCCCAGGTCAGGTGAAATGATCTCTGTGTCAGATCAGATATTGTGGACGACAGGTTGCTGTTTTAAAGCCATAAACAGTCGTGTTGAATGTATATTTACAATGAATATTCCAATCCTGTTAATTTAGCATCAGTGGGTTAAAATGTGAAAAAATGGCTATATGATACAAGGACAGCACATTTATGCCTGTCCTGGTTAGATTATATCTGCGAACATCTGAGACATTTTATTGATGTAATGGGTGGAAAAAAAAATCTAATGTCTGGCCCTTGACTTTCTTACCTTGAAATATTTTAAGATAAAAGTAAGGAACCCTGCTTTACACCATCAGATCACTCGCTCATTTTTTCAACTCCCCGCGCGAAAATAGCGGTTTGTATACTCACTCGTGTTCGTACTTTATATTGTCTTTATTTCTACTTAATTGTACATAGAAATAGACCTTTATCGTGTGCTGCAGACAGTTCTAATGTTTCCGGTGCTTCCCCTGTTCGGCAGTACGTACTGCTGCAGTCCATTCAGAGGGGGAGAATAACGAAGCATGTCACGTGGGGCAGACATGCGCAGTAGACAAATACACCCCAGACGGGGAGAGGTGATCAGATTAAGTGTTTCCATGGATGTGGATCTGAATGAGAAATCCGAATGAAATTGCATTCTGAATTCACCGGATCAGGAGATTTCATTGTATATGAAGCATTTTCATTCCGATCAGGCATTTATTCTGATTGTACCTAGTGTGTTGCAGACTTTGGAAGTGTGAATGATTAAGTTGCTGCTGTGTCTTCAGATGTTTAAGTGTGTGAGTTTATCTAAAGAACTACTGTGCTCAACCAGCTCATGGTTTCTGTTCGAGCTCCTGGTCTGGAAGTCAGACGTACAAGTAAAGAGAGAAATTTTTACAGCCACACTTTCCTGCTGATCAGATTGAATAGATATTAGAGTTACTGTAATGTTAGATCATCTGGCAGAAATGTTGTAATATCCTTGTCTACAAAGTTATAAAGAAACATGTGTAAGCTGGTTGTTTAGCTCAGAATAATGTCAGAATATTTCTTGGTAAATTTGTTTTTTTATTGTCCTCAGGTTGTTTTAGCAAAAATAAAGATGCATGTAGATTTCATATTTAACTTTATTGTTTTCAGCAGAGCTAAATAAAGGATAAGATCAGGGTTGCCCAAACTTTTTTTTCTGATGGCCACATGATGAAATGTACAAGGATTGCTGGGCCACTTTGATGTAGCTCTCGCTTAGTATATATAAATTGGGTAAAACCAATCCTGAATGTTAAGGTCTGCTTTTTATTTAAATGCTTTATAAACAGCCAATATTTATTTATGACTGACAAGACCAATAACCAGTCACTGGTAAGGTTTTTTGGGGGCCAATCAGAGTTTAGGTGGGCTCTGGTAATACCCCTGGTTCTACTGGATCCACCAGTGAGAATGATGCTCTGTGCTGCAGAGAGGGTAAACAAATGAAACATCCAAACTCTAGAGTGTTTTTGCTTGAAGATAGAGCAGAGAGTGGAGCAAATGAGCAGGATTCATGCTGCTATTAGAGGCCTTATGTCTTGATTTATAAGTGCATTACAAATCAAGATATCCTTTTTCATTTGGTTGTCAAAATGTACCTAATAAATTATCATCTTAAAGGGATATTTCGGGATTTTTGAAGTTTGGACGTATGAGGTGCTTGGCTATAGTAGTGGTATTAGCCTCGAGTGATTTCCGTGTAATTTGATCCTGTTGTTGTTATGAGCTCAGAGAGAGTTGGTGTAAAGCGGCTGTAGATGGGAACATAAATTAACAAGTTTTACAAAAAAAAATGGGCCAAGAAAATATGTTGGCTCGTCTGTGCGCTGTGTCAAAAACGTACAAAGCACTTCATTTCTCCCAAAAACCCAAGCAGCAACCTCCGGTCCTAAAAAGATGAAGCCAATGCGTAAGTGCCAAAAATTGCTATACTGCGACTGTGAGGCTGGCTGCTGGAAAACCGGAAGTTCCGTCTGCACACATGTTAAACAGCTGGTTTTGAGACACAAAATAAACTGGTTTACAGCCTGGTTCAAAACACCAAACGTGTCTCATTAGCCAGTGTCTTATTGTGCTCCCACTGTACAGGGGGTGAATTTTTTTGTACCATGATTGTTTGGCTGATATTTAGGATGAAAGCTGATTGGCGCGTCTCATTTGATTGACAGATATGTCGGCAGGCAGGCTTCGTTTCTGTCAACCGGATTGCTAGCTAGCAGGCTGACAGGAAGTCGCACTTAGTGGGCGGGCGTTACGTTCGGCTGAGACCGCGATTTCAATATGGAAGCCTCCACGAATGGGCTTCAAAAGCCGTTTTGGCCAGCCTACTGTAAGCAGACAACTGACGTCACACGGGGTTTGTCCAATTCTTTCTACAGTCTATGCAAAACCCCCCTCTGTGTCAGGCACTAATTTACGATTCAGCTTTTGCCATTTTGTATCCTTCCGCCTCCACACACTGTTCACTGTTTATACATCCACCAGTCAGCTGTGTGGGTCTGCAGGATTCTACAGGAATAATAACACCACATCAAGCTAAAACAATGATAACATGAGTAATTTTGACATGAGTGCTGATGATGTGCCCTTTACTGTAGATACGAGAGGATATTTGTATGAACTTGAGTACACTGAAGAAGAACTTTTACAGGTGGAGAGTCAGCGGACTGAAAGAGAGACTAGAGAAACATCATTTTAAAGTTCAGCGCAGGAGAGATCCTGAGGCGGAAGGATACAAAATGGCGAAAGCTGCATCGTAAATTAGTGCCTGACACAGAGGGAGTTTTTGGGAGAAATGAAGTGCTTTGTACGTTTTCGACACAGCGCACAGACGAGCCAACATATTTTCTTGGCCATTTTTTCGCAAGACTCGTTAATTTATGCGGACAAAACGTTCCCATCTACAGCCGCTATGCGCCGGCTCTCTCTGAGCTCGTAATAACCACAGGATCAAATTACATGGAAATCACTGGAGGCTAATGCCACTACTATAGCCAAGCACCTCATACGTCCCAACTTCAAAAATCCCGAAATATCCCTTTAATTTAGTTAGGAAAAAAGCATGTAAGCAAATAAGACATTTTATGCGTTGATAAATGATAAAGTCTGTCAAAGCCTGCCAGGGTTTTTCAGGGTTTTTTTTTTTTACTGTTTATTTTGTTTTTTTCTGAATCCTGTCCTCACTATTTGTCTTTCTAGGTTTTGTTCTGACAGGTTTCCTGGCAGATTGCAATGATTTTTTATTCATTTCTAGGTAGAAGATGAAAGTTTTGTTATTTTTTTTTTAAAGATTTATTTTGGGCCTTTTGTACCTTTATTTGTTAGAGGAGGACAGTGGTTAGAGTCGGAAACAGGGACGATAGATTGGGGAGAGACATGTGAGAAAGGGCCACAGGCCAGATTCAACCAGGGCCACCTGCATACATGGGGCATGTATTAAACCACTTGGCCATCTACGCCAGAAGTTGAAAGTTTTATAATTTTTGATTTCCACATTATGAAATGTAATGTCTCTACCAAAGACTGAGTTAACAAACTTACTCAGTATTGACTTTCCTTTCACTCTCTGCCTGCACGTGTGTCCCCTTGCAGGAGTCTGCAGTGTGAGCAGTTGTTACCTCAGTTTAGCAGCACCTGTTTGGGACTCTTTCACAATCGTAAATATCAGCTGTTTTCTCATTGTCTCTTTAAATGGACAAGCACTTTCCATTCCTAATGTTCTTCTTTATTGGTAGTTGTTATTTTAAAACTATGTTGCTTTTCTATACTTGTCAGTGAGATGAGAGACAGTGGTGCCTTAAGCAGAGATTGGGACCCCTGGGAGGGTGCATGACACCAAGAGATGTCAAAAAATCAACAAATGAGTGAAATTATTTCAAATATGTTTTACCCATTACTATTACTACAAAGGATATGCTCATAAGACCAGTTCTGTGTAAATCGTAAGTCATTTTGTGACATTTATGCTGCATTACGGCAGATGAGAGCAGTAATGTAGGGGTCTGCTGCTCTTTAAAGACACACTCAATCATCACGTGTCTACTATCATATGTAGTACGTCTACTCGGTGCTGTAGTGTTTTAATGGGGATTACTGGTATCCTGCCTGTAGTCTTTATTACAATGAAGTAGTGATGCACAAGTGTTTTTTTTGACCAAATACGGATAACCGATAATTTCCTACTCCTTATGGCCAATAACCGATAAGAACCGATAATTTTTTTCAATTGTTGATTTAAAAAAAAAGTTTATTTGATGTTTTTATACACATCTGTGGTTAATGGGGTTAATATGTAGTGAGCAGAGATATTTATAACTAATTCTAACTGACATCACTCGTGTTTATATCAAAAAACAATTCTGACTTTACAGCTGTTATGTTTTTAAACATTTGTGTACCAAAGTACAACATTCACAAACAATTGACATACTTTTCCCCTTTTCCCTTGAAATAAATTTAAGTATCTTGACAAGTGGTCAAATCTGACATTTCAATGTACTAAAGAATTCAGCTGACTTAGACATAAAACCAAATGATAACAGGCTGTCATACTTAACAAATGGAGATGTTTGGGGGTCTTTTTTTTTGTTTTTGCCGCATAAGTCAGAAATAGAGCTGATGTTTTACATGAAGATTTAAAATATGCACTGAAATAAGTCATATCAGAGACAGGTTAAGAATGTAAAGTCAGCCGTGGTCTGTGGGTAAACTTCAGTTTCTAATGTCGCTCAGACTGAATGAAACCACATCAAACAGAGCAGGCAGGGATAAGTCTATGAAAGTAGCGGTGGATCAGGAGACTGTCAGACTGATTTTGTCATTATTAGTGTTGCCTTTTGGCTCTGACAAACTTTCTGCAGTTTCCAGTGCCTGCTTAATCAGCACTCTGTCTTGTCTTAACCTTTGGCTTGGTCCTAATGCCCGCTGGCACTACTGCTGCTTTGTTTTAACGTAGTTAGGATGATGACAATGAGCGACTTATAAGATCCGTTGTGTGAGAGTGGAGAATTCGAGGACTGTTTTACACTCTTCGGGAGCTTTGCGGGGCAAATTTTGAGAACACTGTCATGTTATCCTCCCCGTATTCTTCTCTGGTGGTTAACAGCGGGCCTCGTACTGCGGTGCCACCTACTGTTTCGGAATGTGAGGTCTTGTGAGAAAGAAAACAAATTGCTTTACTACAGGTGGGTTTTGTCGGTTAATATTTTATTATCGGGACAATTAAAATATGTAAAATATATGCAATATCGGCCGATAATTTATTGGTACCGATAATTAGCATTCATCCCTACAATGAAGTACCATAAAGAAATGAAAATGTTTTTAAAAAGGCTGTAGTCCTTAGGAATGTTTTATGCCACTTTTGGGAAAGGCCTCTGTGCAGCTGTGTGCAGAATTATAAAGTATAATAACTCCAATGCTTCCAGGTTTTGTTGCATATTTGTTTTATATGA
The DNA here is from genome assembly GCF_018320785.1 of Cheilinus undulatus. Classification (NCBI taxonomy): domain Eukaryota; kingdom Metazoa; phylum Chordata; class Actinopteri; order Labriformes; family Labridae; genus Cheilinus; species Cheilinus undulatus. The sequence continues at coordinate 25,744,872 of NC_054869.1, read as the reverse complement.
GCACATTTTAAAGGCTTTTAGATCTGGAAGAGGTTAGAAAAATCTATATTTTCCTAACCTTTTCTGACAGTTTATGAACTCAAAAATGAAGTACTTATTGTCTCACCCATTTTTCTCTTGTTCCTGTCACACAATGCAGAGAGAATTTGAACTAGGTGGAGGCCCCTTAAATACTAACAGTGCTTAGTCATGTTGGTGGAGCTCAAATTTTGGAAGTCACTTCATCCACAAGAAATGTGCCTTTTGTTGGTTGTGTTAAAAGTTTGAGGCAGATTGTAGAGGAATGTCTGATAATGTTGAAAATGTTATTCGTCACAGGAGTATGCATCACATACTAAGCAGCAAATAATAAACCCTTCTTTTAACATCTAAAACAGAGGAGCTGTTTGGTAATGATGTAAATTTGTGTCTGTCTGCTGGGTGATCTCTGTCACATTGACAATATAACAGCTGATAACTGGAGCAGACTTGCTGTTGGCTCCCGTCACTGAACCATGACCCCCTCAGTTGTCCCATGTTGATGAGGTCATCGCTCAGCTGTTGGGGGTATCTATTTGGTACCAGGGGACTGACTATCACTCCTCTGGGTTGTTGTGTGTGCGCATGTTGTTTGCATGTGTATGCGGTTGGTCAGTGTTCAGTAACTCGTGCCAGAGAGACGTAAAAACCAGACTGCACAAGACGGTGACTGTGCTGCCTTTGAGACTATTCATACCAACTAAAAATAAAACCAACAAATAGGATGAGCTATTACAAGACAGTGCAGGACAATACAGAGCTTCATCTTGTATGAATATGTGCACTTTTTGGGCAATGCGCCCTAAAAATTGTTGGGGTTTTTTCACGCACCAAGTGTCAACAAGGTATAGTTGTAAATGTCTGAATCAGCATTGAATTAGCACTTTCTAAATAAAAAGATCAGCAGAAAACAGATCTAAACCTTACTCAAGTGCCTACGTAGATGTCAGAAAACAGTCTGAATGACAGAGCTGACGTTATCATCAGCTGGTTTTATCTGTCCAACCAAAAGTTCAAAGTCCAACGATGTTCCACTGACTAAACTGATACCAGAACAGCAGCAGATCTTTGATTTGAGGAGCATAAGTCAGCAAATCATTTGCTTTCAAGGTTAAGGATAACTGACACACAAAAATCTATTGGTTATTTCATTGGTTAATTTATGTTAATGATAAAAGTAGACCTGGGCGATATGACCTAAAATTGATATCCCGATATATTTTTGCTATATCCTGATACACGATATATATCGCAATATTTTGAAATGTCCTCTAAGCAGCTGTATAATGTTAATTCAGCCCCAAATGACACTAGTTTGGTGATTAGAATAGACTGTTCTGTTGATTTTTTTTTCTAAAATTGTATGCAGAAAGGGTAAAAATCAATATAAAGTCAAATTTAGCAGTTTTATTTTGAAAAGGACTTCATTCAGTCTTTTACTAATAAATCAAAAATACATAAATCATGAAATACTCTTAATACGTCTTTTACAGTATATGGAAATTCCTGAAATGTTTTCTGTGTTATGTTTACTATTGCTGATTATAAAATGATTATTTCCCTCATTAAGGGTGAAGCAAACCTACACAAAACTCACCAATCCTGCATGCAGCCCATGGCTAAAACCCTGCAGTCTAGTCCACCACTCAGGCTCACAGCTGTGATTATATTAGTCCGTTATCTGTGCTGATGAACGCTGGAGCAGTTTCTGACAAGTTCATAACATGAGAGTGTCTTTAGACCTTATTCCAGAAACTGTCCTGTGTGATCATGGGAGAAAAAAGCTTGTTTGGGGGTGAGAACATTTTAACTCCACGTTGTTGGTGTTTTGAACTGTTAGGCTGAGATAAGACTCCGTAGTTGAGGAGAAGTGGATCACATCTATCCGCTGTTAGGCCGTCTTCTCTCTGACATATACGACTCTGGCAGGGAGTTTTTAGCAAAATGTTTGCACCCAGGCAAGTCTCATTTTCTGGGTGGAGTGTCTTCATGAGATTTTTAAATCCTGGCTTTTCAACACTGGGCTCATGTCTTTAGCGACGCGTTGTGTTACTGCCGCCTTTATCTCTGCATCATCTAGCGGCATATTTTAACGAATACCACGTGAGTTTGACCTCTTCCTTTTCAAAGTTGGACGACTGCTCACCGATGCAGATCCAGTGCTGTTTTTCATTGTTGGTCTCTAAACGCAGCCAACTCAAGTCATTTTATACATTGTGTGTGGCAAAAGCCGCAATACATCGAGTATACTCAATATTTCGCCCAGCCTTATATATAAGCTTTTTTTGTTTGAGTTGCAGCACTGTGCAAAGCTAAATAAAAGCTATGATTGCTCTAATACAGTGAAATGCTCATAACTGATTCTTTTCATTTTCTATTCAGCAAAAATACTATTTGCTTGTTTTGTTAAACCTTCAAAATATGTAACCAGACACAAGAGGTAGACTGTTTCATATATCCATTGTACTGGATATATTTCACAGCCATCTGGGTAACCCCCCTTACAAAGTGTTTGGGAAGGGCAGAGCCTTTAAAAAAATTCTCACTGAAACACTGAAGCAGGGCAGGGGAAAATATCTTTTCTGCATAAAGTTTCGATCATGATTAATGTTGTGAGGGTGTAATAAGCCTTGTTCTCTGTGGATTCACTATTATATCTCTCAGTAGTGAAAAAGAATGTTTTTATTAGAGATGAAATATTAAGTTGGCAGCAAGAACTATAATCATCAACTTTTGGATTAATAATATTAAGCTGTCCTGTGTACCAACTTTTTATCTACCATAGTAGGTAAACCTTTTATGCTTTGAGGCCTTTTTTGCAACATTGAAAACCATTCATTTGGCCAGATTCAATTTCTGTCATCCAGAGGGGGAAAGTGTACAGGTCTTTTGCACTCAGGTAGAAGTACTGGTCTATAACTCTGGACAGTGAATCAAAATTTAGATTCAGTCGCAGTATGTCAGATTTTATATTGCAGATGGTCCAGTTTAATATATTTATTTACAGCAGAGATACAGGACAACTTTTAAGTGTAATTCTTTAATAGTTTGCAAAAAAAATCCTGTCTTCCTTATTTGCATACATTTTTCTTCTTTTCTTTCATTCATGATGTTTGCTCACAAGGCTGTAACCTACCTTATCAGTCAATTTACTACTGTGATTGAATTAGATAAATAAAAATATGTCATCATATTGATTCATGCATCATCTAATTTTAGCCTAACATATAGGCCTAGTCTACTGCAGTCTATCTAGTATTGTGTTAGCTATAGTAAAGAATGAATTACAATGATGAACTTAAAAAAAATATTGCATATTAAATTGCATTTCAATACTGGGGGGAAAAAAATCACACAGAGATTATTTTCCAAAACCCTTCAGCCCTTGTAGCTACTGAGGAGTTGTACAGTAAAACCTGATCTTTCCTTATTACAACACGATGATATAGATATCCAACTTGGTTGTTCAGGTAAAGCCACACCCTTATAATAAAGAGAAATACGTTTTGAAACAAAACTGCTGTTTTGGGGTGTGATGTTGAATTATTCTCTCACTATGTACTAATGTGTAGTCAACAGAAGTGGAAAAAGTACACAAGTATCGTACTCAAGTAAAAGTACAGCTACTCTGGTATTACTTAGGCTTAAACTAAAACTAACTACAACTACAAGTGCCCCCAAAAAGCTACTCTATTATGGTAATTTAAGTGAACGTAATTAGTTACTTTCCACCTCTGCTGTCATCAATCAGGTGCATCTTGGAAAAATTTCAAGCTTGAATGCTTGTCCCTAGTCAAAAACTAACTGGGTAGGTCAGCTTAATTTGAGGAGTAAGAGGCAGTAGCTACAGCCACAGTTTAGTTGTACTGCAAGTCAGTAAACAATGCTGAGACTGCTATGTTTGTTATCGGTGTTATTATTGTTCAACTGTCACATAAAGATCATAAAAAGTGGTTTCAAAAAGTACAGCTGTTTAAGGCAAAGTGGGCCGGAGTATAAAGCAGATTATAAATGTTTGACATGTTCAGTGGCTGAGCTATTTATCTCAACAACAGGCTGTTATAGTCATGAGTTCACCTCCCCTCCCCTGAATAACAGAATTCTTATTTGGGTAGGGAAGTGTTGGTCTCAGAGCCTCACACGATTGGAGGAGGCAGCTGTCCAATAGTGTGCCTGAGCAGTGCTGTGCTTACTTTACACCAATAGAGGAACTTTTTTTTCCCCCTATGGAGAGAGGATTGAGAAAGAGTGCAGAGAGTGAGGAGAAACAGCAGATCTGCAACTTGAAACAGTAATCTCAGTACAGTGTATCTGATCCTGTGAAAGGCAGAAAGAAGGAGTGAAGAAGAAAAATCCAGAGAGTGCTGTTGGTCTGAGGTGAGTGAAGCTTGAACAACAAGGCTGTGAGGCTTTAGCAGCAGGCTTAGTCTTGTAATTCCCTCCTGTGAATGGAAAGGATTGACGGGAGAAGTGGCAGGAGCTGGGTGGACTGTGGAGGAAGAGCGGGGCTGTTTATTTCCAGCCTGTGTTTGCTTTAGTCGGCCAGAGTTCCAGGCATACCAAGAACAAGACGCTGCTTTTAGCCAACACAGAGAGAGCGTAGTGGAGGCTCCTAATGGCCTGGAAAGCAGACTGGCTCTGTACACCCAGATCTGTCTGACAAGAGGCATTTTCTGCTTCATTGTGGAATTTGGACTTTGGTCTAAGCAGCTTTCACTGATCTGTAAGAGTCTGTTAAACTTAAAAAAAAAATCATGGCAGCACGTTTTTATTTATCTACCTTATTTCTCTCAGCTTGTGGTTCATTTATGCCTATAAAACCTCTAAAGTTGAGAAAAGGATGGATTTTGGACTAGGAAATATTGACACTGTCTGTTTTGTGTGTCTTGCTGACCCTTTTGGCTCATCTCTTACCCAAGCTTTGTCAACAACAGCCTGTAGGCTTTTGCACTTTTGGTTTCCACAAACCTCACAAGGCTGAATTATAGAAGTATAAATAGTATTTGTTTTTTTTAGGAGTTCACTCTGCCTGTTGCTGTTTTGTGTTTGCTTCGCATTCTTTGGCCTCACATAGTTTTGGGCTGACTAAAACCCACCCCCTTGCCAAAATGATTAGCACTCACGCTTTCCAGCAGGGATGTGAGAAACTTGAGAAGTGTTTGTACTTGTACTGTCAAATGAGGGCGACTGTCAGCAGCCAAGGAAACACTTAACGCTTTAACTGACACTCAAGCTGGTTAAGAGGCTTATAAGGAGTAATTTTTGGCACTGAATGCATCCTTTTTAATGCAAGTGTTGGTTTATTTTTTAGTAGCTTATGTTTCATACACAGATTTCAGACAGCAAAATGTATTTGGTTTAGCCTTTTAGTTCTTATAAAACAAATTGGATCATAACTCCTTTGACTAAAAACCTGCTTTTTTGTTTTTTTTTATTGCAGAAAAAGGGCAAAGATGTTCAAGCACAGGAGACGAGAAGGACTCTGTGGCGCCCTACTATGTTGAAACTCCCTACGGTTATCAGCTGGACCTGGACTTTCTCAAATATGTCGATGACATTGAGAGGGGCAACACCATCAAAAAGCTGAGTATTCAGAGGAAACCCAAACTGGCCAAACCCTTGTCTCTGCCGCGGGGCAGCACTGGCGGGGGAAGTGCTCTGGCTGAATGGACCTCCACAGACTCCTTGTCCTCCTCCAACAGCGACGGCAAGCAGTCCCCGGTCTTCTTCAGCTCCAGGCCCCAGGTCTCTGCACCTTTGACTCCCACCCTCCCCAGGGCAACCAGTGAAGTCCCACTGCAGCAGACCTATCTGAACATCACGGAGCAGAAACAGCTACTGCCACCTCCTTCGCCAAGGTTTGTCCCCCGTCACAACCCACAAGTGGAGAGGACCCTCATGGAGACGCGTTTTCGGCTTGAACAGGAGCGTCTGCTCATGCAGCCGCACGGCGAGCCGCCCATGCCTCGTCGCCGTCTTGCCAGCTTTGGTGGCATGGGCTCCAGCAGCTCACTGTCCTCTTACTCAGGCTCCATGGGCCCTAGCCAGATATCTCCAAGCACCCATCCTCCTCCCCCCATCAATGGTCACCTCCCTAATGGAGAGTATAACCCTTACTACCCGCCATCCATGGGCAGCTCCATCCGTCACAGCCCCATGAGCTCCGGCATGGCAACACCCGTCACAAATGTCAGCCCATTACACCTTCAACAAATCCGGGAGCAGATGGTTGTGGCCCTGAAGAGGCTGAAAGAGTTAGAGGAGCAGGTGAAAACCATTCCTATCTTACAGGTTAAGATTGCTGTTCTCCAGGAAGAGAAAAGACAATTGGCTGCTCAGTCCAAAAATCAAGGTCCTGGTGGCTTCCGCAAGCGCTCCTACAGTGTAGGCAGTGCAGACCAAATGGAGAACCAAGCCCCCATCCAAAAAGAGACAGAGCTTCACATCATGGAGCCTGAGGCCCAGGAACAGAGTGCTCAGCGGCTGGAGGAGTTCAGACGTCTGGCTGCTGAGGTCCAAGCTCTGGAGAAGACTTCCATGGATAATAATGTTAATGAAAATCAGCCTCATAAAATCACACAAAACCAGGCCCACCAAAAGTCCATTGGCATAGTAACTGATGAGAACATGAACAACCTCCCTGCTAGTCAGAGGAAGTTAACAAATGAACACTGTTCCCGGGATGCAGGAGTAATAACAGACCAACGGGAAGTGCGTAGCGCTGCGGTTGGTGTGACTGAGGCCATGCTGGGAATGACCACTGAGGCGGAGAAGGAGATTGAGTTCCAGCAGCAGACCATCGAAGCCCTGAAGGAGAAGATCTACCGGCTGGAGGTGCAGCTGAAAGAAAGCACTCACCAAATCGAGATGGGAAAGCTGAAGCTTGAGCTTCAAGCTGCTGGAGGGTCAAATAAGAAAAAGGCGGACAAAGGTCTGATGGCTCGGCCTGAAATGTACAATGCCTGTGTGGAGGCTAAAGTCCAGACACGCAGCCAGGGTGTGGGAGACCATCTGGACCTCAGCACAGCTAAAACACCACAAACCCACACTATTGGAGTTTCCTGTCAGCCCTGTGTGCAGAGTGTGTCCTCTGGCCCAGATATCCCGATGGACCGATGGGTGGTGCACGAGCGTAAGGAGGTAAATGACCAGTGTGTAGGGAGACAGGTGGAGATGTGCCACCAGCAGGTAGGCGTGGAGCTGAATGTTTGTGAGGTTGGAATTAACACAGAGGAATCAGTCGATAACTTAGCTCTCTGTAAAGCCATGACAGAGCAGAGCAAAGAGTCAAGAACAGTCGGCTGTGGAGATTGTTCTGTGGATGTAGTAGTCAGTCCCAAAAAGACGCTGGTGACACGAGGAACTAACCCAGATGTTGTCAGTAAAGTGGACTTTGGTGCCATGGCTGCTCCTGAGTCAGCCAGTCAGCAGACAAACACTGAAATTGAGGTTATGAATAGATCTACCAACACAAAGACGGTTGTGCTGACTGACTCTTCCACTGATATGATGTTGGCTACTTGTGACAAGCAAACCAACACAGTTGTGACTGAAACCAGGACAGTCGCTGCAGGAGAAGGACTTGTCAAAGATGTTCATGCAACAGCAAAGACTCGTTCGATTGCTGTTGGAACAGATGCAGAGTCATTCCTTAGCAAATCAAGCTCTACGAAAACCAAAGAATGCGGGGTGGGGCCATTTAGCATCCACGAAAACTTCTTGGTTGGAAAAAAAACCAGGAACATTGCATGTGGCCCCTCCCAGCCCACTGACTCTGTCATAAGCTGCAGCAAAAAGACTGTGGAGACCGAAACCAAGACTGGGGCTGCCCCATTGCAAGCTCAGGCCCAGGGGGGAGCCGGACTGGACCATTACATCGAGAGGGTGCAGAAGCTACTGCAGGAGCAGCAAATGTTACTTGCAGAGAACTACAGCGAGCTTGCAGATGCTTTTGGTCAGCCCCAGTCCCAGTTTGGATCCATTAACAGTCAGCTTGTCAGCACACTCTCGTCCATTAACACTGTGATGAAGTACGGCAGCGTGGAGGACATCCTGAAGCTGCAGTCAGACGCTGAGAACTCAAACAAAGGTGAGAGGTGAAGCACAGCAGCCACTGTGGATGCTGATGCCTCCCTAAGTGTTGCAAAGCATGAGTGGTTGTTATTGTGGTATCTGGTCAAGTCATGTCAGGCAATCAAAGCATAGTTTCAAGAGAAGAGAGCAGAAAATGCACACAGACACACACAAAAGCACAACGCTTACTTCAGCAAGATACTGGCATATTTTTGTTGCCAGAGGGTGTATGAAAGAGAGAATGACAGGTTGATTTATTATTTTCTGTTCCATGGTTTGTTATATAATTAACCGATCAATAAAACTGTATTTAATCTCTTAGAATATTGTATTTCAACATTGAATATGGATAATGAGCTAAGAGATAATGAAGTTGAAGTACTTAGGAATCAGATGTGTCATAGTTGTATAAGGAATCATTTTTGGTGAACTGGTTGTTATCAGGGAATGGAACCAAAACAAGGTGGAGAGGATCCTCCACAATAACAACCCACTCTCTGTACATTATCTTACTTATCCTGGACTCTGTAGCCATCAAGAAATGAGCTAAACTGGCTATCATTTCTTACTTTAAGCTAGATGTTTCTACTGATGGGGTATGAAACAAAGAGAACAAACCGCATCAATCAGTGCAGCATCTGATTGATTGCCTTGTCATGACATCGTCTATTGATATTTTCTTTGCCTGTCAGCTGTTTTAACAGCTGTGTATTTACTTCATGTGCCGTTGTTTGGTGTAAGCTACAAGTTTGGGCGACCTTTAAAATGATCGCTGTTTGTCATATTGTGCATAGGGCACCTTAATATTTGATATTTTCTCATGTGACTGCACATACTCACACTTCCAGAGCAGAACCATGAGAACAATTTCCAGTTTGGGGTGTTTTTCCCCTTTTAAATAGTCAGACAGCATGTTTAATCACCACGAAGGAGCAGGAATGCCTTTTTGATGTACTTTCCATTAGGGATGCACGATAGTTTTTTTGTGCTGGTATTTACAGATTCATCTTAGCTGATATTTTATACCAGTATTCAAACATGTTTTTCATACCTAAAACTTCAGTCCTCTGAACACACTTGAATGTTTAAAAAATGAATAAAGAAAAAAAAAGTCAGTCCTTAAAACACACTTTAAAGTTTAAAGAATGAGGAAAAATTAAGAAAAAGACCTCAACTGACAAAGATCTGTTGGTTCAGCCTAAAACATCATTAACTTATTAGTATATATGGCCAGAATTTACAGCAGCTGTATGCTGATCTTCACAGCCAAAATATTTGGTGTAAATATCGGCAGAAATGTTGATATCTGCATTTACCGGTATTTGCCTTTTTAGGTAATATCTGCCAATACAGACATTAGGCTGATAATATTGTGCATCCCGGAAAACTCACTATTTATTGCTTTATCTTATTTCTTCATTGGAATGTAGTTCACACAGTATAGCAATTCAAAGCTGGTTGAATATTGGCTTTGTTTCCCTTTAAGCTAAAAGCCAAGCAGTGGGTGAAATCAACCAAGTGCTTAAAAATAGCACACAGACACATAAAGTAGTCTCAATGTAGTTGTTAAAATGAATGAAACCTACACAATGGGGCACAAACTAAGATCCAAACATCTAGATGCTTTATGTATTAAGGATGCACAGTTGATGATACAGTATTTGGCTAATGCAGCGCTTAACAGACTGAAAACCATGTGCTTCTGAATTGTCAGGAGGAGGGGTGAATAGTAGCTCTTTAGAATTGCTCATTTAATGTGCTAACTTGTAAGTAACCAAACATGAATACCTGGCCCCCAAAAGTGGAATCAGTACATTCCAAACATTTAAACCTACACTTCATATTAAATGAGGACAGGCATGTAGAAGGGGTATAAATGTTGGCAATTTTTCCTGCACTTTGTATCCTTCACAGTTTGCTTTTTTCTTGATTACACTATTATGTTTTTTTGCTGTAAGGATTAGGGAAATTGTTGTTTTCCTTGACTTCTGTGGGAAGAATTTATTGTAACTATACAGTAGCTGGGATATACGAATCCTTGTTTGTGAAATGGCTTCAGAAGCTTTTCATTAAAGCTGCAGTTATCCTCTGGATTGTTAAACAGATTCATTACTATTCTGCAGGGCTATTGAAGGCAAAAAAGCAGTATAATGTAATAGTGTCAAAGTGAGATGTAGTTTCAGACACCATGCTGCACAGTTCAGCTGTACTGTTAAGGACCTGGTCAGCGTTCACACACCGTTTAAAGAGAATCCTGATCGGATTGGACAGGCCAAAGTTATCTCTGACCCTGAAATATGCAGCGGGGGCTTTGGCCGTGAACCAACAATGAGCTCATTTCTTTTTGGGAACCAGTAACGTCGCACCAATCGGCTGCTTGTTGTTTTAACAGGCAGTCCTGCCTTCACTCACACCTCACTGCTGATGCTGATTCATGGCTCCTTCTGAGTTACATAACATGTATTCATGCTGGCTGGCACATGAACGCAGGCTGATTGTCTGAGTTGTGTGCAAACTTGTTCTTGGTCAGCTGCTGACCTCTCCCGGGATGAAGGATTACAAACCAGAAGTTGTTCCTATACACGTAGCTGTCAGTATTATGACAGTTTTGAACACTAAAGGCTTTGTCAGGTCAATAATAATAGTTTTGTTTCTGGTTTGTTGAAGTTGTAAATGACAGAAGAAAACAGTGAGCCAGTTTGGTAGATGGGGTTGCACGTTATTGTGACTTTCTTTAGGCTATATTATGATTGTTATACACACCATAGCATGCCACATCATCATTAATTTGTGGTGTTTCAGCAGGTTTTAAAGCTCTGTGTTGTAAAATCCTCGCAGATTTTAATTTTGACTGAAGGTCCACAAAATATATCAAAAAATGTTAAAGCTAGGAGTTGACTGTGATGAATCAGTACAAATCACATTAACCATCATGGTTTACCTCATCTAATTTTTCCCTCCTTTTTAAATTCTTTCCTGCCAGAAACTGTCAAAATGTGTGCTGGTATAAATTAATCTTACATACATTCATGTCTTGGAATGACTTGCATTAATTTGCACAGAAGCCCAGAATGGTCATGTAAACACAAATCAATTAATCGTTCTAACTTTACAAAAATACAGTTTTTACCTTCAAGATAACTGGTGCAATATTCATAAAAATGGGACTTTTGTTCCCCTGTTTCTCCTTAAACACAATATTTATGACTTTCAGGAAATATTAAATCTATTAGTGCTCATGGTGCGAACTGATGTTCATCACTAATGTGTGTTTTTTAATCTGAAGTCTTCATCCCTAATCATTTACTGCAGCAGATTAGTGCTGTAATGTTTTTTTTCCTGACCTCTGTGAGAACATCATGAGTCACCTTTGCTTTCTCATTGTCTCAGATTTATTACCCAAAGATGTCAAAGCTCATAAAAATCAAACAAACCACATACTTAAGGTAAAGGAAAAGAAAACAATGTATGCATGACTGTTCTTGGCTTTTGTAGGGTTCAAAGGCCGATTGTTGGTTTTCAAAGGAGTTAGAAGATTTTCTGTCTACTTAAACTATGAGCTTTTTTTTTCACTGAAATGTGTCTGAAATCACCAGCTTAGCTCATTGGATTGTTACATTTTCAGCGAAACCCTTGGGATTTATCCTAAATCTGCAAAACGGAGAGGTTCAGCATTATAATGATCAAATAAGTAAAGTCGGTGTCCCCATGTGTTAACTTATGACTGTTCAACATATGATTAAAGCTTAATTGTCTCAGGTTTTTGTGGGTAACAACATACTAACTTTCTACCAAACTTGTTTCTGTCATTTCATTTTGAGTCTTTTCTTTTCACCCTAATGTCAAAGGTTAATTAATTCTTCATTTTAATGAATATAAGATTTAAGTTTTTGCTGCTTTATCAAACATAAAAATACAGCATATTGAGATTAGCAATCAATCAGGTTAAGCAAAACAATGCATGCTTCTATCCTTTTAAAAATTAAGTATTCCCTTCATTCCTGCAGTTGTAAAATGCATGTCCAACTCTTCAAAACTTTTATTGTTACAAGGTTCTGTTTATGGTTAAAGAAAACATGAGTAACATCTCCACACAGTTGCCTTTATTAAGCCTTCAAAGCCTATCTGCCTTACCTTTGCCTTCATCTCCCCCCTCAGAGGGCTCTCAGCAGGCCTGTGTCCAGTCACTGTCCGTTCAGATGGATCAGGCACAGATGGAGAAGATCTCATTGGGCCTGACGTCTGCAGAAAAGCCTGCCAACACACCTGCACAGCAGCAGCAGATCAGTGCAGCAGAGCAGAAGAGCCGAATGGACCTGCAGATGTCTACAGCACTACATGGTATGACTGACAGGCCTTCAAAAGCTCAGATTTTGTTAACTGATCATATTTTTTGTTTGTAGAAAATGTAACTTCTAAAGCAACAAAGCTGCCAGACAGATGTGTTTGATTTAGAAGTACATATTGTATTCCCCTCTCAAACTATAAAGTGGTTATATAAAGTAACATAAAATGTACAGTTTTTCATATCACCTGAAGGCTGTTCATGGTTTCACACGTCCTCCTTGTGTGAACCAGGCAACAGGTGAAAAAAAAACATCTTAAGCCCTGCCTGGATTCCTCTCAACATGCTCTGTACACTGCCACCTGTCAAAACACTGAATCTGTGCTTAATGACTCTGTTGCTGATGCTCGCATACATGCCAGTGTATACATCCACAGCTCCACACACGTTGATACATGAACACAAACACTGAAACTCCCTGCTAACAGTCGCCTAAAGCAGTGAAAAAGCCCCCCTCCTCCTCCATCAGGACAAGTCTTGGCAGATGTGCAGAGTGTTCTAGCGCTCGGCTGGTATTTTGGGTTGCTAGGCCTCTATTTAACATGACTGAGATACTTCAGGGTTTTGGGGAAACTTCAAGAAAGCCTCTCTGACGAATTGCTTGGGAAAGAACTCAAGACGGACACTTAATGGCTACTTTCCTCTCTGCCAGAGCTCTTGATCGTGTCTGAGGGCTTTTAGTGGATCATTTAGGCATTATCAGACTGTTGGTAATGAACCCACTGGGCTTGTTTATTAAGCTACAAGATCCTTTAATGCTAGAGAAGATTGTAAAAGGAATTCTTCATGAGAAACTAAAGCTGGAGTAAATAATCAATACAAAGGATTATTGCATGCATGTTACCATGCATTCAGTTTTGTATTAATACGCAGGCAACCAAGCAGCCTTTTGTTTATTTTTGAGCCACTCACATTTCACATGTGCTTTTATGTCATTGATAAAGTCACTTCATTGTTAGATTTTCATAACTAATACACTTTTGTTTTCCTACAATGAGAAAAGCATTTGTCTCAGTTTATTTAAGTAGTCTGCTGTTAGCTGATGTCACTGCCTTCTTTGCAAATTTACGGCCAGTGTAATGTTGTGTTTTTGTTCATCATAAGGTAAAATTCCAAATTTATCAGCCATGGTGGCGTACAGGTTTTTAAAAATGTCATATTCTGCCTCTACTCTGGCACAGAGCCAGGCAGCAGCACTCTGGTCAAAGTTCACCATAAGGTCAGGGGCAGGCTAATTGCTGGAGTGTGTGACTGTTTTTTTCACTTGAACAAAGTGCAGCAGGAACAAATATCTTATTGCTGAAGATGTGTTTTAATCCAGATTTCCTTTGTCTTTAGTCCTGGATGACTTAAAGAAGGGGACTGTGGCTTTGTCTCTCTCAAAGCAGCAACAGTTCAATCACTCCTCTCGGTTAGCTTTGTGATGCTAAAGTTCAGTAAAGTATCTGATGATAGTCTGTCACAATACAAGTCTCTAATGCTTATCATCATTAAAGACTTTTTTTGAGGAGCAACATCAGGCAATGGTGTTTTCAGCAGCAACTTAACAACACAGACATATAAACGAGAGAGCAACATAATTTAACACAACTCAGAAAATGAAACTTTAGGAACACCTGAAGTGTTGAAAGCAGGATGAGAGAAACTGAGACTTTGTAGCTCTTAACTCTCTGCCATGACATTAATTTGATTGTTTTTCTGGTGTTTTAAAATAGAGAGTTTTAACATAGACAGATGACTCCTCCATTCAAGTGGTAGTGTTTGTTTAAGTTTGAGAGGGTTGTATTTTTCTCGTGTTGAATCCTTGAGCAGATAATACTGCCACTTCCTGAGATTGAAGCATATTTTTTATAAACTTAGAGATGGTTTTCATGACTGAAATTTGGCCTGGTGGTTCGTAACATAGTGGCCTGTCATACAACAAACCTAAATTACTATTTTTAAAATCACTTTCCAGGTACTTTTAAAAGTGTAGAGAGATATTTGGAAATGTTTTTTTGGCAGAAGGATTTTTCTGCTATTTTCCTGACTTACTTTAGCATGAGTTTGATTCAACCAACTGGCTCCAATAATAGTGAACAGCAATTACTGTTCATCTAATGTAGTTTACTTACTGAGGCTGCATATACCCTCTACATCAGTGGTTCCCAACCTTTTCCAACTCAGGGCCCACTTTTAAGTCTCAAAAATTTTTGCGGCCCACCTCATAAATACGGAGGCCATATAATGCATTCTCAGAGCACTTTTTTTTTCTTCTTTTTTTTTACTGAAGATTGAACATAAAGGACTGAACTGAATACAGGAGAAACATGTTGGAAGCTCCACAGCTGCTAACACAGTATCTGTAACATGTTGCAACACCTTCAGTATTACAGTTTTCAAGGAGCTGTCCACGCAGTAACCTCTAGATAACAACAAAAGTTCCTATCTCTCATTTGCTTGTCACATGTCTAATACTTAAAGGAAAAACAAAACAAAATAATGAAAAGAATATTTGAACATTTTTAACACTATTCTGTAGATATATTTTTTAATATAATTACCCCCCCCCCCCCACCACACACACACACACACACACCCACACACACACCCACACACACACAAATCATACTATTTTGGAAATTATTTGGCGGGCCACTTGTAATACCTTCGCGGCCCACCAGGGGGCCACGGCCCACAGGTTAGGAATCACTGCTCTACATCATCTGTCTTGTTGCTTTGATTGGCCCATAATGAATGAGATGGACAGAATGTTTGTCTGATCACCCTCTAAGAATTTTTTTAAAGCTCCTACCCTTCAAGAACACTTTTTCTATGGCTGGTTGCCCAGATGGATGTAGAATATATCCTATGCAGTGGGTTTATAAAACAGTCTATCAGTATGTCATGTTAGTAGATTGTAGTGAAAGCTCAAATGGACAGAGTGACAAAAGTTTTCTTTGTATTTATAATTTTCAAGTTTTTTTAAAGATATATTTTGGGGCTTTTATGCCTTTATTTCTAGAGAGGAAGACAGTGGATGGAGTTGGAAATAGGGCACGATCTAACCACTAGGCATCTGTGCCCCAATAATTTTCAGTTTCAAAAATCTTGTTGGCAAATTTTCCCAAAGTTTTAGCATCACTCAACGTATCTCTAAATTCTCTTTATGACAATTACCCCTTAAAATGTATTGTAAAAACTGCGGTGCATCTAACAGAGAATGAAACAATGATTATTAAACATAAAGAGTAAACTTTGGCAACAGCTTATCTTTGATTAGTCTCATCTTAAAAAGAATTATCAACATGATCAACATATTTAAAACTGAAAAGAAGTTCATTAAACTTTGTCAGTGTTTTATTCATACCCGTTGTTTTCAGATAAACTTTCCTTTCATGCTGAAGTTTATTTTCCTGTCCAAACTTTTCCCACCATGTCTCTTCTTCTCTCCTTCAGGGCAGCCGTGCAGCCAGAGCACGCTGAAATCCATCATGAAGAAGAAAGATGGCCGAGCTGAATCCAACGGCACTAAGAAGAACCTGCAGTTTGTTGGGGTGAATGGAGGGTAAGACAAAAAATAAACTCATCTACCCTGTTATTTGCAGCAACACCATAAACATTTAGGTGCCATATCTCTCCCTGTCCATGTTCAGACACCTGTTTGAAGTTTTTACTGTCTGAATGTTTTAGTTTGTAAATTTAGTAAGTTAAAGGTGCTGTTGTTTTGCATTTACAAGAGTTTTGTATTTCTTTCCCTTTAAAAAAGGACCTCTTAAAACAAGTAAATATTGTTTCTTTTTTTTTTTTTTTTTTTTACTAACAGCAGAGTCTGGAGTGTCTGTGTGCTCTGTCTCCCCCCTCTGGCTGTCCCTTATCATTTCCTTTTTTTCTTTTTAGCTATGAGACTACATCGAGTGACGACTCCAGCTCGGAGGACAGCAGCTCCTCTGGGTCAGACGAGGAAGAAGAGGATGAGGAGAAGGAGGAGCACCAAGGAAAGAGGGAATACAAGAACGTGGAGGGAGGGAGCAGCAGGGAGGAGTTCCAGCCTGAGGGAGACGAGGATGTGGATAAGAAGGATGAAGAGGAAAGTTCAGGGAAGCAGGAGAAGAGAGAGAGGTGCGCTACTGAGTCAGTACCTGCATACACTGTTTTCACTCTTCACAGCTAACCAACACAAAAAATGGAAACAACAGATACAGATGCCATGATTTTTTTTCTTTCTTAAACTACATCAAGGCATGAGCCTTTTTGCACTATTCAATAATGATGGTGGTACTTCTTTGAGGTTAAATTTTATGCATCCACATTTTATGATATGGAGTAACTATGGATTAGTTTACAGTCTAAATAAAAGAAGAAAGAGACTGATGTTTAGTTTCTTTCTCATACTTTCAAAGGTATGAACTGAGTGAGAAGATGTTAGCAGCATGCAGTGTTCTCAAGAATCACCTCAGTGACCCGAAAGCTGTGAGCAGTAAAGATGTGGTAAGGTTTTTCTTGCTAATTTTTAATTTTTAAAGTAGGATTCACTTCTTTTTGCTGCAGACTTGTGTATTTGAAATGTAACTCTCTCTATTTAATTTAGGTTTTCTTAGAAATGTAAAATGATTCTCCTGGTCAATCTACTTGATACTTCATAAATCTGATTAATATGACCCAAATAGAATTTTGCAGCAGTGTTCAGTCCTGTGGATCATTGGTGTTTAATAATAAACTACAATCTTGTCATTCAACACAAAGTGGCATTAAATATTAAATATTTAGTTTTTGTTAAAGCACAGATTTGCATTTAAAATTCAGATTTTAACTGTGCACTATAAATACAGAACATTACACAGACTGTATAATAACTCTCCTCTCCTGTCAGAGAGCATGTCTGAACACGGTGCAGCACGAGTGGTTCCGTGTGTCCAGTCAGAAGGCGGCGTCTGCAGCCATGGTAGAAGACTACCTGGGAGGATTTGGGGCTGTCTCCCCAGCCGTACTGCGCCATATTGTGAATATGGCAGATGGAAATGGTAACACAGCGCTGCACTACAGCGTGTCGCACTCCAACTTCCAGGTTGTGAAGAAGCTGCTTGATGCAGGTGAGTTCTTAAATAATGACAGCAATACATCTGTTTTTAAACATTGTTCATCTTTAAAAATGTTTAGTCAATTATCTCTTTCCCTTGTCTTGAAAAATATAAAGATTCCTAGTGTTCTCAAGATGTTCAAAATCCAGCCGTGAACATAAAAACTAACTCTCACAACATCTTTGTTTTGCTTAAACTGCAGCAAGAGCTTCATTTTCTAAATTTTTCCTCTTTGTTATCTTCCTCTTTAAGATAAAACAATGTTGCAGAAAGCCAATAGAAGGTCAGATACTTAAAGTAATATTGCCACTCAGTTTCTCTGAAGTAATGCTGACAAAATCAGTGCCAGTTACTCTTGGCAGTGAAGAAGTAAATGTAACACCTGTAAGTTTTTGTTGCTGTTTAGATTTACTTGGAAGTCACAGACAAAAGTCTCTTCTTTTAACAGTAGATTGTAGACACAAAGACCATAAAGCTTTTTATTTTTTTACATAAACTTTGTTTATGAACATTTTTATCATTTGAATACATAAACAGAGAAAAAAGACAAAAACAGAAGGATAATCAAAGAAAATCCAATTCAATTTACCAAAAAACAACAGAAAAAAACAAAGGTCTTTTTACAAAAATTAAAAAAGCAAAAAGGAATGTGTCTATGTCAGTCCAAGAACCGTCAAACTGCAGGAAAATAGCTTCCTCTGAGAGCCTTATAACTGATATAAATACATTATGTTCTGTAGTATCAATATGACAATTTGACCATAATGGTCCTGTTTTTTTTGTGTGGTTGTCAAACACAAAGCATTTTAATAGATTAACAAATGGGATGTTTTTGGTATTGGTAATCAGAAGGACCAAAAGTTGATCATTATTTGAGAAAAATAGGGTTGGAAGAAGGAAAAAAAAATTTAGTTTGTTGATTGAAAATTAAGAAAGATAAATATCAGTCTCTCAAGTTAGATGAATTGCTGCATTTCCTCTTATTGTGTTCGATCATTTAGTTCATGTATTATGTATTTGTCATAATTCAGAAGTTGTGAGTGAGAGTTGGTAAATAGAAAAGGAACGTTGTTTAGGTGTCAGTTGGAAAGTAGGTTATGATTACTTTCACTGTTGTCATTGATTTCAACAATCGAGTCAGATAAATCAATGGAGAAAAAAATAATAGAACAGAACAGTTTATAAGTAAAAGAATCCTTACAGCAGACCTTTACCTAATTCCCTATTTTATAATGTAGCACTTACACCTCATTTTATGTACCTTTTAATGTAATATTTACCTTTCTAAAATGAAACCCCCTGCAAAATATTTGACACATTTAGAGTGACGATATTTGGAGTGGACTTTACAGTGTGGTATCAGTGTTTCTCCTTCAGTAAAGTATCAGAGTCATTGAGCCATGCAGCGACCTCTCTAAAAGCTCAATAGACGGTGATGAGGTCCTGGTCACTCGCTGCTATAAAAGCCTTTTGTCCCATCAGCCTTTTGTGTCCTTGTGCCCTGTGACAGCACCTCCACCCCCCTGTCCTCTTTGTGTCCTTTGTCCTCACTCCGTCCTGGTTCCTTAGACCTCTCCGCCCCTCTGTGGCAGCACAGCCACCCTCATACCCGCCTCCCTCAAACAGGCTCTGGTGTCTTCTCCCTTTAGATGGCTAACAGAAAGTGTAAAGGGGCTGAGGTGATTGACTGAAGCCCGTCACACACTACTTGTACATCTCTGTGTGCTTGACTGACGGTGGAGCAGTGACAAGTCAATCACAGACCAAAGTCACAGTTTATATGTGTTTGATTCTCTTCGAGACCACCCATAGAGAGCGTTAAACATGCATCTGTTTGTGTTTCAGATGTGTGCAATGTGAACCAGCAGAATAAGGCAGGATACACGCCCATCATGCTGGCAGCGTTGGCTGCCGTGGAGACGCCAAAGGACATGCACATTGTGGAGGAGCTCTTTAGTAAAGGAGACGTAAACGCTCGAGCCAGCCAGGTCAGTGAGCTTCCAGGGGTCAGAGGCCAGAAGGCAGAATCAGGGCACTGGCTCTCAAACACATGCTTTCAGAGTCCAGTGAACACTCAGGGGGGTCAAATCAAGCAAACACTCTTTGTTTCTAAGATTTAAAGTGAAATCGATTCCCCAATTGAGTTAAGTACACTCATGTAAAGGGTTATTAAAAATGGTCTATATTTGTACGCTTTTTTGGGTTTAGAAATACATTAAGTTTTTTTGTGGGAAGAAGTTGTACTATGGTGACACCAAGTGGTAAAGGAAGGTTACTACAGTGGCTTCTTTTTTACACAGACTTGGAGGCAAGTTTTTTCTGTTGAATGGCGGACTTTTTAAGGAAACAGGAGGGTGCTATTTTCAGGAGGTGAAGACCCCCTAGTTTCCATTCAACAAACCATTTCTGTTGTGTCTCTGTTTGTGTGTTAATGGAAATTAAAGTCCCAGGAACTACTTTTCAAAGCACTGAAATAGCTGCTGTTAAAATGCTGTACAATAAAGACTAAGATTGAACTAAAAACTGCATGTGCGTAAGCCTTAAAGCCCAAACCTCAACTTTTTGTACTTTTGGACAATCCTGCCCAAACTATTCAGAGCACTAAGTAAAAGACAAAATGATATTCATGAACAAACATATAAGAAATTAAGCAGTCTGTTCTTATGCAGTCAAAGATCTTCAGATTTTTCTGATTGGTCTTTAGATTGGTGTGATTGTTTTTGCTTTATTTTACTCCATGTAAATCATGTCCCACCACCGTGTTGTGGTCATGGTTTCAGGCTGGCCAGACGGGGCTGATGCTGGCGGTCAGTCATGGCAGGATGGACATGGTTCGGGCTCTGCTGGGTCATGGTGCCGATGTCAACATCCAGGATGATGAGGGCTCCACTGCACTGATGTGTGCCAGCGAACACGGCCATGTGGAGATTGTTAAACTGCTACTGGCTCAGCCGGGCTGTGATGCCACGCTGAGTGACAGTGTGAGTAAAACACAGAGGGACACACATTCACCTGAATGCAATTCAAACACTGCATTTTATCATCATGTTCTTTTTAACACTAAAACATCGCTTGGGTTTTCTTGATCTTTTTTACTCATTCTGTTTTGTCTCTCTTGGTGTTTTTCCTTCAGGATGAGAGTAACGCCCTGTCCATTGCTCTGGAAGCAGGACATAAGGACATCGCTGTACTGCTTTATGCACACGTCAACTTCTCCAAAGCCCAGTCACCGGTATTTCCTGATAACTCTGTCTGTTTTAAACAAACCTCTACGTTTTATTTCTGTTTATACTTAGGATAGGGTACCTTTTATCAGGAACGATTCAGAAAGAAGATAGGGCTCACTTGTTCTCCACGAAAGGAGACTAATAGTAGGTCCTTTTTCTTTCCATTAAAATGTTGATATGAATGAGCGCACACATTTTGAGCACAGATTTGTCGTCTTCAAAAGTAACTGTTGGGCCCATTTTACAGAAGACTATTCTCTTCTGGATTTTCTGCCTTTAATCTGTTTTTTCAGGTAGACTTATCAAGCGAATGCTTACCGCTATCTTCTTTCTCTGTTGGTGCAAAAATAAGACATTTAAAGGGGACTTCAATGTTGCATCAAGAACTAGAAATTGTGTCTTTTACTTTAAAATGATATACAGTAATTATTCAAAACAGATTTTGGGTAAAAATTGTAAAGACCTTTCACCGTGTTTAGGGTGTACAAGTTTTGTTAAAGAGAGTCTTTCTGTTTTCTAGGGGACCCCTCGACTCGGCAGGAAGACATCACCGAGCCCCACACGGAGGAGTATGTTCGATTAGAGGCCCTGCCTCCCCCAACAAACCCTGTGCTGCTATTGGTTTATGTTGTACGAAGCCTTACCCCGAGCTGGAAGAGGGACTGAATCCAAAACAACCAACCAATGAGATTTCTGGAAACAATTTTAAATTGACAAATACGCACCGAAGCCCAAAGTGCCCTTTAACGTGAATGTAACCAGCCGGTGCCTTGAGTCCCATCAGAAATTTTTCTACACACTGACAAGGACTCAAGTTCAACTACATACCGCCTTTTTTCACTTTTTTTTTTTTTTTTTCATTTTTGTTTTTATTTTCTTGTTTCCATTACAAATTGACAACTTTTTTTTAATTCCTGAAGCTCAATGTTGATCATTCATGAGCACCAAAACATCATTATTTTGATTTATTTTTTATTCTAAGCTTATCAGAGTAGACAGATGGAGATAATCCACCCACATGTTAGAGGAAGTATTTCCTGTAATTATATCGCTCACCTCAGTATCACATGTGCACATCTCCTCAGCACATGTTTAGCTCATGTGGATGAATACATCAAAGAGTAGATGTGGTGACCTAGACTGGAGAAATTGTACTTTTATATAAATCCTTTGTATCTATTTAAAAAGAAGAATCACAGTATTTTGAATATTTCCTCTTACTACATAACAACCCATGAAGTTATATATTTATCAAAGTATTGTTTTTAATGCAGATTTATGTATTTCATTGTACATACGCTGGTCAGTAGAGTTTAGTTTTTCTCTTTTTTGTCTTTGTGTCCCGTTTCTGTCTCTCATGTGTAAGATAAACCGTCTGTCCTACTCTAGTGTTCATCAAGGTGCTGACTTTCATCCTCCAATGAGAATTGAAGTGCCTGAGACTTTGCCATATAACAATAAACATCAATAAAAGAATATGCAACAGCATCTTTATTGATTTCTGTGCTTATCTAAATTATTCCATCTATTGTGGGTTTCTAGATTTTTTTTACACACTTGTTTAGCAGATGAAAAGAGGCAGTTAATATAATTGTTTGTACATCTTGTTTATTAGTTGGATTATTTTGCAGATTTAAAATACTGGGCAGACATCTTCATTTCAAGATTTTGAGAGTTTTCACAGAGTTTAACAGAGTCCATATTCTGGTTCTTTGGTATCTCCCCTAGTTTTTTCCAATGCAACAGTAACAGAATTTCCTAGATTAGAGCCCTAAATGTACATAAAAACATTTGATATTATATGTTTGAAGTTATACAGAAATACTGAAATCAGTTTTAAAGAAAAGCAAGTTCATCAAATAAAGACAGCACTGTGTAAATATAAATGTTGGCACTTTCTCTGAAAAAGACAAGGTGAATGCAGGTAGTCTAACTTTAAGAAAAAACATGATAAAAGTAGTTCAGGTGGTGTTATTTGATTTTTGTGAATGTATTTTTGGAGGTCAGAAGCCTGTCAGCTGGATGAAGTGGGTCAAAGGAGCCAGCTTTTTTCTGTCCTGGGAGCTTCCTGGTGGGATAAAAAAAGCAAAGTGCAATTGTCAAATAAGGTATATTAGAGTATATTAAAACACAAAAAGGGATTACTTTAATAAAATGGACTTCCTGGAAAAACTGAAAATTTTCTGGAATCAAGATTTTTTTTTTTTACTGTAGTCTTTAACATTTTATATAGGCTAGATTTTTGTTAAAGAGGTTTCAAATTTCATTTAAAAAGGACACTACAAGGAGCTTAATTTGGTTTAGTACTTTCTAAAAAGAATCAAACTCTGAAAAAGGACTAAAACATAGATAAACTAGAATGGCCGTCTGAGGCGGCAGACCCATGCCTAAGCAGTGCCACCGTGAGGAACTCACGGTCCCATTGTTAACTATGGTGTTCAAAAGTCGGAAGTCTGAGAAAAACCGTATGGGTGTGCGGATCATCACTAAAATGTAATCGATTCTTCCCTGTCACTATCCCAATATTCCCTGACAGTTTGGTGAAGATCTGACTTTCCGTTCTCGAGTTATCTTGTACACATACAAAAAGAAACAAACAAAGATACGGAACCCTTTACATAACCCCCTGCCGATTTCATCGGCGTGTGTAACAATAAAAACAAGTAAAGCTCAAACATTACTTGACTTAAAAGTAAAAAATGCATATGTAAGTTCCATGTAAGGACAGGACAACTTAATGGAATAAAACTCTGTCAATGATACGAGAGATCCCACACATACACTATTCGGTCAAAAAAGTCTGGCCACACTTGTTTATTATAGAATCAAGGTGTTTCAATCAGACCTGTCGCCACAGGTGTATAAAATTAAGCACCTAGCCATGCAGTCTCTTTTGCAAACATTTGTGATACAAAATGGGTTGTTTCTGAAGAGTTCAGTAACTTCAAGAGTGGTACTGTGATGGATGCCACCTTTGCAATGAGATGATTGCAAAATTTCATCCCTGATAGATGTTTCGCAATCAACTGTAAGTGATAGTATTAGAACGTGGAAGTGTTTAGGAACAACAACAACTTAGTCACTGAAGCGGAAGACAACATAAAATCAGAGAGCGGGGTCAACAACGGCTAAGGCTTATGGTGGGTAAAAGTCGCCAACACAGCTAATTCCTAAACTGAAGAGTTCCGAACTTCCACTGGTATTAGTGTAAGCTCAAAAACTGTGTAGCGAGAGCTTCATGGAATGGATTGCCATGGCAGAGCAGCTACATGCAAGCCTCATGTCACCAAGTCCAATGCCAAGCAAGTTGTGTAAAGCACATCAACACTGGACTGTGGAGCAGTGGAAACTATGGAATGACGATTCACGCGCCTCTGTTTGGCAGTCAGACTGGAGAGTCTGGGTTTGGCAGATGCCGGTAGAACCTGCCTGACTGCGTTGTGCCTACTATGAAGTTTGGTGGAGGAGGGATAATGGTATGAAGCTGTTTCTTAGGGTTTGGGCTAGGCCCCTTATATCCAGTAAAAGGCAGTCTTTAGCATAACAAGACATTTTGGACAATGCTATGCTTCCAACTGTGTGGTAACAGTTTGAGGAAGGCCCTTTTTTCTTCCAATATGTCTGTGCCCTTGTGCTCAAAGCAAGGACTATGAAGACACGGCTTGATGATTTCAGTGTGGAAGAATTTGACAGGCCTGCACAGAACCCTGACCTCAACCACACTGAGCACATTTGGGATGAACTGGAACAAAGATAGAGCAACAGTCCTTCTTGTCCAACATCAGTGCCTAACCTCATAAATGCTCTACAGAATGAATGGGCACAAATTCCAACAAAAACACTACAAAATTATGTGGAAAGCCTTCCAAGAAGAGTGGAAGCTGTTATAGCTGCAAAAGGGGGGCAACTCCATATTAAAGTACATGTATTTGAAAACAACGTCATTACAGTCCCTTTTGGCATTTGGCAGCCGGATACTTTTGTCTATATAGTGTATTATAGACTCTACTAAACAAGTACTTGAGGCCTAAACAAACCTGGGCAAAACAACGTCAGCGCTGGTGGGCATCATGTGTTTATGCTTCAGTGAGGGTCGGGGTGCAATGCCAAGATTAACCAACCTATACTGAGCCAACTCAAACTGAGCTCTCAAAGCTGGATTCAGGGTCCCTGCTCTGCAGAACAAAAAAAAATCTGGTCCACAATTTGATGCACAATGCATAAAGAAGAATCAGTTACACTCAATTCAAATAAACTGCTACAGACTCTTTCTAGGTAGAGTGATTTTAAATACCTGGTCCCTGTATGGTCAGATGTCTGCTGCCCATTCAGCTGGTTGCTCTTAGCAGTGAGCTTGTTGAGTTTCGGACTTTCCAAAACCAGTAGCAACTTCTGCATCAGCTGCTTCCACTGGACCTCAGAGTCCACCTCAGGGTCCTGCTCAGTGGAGGAATCCTGCAGGGGGCAGAGCACACGGTGAGGTTGTTGAATGTTGGAAAACATTTCCTGAGTCTGAAATGAAGTTAAAGCAGTAGTTTAATATTAATAGATATCTTTAACACTTCTACATCTTCCATTTATGAGAGCAACAGACAACCAGCTTAGTTTAGAAATGATCTAGCTGAATTAAAAGTGTTATTTAATAGCTGCCTGTATAAGCTTAATTTAAGGGTCAGCCAGGCCCATTAACTTCTTGAACAACTTTGGCATTGTTTGAATGCAGAAATTCTACTAGTTTTTCTCCCCTTAGTTAACCAGCCCTACTTTTGGAGACACATAACATTGATAAGGAATGTTACTTGAAATTATCCGATTTGATATGTTTATGTCCTGATGTTCAAGAAATGAGGTGTTATGGTTCAGGACTTTCGTTTTACCGTCAGGGCTTCTTTGAGCATGACAGCTGCCTCCTCTATGGTGCCCTTCATCCTGCTCCTCTTCCTTCTCTCCTCCTGCAGCTCATCTTTCAGTTGGCTCATCTCGTCTCTGTTTTTACTGCACTGCTCTGTCAGTGTGGCCTGTTCCTGTCTAATACAGTCGTAGCTGTAAAGCACACTGAGAAATTGCTGTCCATCTGTAAAATAAATGTGTTTGACTGAATGTAAGTTAGTGGTGCGAAGAACAGAAACAGAGAGCTTATACCTGAGTGTCTTCATCTCAGCCTGGACTCCTGTGTGTTCAGTCTGAATCTGCTCCAGTTCATGGCTGCGCTCTTTCAGCTCTGCCTGCAACTGCTGACATTTTTCTGTGAGCTGCTCCACCACCTGATTGACACAGATTTTTGGTTGTAGTGGTGGAGGGATCATAATAAATCTAATATTACACAGTGGCTACAGAAACAAATACGTCTTTATGCATGATTATCCAGAACGTCTCTCTCTTACTCTCTTGAGGATACAGTTCTGGCGGCACGTCTCCTTGACCATTTGATCCAGGTTTTCAACATCCGCTCTCAGACGGTTCTTACGTTCCTGCAGAGCAGAGTTCTCCACCATCAGGACCTGCATGTGCACAGACAGCTGAGAGATCTGAGCCTTAAACTCTGTGTTCTCCTTAAGGACCAACCTGGTCGTCTCTGGGACCTTTTGCTCTACTTGGTGTTGCACATCTGCAGCCATGGCTGCAACATGCTTCTCCATCTCCTCCTCTAGCCTTGATTCAGGAAACGAGAGTAGGAGACAGTGGATAATTGATTAAAACGTACATATCAATCATAATTCAGTCAAGTTAAGTTTATTGTTTCACAGAACTCAATTCTGTTTTTTCATACTTCCCTTCAAAAGACTACTTGGAATTTTACACTATGAGTCAGACAGTGATCTAGTATTATCAGATTTTGGCATGCCATTGATCTGGAATATCTGTAATATACATATGCCTTGAGATACAACTACATAAATGTTATTAAACCCTTTTCGAGCATAAAATGCATTTTTCAAGTGGTGTCTGTGGCAGGGCATCAATGCTGAGCAGTTGGTCCTGCCAATTCATTACAATGTGGAATAGCTTTTAACACAGTTATGTGTAAAAATGAGAAACCTTCTAGTTCCCTATAGATAATGAGATTGGCTGAGCATGACCCAGGTCTGCAACATCAGCCATCTTTCCTGTAATCGTTGAATATTACCCTCTAAGAGCAGCATAGTATCAACTGGTCAGGAGCAAATCACTACATCTTTCTGCCAAATTTTTACCTAATTTTTAAAATATATAGTAATGTAATGCTGTTGATAATGTGGCTGATTAAACCTTTTCTTCTCCATTAGTGCTTTCATCTCCAGGCTGTGAATGTCATCTTTATGATCCTCCTCCTGGCTGGTCAGCTGCTTCTCCAGAGACTCCATGTTGGACTTCAGCTGCTCCCTCTGCTTCTCAAACTCATCTAGACTATCCAGCCTTGAAACTGCGAGAGGAAAGAGGAGAAATTCTTGTTTCTGCAGTGAGGGGGTTGATAATATGAGCTTACGTACAGTACAGGTCTAGGAAAGTGTAACACAATACACTGCTGTCATATTTCAAGACCAGACAGTCCTTGTTGCAAGTCTGTGACAGTTTTTGTAATTAATTTTAAACTCAAGTGACCATAAGTTCCCATCCATCTATCTATTAAACTTGCCTATAGATCAGGGGTTAGAAGGTTTCAATTTGCCGCTCACTGTAAGAAATGCTAAAGTCACTCTCACCAAGTGTCTTGTTTTCTGCAGTGAGCTCTCTGATCTTGTCTTGGAGCTCTTTCCTCAGCTGACTGTTTTGCTGCTGGAGGTTGTCTCTGTCCCGATCTGCAGCATGTTGCTGACTCTCCATGCGCTCTGTTAGCTCATCCACCTCCTCCTCCTTTTCCAGCAGGGAGTGTTTCAGATACTCAACTATGTCTTTCTTCTCCTTCTTCAACAAGATGCACTGAGAGCTGAAGTCGTTCTTCTCTCTCTCTAGTTGATCACATTTCACCTGATATCTGGATGAGAAAGAGAGTTGTGCAGGCTTTGGAGTCAGGGAAAAAATCTATAATGATTTCAAGAAAACACACTCACACCTCCCAAACCAGAGTGATGTGTATCTCCTTCTGTACATGTATAGCTCATTGGATTCTGTTTGTCCTATTGCAGCTTTTCACATGACTTTGGTGGCTAAAATGCTCCTTAATTGTAACATTTTTAGCATGCAGCAGTTTTTGCATTAGTAGGATACTTTGGTCTATGTCCATCTGCCCTTTATCATCAGAAGCGTAGGTGCAACCAAATTAAGTTTGGCTGGAGTCGTTCTGAAGTGCACTACCACTAAAGGTAAGTGCACCTGGTGATAAATGCCCTTATTTGAAATGGGCATGTAAGATACATTTATATTTCAAATTAATACCTTAACCAGTGAAAAGTCCATTAATTATCATTGTTTACATCATCATGTTTCATTGGTCACTTTGGATTATATGAGTCAATATTACTGAAATATTAATGTAAGTAGGCTGGAATTATTGGTGTTATTGTATGTCTATACTTTTTCTGAAAAGTTCTTTATGTACAGCTGCTATGTATCTTAAACCCAATTTTGATACTTATCTATAAAGTATTTTTATCTTTTAAAAAGTAAAACAAATCATAAGGCTTGCTTTTATTGTTTGTCAAAAAACTATATTTACTGTGGTGAGCTGTAATGCATTTACTGCTGAGTGTTTCATTTTTAAATAAAAAAGGACTACATGCTATAAAATGGGTAAAACTCTGGTTGCATTACGAGAAAGTCAAAACTGTGCTCCCCCATGAAAAAAAGCACTCATGTACCTGTTTTCATGATGTATCTGTATCAGGGGTGGAAAGTAACTGATTACATTAAGCCAGATTTCTGTAATTGAGTAGTTTTTTGAGTACATTTTGGAATCAGTGCTTTAACTTCTCATCAAGTACATTTTAACCAAAATAACTGTACTTTATCCAGCCCTGCTCGCAACACAGTAGCACAAAAAGAAAGAATGATTCCACATCACATCCCAACACAGTAGACTCACCCCTCCAACTGCTCGTTCAAATATTGTATTTGGATCAAATATAAGTCCTTTTCTCTATCGTCAGGAACCGTTTTATCTCTGGGGGGCTCGAGAGCCCCCTTTCTCGGTGCTTGCCTCTTCTCATCTTGTTTGTCGACGCTCTTCTTATCTTTCTTCTTCGGCATTTCGTCAGAGAAAGTTGCCAAAAGTTTACCCTTACTGCTGGCGAAGGACCTAAACTAACCTGTTGCTAGGCAATGTTGCATTCAGGGGGCCTGGGGTCGACAGTTGTCTTCCTGTTTCATTCTTCTATGAAATGCAACACGGCGAAAAAAGTTTCACTGTGAAATATTAACTTGTTGGTTATTTGTTAGAAATAGATACCTTTAAGAGCACATGTCACGGCTGTATTACTTTATCGACATGTTTAGCGATGTTTTTAAAAGACACTGAGAAATATGATTTCTGTGAAGTCATCACGGGATTGGCCAGGCAAGATGGAAACGTCCTGAGCCCGTGGACGGTTTACTTGATTCTATTTTAACATTTCCAACATTTAAAAAGTTGTTGAAATGCAAGATTGAAATATCGTAAATAGATAATAGGCCTAAATAGTTCAAAAGTGCATTATAGGAGCCGTTGCGCTTATCGGTTGTAGTTTAAATACTAGTTTTAACATATTTTTTGATTTAAGCATGCGAGCGATAAATGTATGGCCCCTACAGTTTTCCCAGTTTGCCGTTATCAAAATATCTCTTTTGTAAGAGCCATCTTCTAAAAACGGGGTTTATCGACTGTTAAAATATTTTGAAACTGATCACCTTCCCAGGCTCTCTCTGATAATATCAAAGCCAGTAGCTCCCCCATGTGGTCTGAGCCCGCGTTGCATGAACATTTTGCATGATGCACGATGGAGTATCATGTGCGGGAAATATTGTGATTTTAAGAGTCTGTTTTTGGCTGCCACATTTTCTTATTTACCAATTTAACATTAGCAGTTTCTATACAAAGAGCACCATGTCTTATGCAGAAGGCTGACCTCTACAGCATATTACTGGGTGACTGGGAGATAGCACTCATACTCATTACTGCACTGTAATCTCAAATTATTACCTTGATGGCAATTAAAGTCAGTGTTGCAATGCTGATGCCATATAGCAAGAAGAACCAGGACATTGGCCAGGGAAGTGTAACAGTTATTTATCTTAAGCAGTGTACCAGGGCTGTGTAAATGTCTGCTTTTTAATTGGTAACTTTTCATTGTCCATCTATTTGGCTCTAGGGATTTTAATTGTGTGCCCATGTGTTTCACCTCAGTAAACTCCCTGCCTATAATTTTACTTGGCTTGACTGACATATGTGTGTGCAGGTTAATTCAGTTTCAGATCAATCAAGCCTGTAAATGACAAATTAAATGGACAGTATATCTTCAACGCACATCAACGGTTGTGATTAAAGGGCAACATTATTTTAGAAGGATATTATAACCTTATTAAAAGCCAAGGGTGAATATCATAGTAATATCACTGCTATATTGAGCACCATAGACACGATACAGACTGCAATTGGTGGGTCCAGAAGTATTTCCATTTGCTTGTTTGAAAATATTAAGCATGATGCACTTATATTTTACTTTGTTGCATGCAGTGACACTATAAATCAGGGGTCATCAAGTACATTTGCCTAAGGGCCAGATTTAGTCTCAACAGAACCTCTGGGGGCCGGACTTTCACATAAACAAAAATTAAAAAAATATTTTTGCTCTGACTGAAATATTGTTATAGTAGTATTTCTATTTTCTTTGAAAATGCAGGACATTTTTAAGCATTGACTGTGAGATCTATCTCTATGATCTATAATGCAGCAGGCCACAAGAAGACAGGCCTGACAACAGAAAGGACACGGCCCCTGAAAATCCCAGCGAAATTGTGATTTAGTACCAGTATTAACTCACTTTTGACACTATTAACCCCTTCTTGATACTTTTACCCCTTGTTGCCTGTTAAACCTACTGTTTGCAAAATTCTAACACCTTTTTACCCACATCTCCTGCATGTTTTATCCCCTTTGTGCCACTATTATCCATTTGCCACTTTTCTTCTATTTTTGCCACATTTTGACCCCTTTTCATTACATTTTTTCAACTTTAAAGCCCTAGTTTTGACACTTTTAACCCATTTTGGTTGTTTTTTGCCTCTTTAACCCATTTTAAGCCATTCTTTAACTCATTTAAACCACTTGTCCTGCATGTTTTAACCCCTTTGTGCCTATTTTTTTCTAATTTTTGCCACTTTTTTCTAATTTTGCCACTTTTTAACCCCTTTTCATTACTTGTTTGAACATTTTTTTTGTCAGCTGTAACCACTTTTTGATACTTTTGCCCCTTTTTCATCTTTTACCAATTTTTGACAAATTTTAACCTCTTTTCACATTTTTTTTTCTGTCAATTTCTGTCCCGTTGTGCTGCTCCACAACCCGTTTTTCCACTCATCACCCATTTTTGCTGCTCTCTAACCCCTTTTCTCAACTTTATCTGGTCATTTTTGCAGCACTTCTGCCAACCTTAACCCTTTTTAAATATCTACTAATTATGACAGTAAATTTCTGTTAAAACAGATCAAATGTTAAGTTATTCTAAAACTATTTCAATATTAAATTTTTTTTAGGATTGACTTAACAGCTGCAGACATTTAAAGCCAAAGGATACTCTTTAAACCATAACATCTTCCTTTCCTCCTTTTCTGAATTTAATGATTTCTTGGGGGCAGGAAGCTTTGAGGGGCCTGGTATGGCCCCTGGGCTGCCAGTTGATGATCAGTGCTATAAATCCTTTGGAAATTGGGCAAATTATAAATAAAATCAGGCTGGAAAACCTCGCTGTTCACACATATAGCTTGCTTATGTAAATTCGGGAAATTTCTAGGAGTTTTGTGTAAGAGTGAAAAGGACTAAAAATTGAGATTCAAGCATATTTTTGTTTCAACAGGAAGCCTCTCCTACAGAATAAATGACATCTGTTAATGTTACTGTGATTGATACAAAAAGAAAAAGTAAAATCAAGACAAACTTATTTCTTTAATAGTTATTGGAGACATTAAAACAGAAGTTATTTGGGGCACTTTTATTGTTCCCTTAAACAACACCCCCTTCTTCCCACCTGTAATGTTGCAGTCGTTTAGATTAAATGAAGTCAGATATTACCAGTAGATGATTTAAATGGACTTCATACATGATATGGTTGTGCCAATCTTCACACTCACCTCAGGGTCAAGTAAGTCTGCCAGGTCTCTTAAAATGATCAGTTGTGTTGTTTAAGATTATTTGGTCTAAAATCTAACTTAATTCTTGGTTTGATTAGTTTATTTTAAGATATTTTTCTTAAGTCACTCTGTTTCCAACCCAGAGAGACATATTTTTAAGATGTTTTATTATAGACCCCTGTCTATCCCTGTAGTGAGACCTGGGAAAATAGTCAGCATTGTGCTAAAATTGGTTGAAGGCAAGCAGATGACATTCTATGAGTCTGTTCAGTCACTTGCTTAGAGTATAATTGAGAGAAGTACAACCTATCCAAATGATTTATTTCTAATTTAATAGATTGTTAGTTTCTAATGGCTTGTTCATGGTTGACTCCATATTTTGTGAACTGTTTTTTGCTTGCTTTGAAATTGAGAACCGTTTATTGCCTAAATGTAGGCCTTTTGTACTTAAGCAGGCCTATTTTTACTGCCTATTAGTTTTCCTCTTGTCCTCCGCTACATATCTATGGAAAGTATTGCACTTTTACTCTAAAAATGTAGTTTGTAACCTAATTAAGTATTTCACAACTGGAAGTAGCTCACAAAAATGGACGAAACTATGCTCAACAAACCATCGTCAACTTTGAGTGGTGAACACTTACATGAGGACAAAATTATTGGCCCAACTATGAAAATGTCATTGATTTAAATGTATTTCTCAAGTGCTGTTAAACAAAGCAAATATGTTTTAGCATAGCTTTTTCAAACATCCTAGTTGTATTTTTGATACTGAAATGATTTACTTTGCACACAGAAATGAAAATATTTCACAAAAAACTAAAACTAATAGTGTCAAAATTATTAGCCCCCCTGGCACTAATAGTCAATAGTGTAGCCTTTTTGCTGGATGACAACCTGCAGTTCTTTGTTGTAGTTTTCAACAAGTTTCAAACATGTTCTTCTTTGATGAATCACTCAAGCTCCTCCAGATTTGATGGCCTTCTGGCATCGACCTTCATCTTTAGTTCACCCCACAGATTTTCAAGGGATTTAAGTCGGGGCTTTGTGCAGGACACTCAGAAACGCTCACTTTGGTCTTCTGAAGGTAGTTCTTCACCAGGAGGGATGTATGTTTTGGGTCGTTGACATGTTGGAAGACAAAACGACAACCCAGACCTAGTTTTATAGCTGACTGATTCAGGTTTTCTTTCAAAATCTTCACATATCCTTCTTTCTTTGTGGTTCGTTCCACATTAAAGTGGAAGTTCCAGATGCACTGAAGCATCCCACAGCAAAATCCTCCCACCACCATGTTTCACTGTGGGGATGGTGTTCTTTGGGTGACACACCTCTCTCTTCTTTCTCCAAACATCACCAATGTCTCTGTGGCCAAAGACCTCTAGTTTAGTTTCATCTGACCAAAGGATATGCCTCCAATATTCATAATCCTTCTCCAGGCTGTCCTTAGCATTCTAGTCTCCTTGAAGGTGTCTCTTCTGCAAAAGGGGAGTTTTCTTGGTCTGCAACCTCACAGTCCGTTCCTATGCAGGGCTCTAGTGATAGTCTTCTTTGAGACTTCAATTCCTGAATTGGCAGCGTCATTCACTAGTGTCTTGGTAGTTGTTCTGAGGTATTCAGGCACATATCTCACAAGTTTTCTCTCCAGGGTCTTTGAAATCTTTCGCTCCCTACCTTTGCCAGACTTGTTCTGTACTGTGTGGCACTCATTAAATTTCTTAATGATCCTTCTCATTCCAGTTCCTGACACTTGAAAATGCTATGATAACTTTGTATATCCGTCTATTGCTTTATGAGCATCAACATTTCTTTCTCTCAAGTCTGAACTGATTTCTTTTGTTTTTGGCATGGTGCCTTCACAAGTGACAGCTCTTTCTGAGGTTTTTATGCTGTATGTAAACTGGGAAATAACACTTGGGTTTACCTTGATTTTACAAGCTCTGAGCATTGCAAACTTAAAGCATGTTGCACAATAGTGGTTTGTGCTATGGCTCAATAAAAAAGGTCAGGTCTTGAAGGGAGCTAATAATATTTACCCTGGTCATTTTTGCCTTTTCTGAAAAGATCTGCTATTGTGTTCTAATAAAAATATTTATGCCTTCAAAAGCCAATTAGTATGTCCAGAAATGCTATGCTGTAAATTTATTTCTCTGTTAAAAACACTTGGGAGGATCTTGAAAAAACTTAACATGTACAATAATGTAATAATTTTGTCTTTGACTGTATAGACTCCAGGTTTAAAATTACAGTGATGTTAGAAAATCTGCACATTTACCTGCAGTATTTTTAGTTTTTAGTAAGCTGTTTGAAGTGTACTTTAGTTAATGATAGGCCAACCTTTGCACGTGGAGTTAAAAACAAAACTTTCAATTTGAGCAAAAGTGTACTCTGCTTTCTAATTTCTCGACTGAACTTTTCGACAAAACAACAAAACAAATCAAATAAAGCTTAATGATTTTAATGATGTTGTTAGCATGGATGAGAGTCAGAGCTGGAGTTAGGGGCCATCACCTGACCTACTGTCCTGCCAGCTCTTCCCCTCTTTCAGCTTGTTTCCTCCCACATCACAGCATCAGCAGGGAGGGAGGGACCGTGACCTTATAGCCTCGACTTTGGCACCAGTACAGACTTTAAGCAGCCGAGTCTGCCCTGCCGGAAAAAAACTCCTACATAGTTGCCAAAGTCAGAACACTAGGCAGGTTTAAAGGTGGGACAAGTTATATATTTTTTTAAACTACCGGTAGCTATGAGCAAGGACAAGCAGTGCAAGCAGGTGCCGGAGTCCATCGAGCCTGTGTCCCCATCCAAAGGCCAGAAACCCCCCAGGATGCCAAAATGCTCCCGCTGTCGGAACCATGGATATGTGTCTCCTCTGAAGGGACACAAACGCTTTTGCAACTGGAGGGACTGCCAGTGTCCTAAATGTAAACTGATAGCAGAGAGGCAGAGAGTTATGGCGGCACAGGTAACGGTTAACTTGGTACACTACTGTTTAAATGAGCACGTGAGGCTAACGAGAGCTTAACTGAAGCTGTAGTGTGTCGTGTAGCTACATGTTTTGTTTTTGTGGTGGGGGATGAATGACAGGTAAATGTCTATTTATTTTTTAACACTTTTTTAATACATTGTAGAATTTTAACACCCCCCACCCCCTTATTTATTAACTATAACAAGGTAGCTAAAATTTGAATGTTGCTAGCATAGCTAAGTTAGTATAGAAAGTAATCAGCGAGCTGCAGAACATAACACGGATCATATATGTTTATATGTTGCCACACTTGTTGCTAGCAGCTAAAAGTTATTAAATATTTAACAGGTAGGCTAAAGAAGCCGCTTTCTTTTCGAAGTTCTGTGTTAATCTACTTTGTTACTTTTTTCAGTCATTAAGACCGAGGTATAACAACAACCATTGATAAAAGGCGCACGGAGTTATTATTAGTGAGTAGGACACACCTGCTGTAAATTGCAGGCTATGAAATTAAAAACTGCATTAAGATTTTTTTCTGCATATCTAATTCAAAAGGTCAAAAACCAAAAGAATTTCAATTTGTGGGTTATTAGATAAAAAACAAAACATTTTAAGCGTCTGTCTCTGAAAAATGGTTGAATTTTTGCTGCAGTCTTTCCATAATACATTTTTTGGTTGACCTCAGTAAGTGCATGTGAGTAAGAAGAGAAACTTTTTTTTTTTCTAACCATTTTATCATTTCATTTCAATCATTTTCTTATTTAATTGGGGGAACATACGGAAAGATACTAGTAGTACAGCAGACAAGATATCACACTGTTGTGTGTATTTTTGATGGAAAAAAAAAGTATTTTCAAGCAGGTTTTGAGTCTTCTCTCTAAATTCAGGTTGCTCTAAGAAGGCAGCAGGCTCAGGAGGAAGAGCTTGGGATTTGTAGTCCAGTAGCTCTGGCTGGCCCTGAGGTGATGGTGAAAAATGAAGCAGGACTGGACTGCTTGTTCTCTGTGGAGGGAAGATCTGCAACACCCGGAAGCACCTCCGCATCTTCTCTGGCTGTCCCAGGTTCAATCCTACAGTTCATTACTGCGTTTCACTTTTGACCACCCTTTGTCACATTTGAGTGTCAGCTAACAGCTGATTTGCAGTTGAGTGCACACATTTTCCCTTAACATTTTTACAGATATTTGAAACTTTATGAAAGGATAGAAATAAAGAGAAGCAACATATAAAACCTTACAATCAATCTCTCATTGTGTATAATAAATTAGTGTTCTTTTCCAAAATTTTGATTATTTTTTAAGGATGCATGATATTGGATTTTTGCTGTTATCTGATATGTCAATGTTTATGAAATAATTTAGCTGATACCAATATTTAAACATAAATCCAACCAAAAACTTAAGTCCATAAAACACACTGTTTAAAGTTTGAGCGGATGATGAATTCAGAAAAATACTTCAGCTGACATAGGTCTGTTGGTTTTAGCTGTAACTCCAAAACTTATTTGTTTGTACAGCCAATTCTTACAGCTGATCTAAACAGATTTTATAGCCTAAAAATTGGCAGAAATTTTCATATCTGCTGATACCAGTGTTTCACTTTTTAAACTAATGTCTGCTGATATACAGTAGATATCGTACCCATAACATTGTGCATTCCTACTATTTTTTAACCAGTCTGCCTTGGAGTTTGGAAGGTAGTATTCATCAGTACATTCTGATTTAAATCCCCAGGGAACACTGTTAAAGGAAAATTATTTACAATGGTACAGATTTACAGATGATGATAGATTTGACCTTTGAAAATGTTTATAGAAACCAGAATGCTAAAGTAAAGGAAGTATAAAGAGACAAAACAGAGAAACAATCAAGATATAGATGCACCTCTTATAATCTAAATCTCTACCAATTAAGGTATTATTAAAGGAAAAAAACCCATTCATGTACCTCACTTTTGGGAATTTGGGCTAACTTACTGTGATGACACACTTTTAAGATACAACTACAACATACTGCTCTCCTGGACACAGTGTAGATACAAACAAATCAGAAACATTTTTTATGGGAAATGAGTAAAATTATGCTGATTTGGTGGCACCAGCAATAAAGAACAGGTTGTGGAGGCAGACAAAGATATGGTGTTCCCCGAGGCCTGATAGCACATGTTAAAAGTTGACCATGGTCAAGGCTGCTCACGCCTTTACTTGTTCCTTCTTGTTTAAACTTTTGTGAGAGTAAAGTTTGGGTGTTGGGCTTGGCAAGAGAGAGAAAAGACTGGGATGGAAAAAGGAGTCGAGCACTCTGTGACTCACTGATGACAAGAGAGACAAATGTCATTATCTTTGTCTTCAGTGGTGCACATTGTCTTCATTGTGAAAGACCAAAAGATCAGGGTCTGCCTGAGAGGAATGTGGCCTTGTTGATAAGAAAAGAACAACAGATAATAAGAATGACTTGATGGTCATTTTCATCCCACATTAAGTCTTTATGGGGATTCTGGGTTGGGTTAGGTTTCCTAATTTGATGTTAGAAATGCTTGTCACCTGCAGATGGTGCTATTGATAGCACTTTGAGTTTGCTGAGAGGGAACAAGGGTAAATCTTGCAAGTGATAGTACAACTATTTTTAAATGATAAATTGGAAGATCTCCTGCAATTTTTCATCTGTAAAAATGTTTGTATTTTACCCTGCTTAACTTGTTTCCTGTATAACAAAAATTACATTAAAACACAGAAGTCTGTTAAAACATAAATGTAGTCCTAAAATTTGTCTTTACACATTCAGTGTTACGCCACATATCCAACCAAAAACACTGAACTAAATCCAGTGGACCAATCTTTGTTGTATTTCTGATCTCCTATGTTTTCTTTCTTCAGGAGCTCGCTCAGCTTCAACCCCCAGCCCAACTGCTGGTTCCCGAGCACATACTGAGGTATCATCAGACCTGCTGCTGGAAACCTCCTATTACAACTTCTACCAGCCTTCACGCTACCCTCCCTACTATGGCAATATCTACAACTACCAGCAATACCAGGTGACCCATAATGACCATCCTGCTTTCTGTCTTTTTTTATAGTAGCAGTCTGCAGACTGTTAAAATTGTTTCTGATGATTATGGTTGGCGATCAGATCTTTGATGTTACTGAAAATTACACAGAAGCATAAGTTTGAGTACATACTGTATTTTAAACATAGCTGTGGTTAGTAAATAACTAATATCCAACTAACCAGCAAGGGGGAATACTCAGTTACAACTAGAATGGCCGTCTGAGGCGGCAGACCCACGCCTAAGCAGCGCCACCGAGGAACTTATGCTCCCATTGATTACTATGGTGTTCAAAAGTTCGAAGTCCGAGAAGAACTGAACAGGTGCGTGGATCATCACCAAAATCTAATCGATTCTTCCCTGTCACTATCCCAATATTCCCTGAAAGTTTGGTGAAGATCCGACTTTCCGTTCTCGAGTTATCTTGTACACATACAAACAAAGAAACAAACAAAGATACGGAACCCTTTACATAACCCCCTGCCGATTTCATCAACGTGGGTAAAAAGAAACTAGCTTCATGATGTCATCATGAGGTTAAATCTCTGTTTGGTGTTATGTGTAATTTCTCAGACATAAGTAGAACCCAGTAAGGAAACGGGCCTATCTTATCCAACTTTTAAAAGAGATCTATTTGATATGCAGGACTTGATAGACTGGTTTTTGTAACTTTAATTTTTTTTAAGGTACAGTGTATATGTACTGTGAATTTGCTGGAGAAATGCCCAAAACTCATCCAGGGTCATATATTGCACATTCTCCAGGCAGCATATGTCAGGCAGCTATTCTAGTACTGCAGTGTACACAATGTATACAGTACATGTTTTTGAAAAGTTTATTTCTAAATTTTCAGATATTCACATATTTCATAAAAATGACACACAGTGCAAACAAGCGGAAAAATGAACAGATATTGTAAAATCTAACCCTCCCTAAGGCTAAAACACGAGACAGGGTGAAAATTCCAACAAAAGCTGTAAAAGGGCTCCAGGTCAAAGTAAAGCACCTCTCGTAACCATTGCACAAATGATGGAGCTTTGTTTGGCGTCCAAATAAAAAGAATAAGTCTGAGAGCAAAGAATGCTGGAAATGCCAGATAATTTGCTTGTAAACTTGTCAGATTACAATTTGGGAGTGGTATTCTAAAAATGTGTGTGGAAATCGGGGGCTATTGTGTGCTTACAAATATGGGAGAATATATAAAGTGTGCCCACAGTAACTATTGAAGGAGGGGCCTATCCATCCCATATGTCCTACTGAGGCTGGCCTATGGCTTCAGCTCAGACAGCCTTGGTCTACCCAGGAAAAATATCTAGCTGTCTCCTGAATAATGCAGAAAATGAAGCGCTTTGAATTGAACTAGAAATTTTTGTTCATTTATTCTTTTCAAACACTGATGTGAAGAAGCTTTGTTTTGTGTTACCTCATTATGAACAAGGCCTCTCTGTTAATGTCACTGTGAAAGCCTGCTGGTACACAGCTACACAACCTGCCTAGGTCAGCAGGCTAAACTATGTGGGTGCAAATCTTGATTATTTTTCTCCATGTTTCTATTCTCTTCCTGCTGGACACTTTTAAATGAAGACAGACATGCACATAAATGGTGAAACACAGCTAGAGCTGCAAGTACCTGTTATCAGTTAAGGTTCTTAGCTGTTTACAAAATTATAAGAACGAGATAAAAATAGTAGGAAAAACATCATTTGGTTTTTGGATCCTAAATGTTTCTTTGAAAAAGGATAAACACGGGAGATTAATCATTACATTTCAGAAGCTGGAAGTTGATTTAATCTTTATGCTAAAACCTTTAAATGTGAGAATGATGATGCTGACAAAACTTGTGATCTCGATGCATGTTTAGGCCGGTGTGTGGACATAAGTTAGCTTCTGGTAGTAATGTATATGAAGTTTTTATTTCTCTTTTTGTATTACAGTGCCATTTTTAAGGGTGGCGATTGTGCAATTAAATAGAAAATACTGGGGAGACCGTTATGGGAAGACATAACCCCCCACCCACACACAACCACACACACACACACCCACACACACCCACACATCTGTATATACACAGTGATTTATACTGAAATGTATCTCTATTGTGTCAAATGAAGATGAGCCTTTGCATAAAGCGAATTAGATCTATAACTCTTCTGTGATCTCGAATGAAGTGGTTTGTTTTTCTATGAAGAGCATTTGTCCACCCTCCTCCTCCTCCTCCTCCTCCTTCTCTATGTTCTTCCAATAGCAACATCTAGTTTTGGGGTCACTGCCTCCGCTAACCTGCCAGTGCACAGCAGAGCCTGAATTGCAAAGGTTAATGGTATTGTCTGTCGGCAGAGGAACAAACCGCTATGCCTCAATGCTTGAAGGAGAAAGTGAGCACATTAATGCTAATCAGTTAGCACTCTTTAGCATAATTTAGCCATCCTCCTATGTGATTTATGATATTTTCAGTGAAGGTGTCAGGTTTAGAGGGCTACGTGCTACGGTTATTTAAATTCAGGGACCACTTTTTTGTATTTGCATGAAGAGCTGATTATTTGAAGATGAATTTCAGTCCCCCAATGCACAGTGTCTTACTTGAAATTTACTGTTATAACCACAAAAAGTGGCAGAATATTTATGAATGAATAAAAAGACTTGACCCTGACAAGAACATTTCATTAATCACATTTCCTTTTACAGACTTAATAACTAACAGAACCCTTCCTACTTTTCTCTTGTGTTGTCTGTGTCTCCTTTACCTGTCCTAAACCTCCATAATTTGATGGGCTACACTTCAGTTTCAGCATCCTTAACTGTGGTGATAATCCTTGAGTTACTCAATTTTGAATATGTCTCCATATTCATTGTGAAGCACTCATCCTTGTGGACACAGTTTGGGCTGTAATGTCCTTTCTTATTCACTTTTACAAAGTTTCTGAAGGTGGCACTCCTCTCTTTTTTTTCCACACCTGGTTGAAGTTATAAAGTCTCTATTGAGTTTAGGGCGAGTCCACGAAAAGAGTGCCCCAATCACCATTGTATCAGAATGTTTATGTTTTTTTATTAGTTTTATTTACATGCATAGCTTAATAACATCGCACTCACCACTGTTTCCATGCCATCTATGATTTAGTTCCAGTGGCTGTACGTACAGAAGAGCCGGTCAGAAATGGCAAATTAGGTTTAACCCACTCCGGGAGACAGTTTAAGCAGAAAATAAAAGAGAACAGCTATTTAGAAATTCATTAGAACATTTAAGAAACATTTTTTTATCTGAAATCTCTGTTATTAGTATGTAACATCTCTAGGATACATGGCAATGCTTCATTTACACCCACAACCCCCTGAATCGTTACTCCAAAGCATGGTACATACCATCATCATTCAAAAGTACCTCTTGGTGTTTTGCAATTACTGATCATCTCTTAACGTCAGTGTAATTGTATCAAACGCAGGCTTTATTTTTAAAAACACAAGTTTTATTTGCCTGATCTGGGCTC
Organism: Cheilinus undulatus; assembly: GCF_018320785.1. NCBI lineage: Eukaryota > Metazoa > Chordata > Actinopteri > Labriformes > Labridae > Cheilinus > Cheilinus undulatus. The sequence goes on along the minus strand of NC_054869.1, from coordinate 25,703,413 downwards.
TCTCCCCCTCTCTTAATCAAAAGCCACAAGTCAACACTGTGGTCTTTATCAGTATAAACCTATCTACCTCATCCTTTACTCTCCTGTGCTCTCAGTAGTTGGCTGTCATGCAGGTGGATGATGACAATATAAGGGTAGTGCGGAGCTTCCAGACAGGTGATGGTGCCAGATAAGAAGACAAGCCCTCACAGGGAGGCAAGAAAGCCCCCCAAGGAGCTAGGAAATTGAGTTTAGACAAAGTACAGTACATGAGACACATCCAGCACAAGTCATACTCAAATGATATTTCTCTGCTACTAAATTGTTGTTGATTTGTAGCTGATATGATTGTTGTCATAATAGTAAGAGTGGCTATCTAATACAACCCAGTGTAATTAAGATGCATGTCGAGACAGGCGATGCTGATGTGTCTCATTAAAGTTATCATTAGATCATCTTTGTTTTATATTCTTTCATGTTGCTTGAATAACCCCTTTGTACCTAAGGTACAGTTCACACTTTGCCACCCACTCTGGTGATAAGAGTGTGTTACAGCACTCAGGATTTATGGTTCACTGAGGTTGTGGATCATTGCTTTTTGATTTTGGTACAATCATAAGATTGAATTTTCTTTTCCTTTACTTTGAAAAGAACTATAAATTGACTTTATGGCTGTTGGTGTTGTAGAAATTAGAGTGCATCATAAATTGAGGTGAGAAGCAATCTGGGGGAAAAAAAGGCAGTATGTCAGCAACACAGTGTTGAACCCATTATTGTGGAGTTCATACACTCAAGGGATATAATGTAAATCTCAGCGATACATGGACTCTGTGAGGATTGTAGCATAGTTGAAGTGACTACACTCCCACAGAGCTTGCTATCAGTTTGGCATTTGTCTGCTAGAACACTGGAAGGAAAATGGCAGATATCCAACACTATTTTAGTTTCAGAAATGAAACCCATTGCCAGCTTTTGTCCAAAACTAATCTTCTTTAACTTTACTTCTTGCTTAACGTTACTACACAAAGTAGCACCTTCAGTGATCTCAGATTTTTTTCAATCTGAGATCAATACAGAAAAGCAGGGTAAAGAATGACTTAAGGTAGATCTTTAATACAAACCACATCAGAAATGTTTTTTTGTTAGTTTGTCAATATCAGAGTGTTTGGATGGATAAATATGGATATATTTTGCTTTCCGCCATGAGTCTTTGGTTGTGCAAGGTAACAGCTAAACTCCCCTCAGGGTGCTGGATAGTAATTTAAGAGAAATAAACAAAAATAAATAAACAAAAAACAAGACATACATCTGGATCATAGACCGTAGAGAGTATTAGAACAAGCCCTAGTAACAACAGCCATTTCTTGTTTACCAGGGGGCTTTTGAAGCCAATCTGTGATGCCCACCACATTGAAATCACTGTCTCAAACTAACTGGTCAACCTTGTAACAGAGGCAAGATTTCAGCCTCCTGGCAAAAAGCTACAATGGTCCGACTTGCAGTTCTATCAGCTATGCCCCTGCTATGTTCAACTAAAAGAAAAACAGATGAGTTATCAAAATTTGTGTGTCCATAAACACATGACCTATTCTGATAGAAATATGTACATGTATATAGCCTATAACCTAACCCTTTGGAGCTTCTGTAGCCAGTCTCAAGTCAACACTCAAGGCTTTCATGTTTCAACCCCAAAGTTGCCACTTGATGTGAATAAATACCTCTTTTTGAAATGTTTTGTCTTTCAAAAGCACCTAATACTCCTAGAGAGATAGGCTTCGTGTTTTATGAGGTGGTATGGGATCTTCTATTTTATAAAATAAAATTAAGAAACTTAATATATATGAGCCTGATCATTTTTAAACATTTTAACGCACAAAAAACGTCAACTATTTGGTTTCTCACTAGGCGTCTCAAACGCAGTTAAGCTGGTCTTTGCACATAGATTTTAATTATGCTAAAGTGGACTTCGTCCAAGCGGGGCAGACTAAGAAATGTTTGTAATTATACCAATAGATTAATCAGTTCAATCAGTCTTAATATGAAATCACTAAATGTAAACATTTCCTTAAAGCATGGCACAGCCAGCCTTTTGTAAGAAACTTTCACAAAGACAGCTTTGCTTGGTGCTGTTTGTGTCCTGCAAAACTGTAAGCTTGGTGCACTTTCAGTGCTCCAGTCCAATCTCTATTGTATTTTTCACAGCCTAATACAAGAGCTGAGTGTAGCTTAAATAACAGTTTATAAAGCTGTCTAAGAATTGATGGTGTGGACAATACGGGTGACATATTACAGGCTGACAGAAATCAAATTCCATAAAAATGAAATTGAAAACCCTCCGTGAGGCGGCCTTGCTGCTGAGTAGACAGCTCGTTTTAAAGTTTTCAGAGGACTGGAGAAAACCAGCATGGCATGTTGCAGCCCATTTTAAGTACAGACTACTGAGCTGTGAATTCAAACACTACTAATTCTCTGTCATATATTATTTTATCTCTCATATTTCCTCCTGTCAGATAAGGTTGTTAAAGTGTTGCTTGTAAATTTCTAAAGCCTGATTTGGAGGTTTGTGCAGTCTAACATGAATGGGGCCACAGAGCAACAGCTGTGTTTCAACTGCACATTCAAAGGAACAATATCATATAGACAATATCGAAATGATTTTAGTCATTTTACAGATGTCAACATGGATTTATCTATAAAATGATGACAAAAAAAAGCGTTTTATTTGAAAAAATGTTCTAAACATATTCTGTATTAAATCCCATTTGGGTAGTGAACGGAAGTAGTAAATGAAGACTGCTGTATTTTAAGATGTGCTACTTTCCTGGTAATTTCTCAAGTGTCTTCCCACAGACAACAAAATCTACCCTAAAAGTTAGGGAAAGCTGGTGGCTTAGTCCAATGTAAGAAGGGAGTTTGTCCCACTCACTCTCCTGCTTACCTCATATACATTGTCTCTAATAACAGGACTTTTCTATGCTATAATCAAAATGTAAAGGGCATACAGGGTTCTATAAAGTTGAAGTTAGTGTATGTGTCAATTAACAGAAAACTTAGTTTCATTGCCTTTATTTCATTTTTATTTTACTTTCCTGAGGATTCCAGGAAGCTAAATGTTTAGATGTTTTCTCTGAAATGAAGAGCGAAGACATTTTACTCTCACATGCTTATTAAATGTTCTTTGTTTTTATTTTCTTGTACAAAGCAGATGCCTCATGGTGATGGTCGCCTGTCCACCCACAATGTGTCTTCTCAGTACCGCATGCACTCCTATTACCCTACAGCCACCTATCTGACCCAGGGCCTGGGCTCCACCAGCTGTGTGCCGCCCCTCATCAGCCTGGACGACAACAATAACAGCAACAACAACTGCTCTGAGACCATGGCAGCCAGTGAGTTACACACACAACAAAATATAACCCACATACAGGCTCCATAAAGTTTTACCCAGATCAACAGTGTGCTTAAGTACTTTAAAGGGAGGAGTGCACTCAAGACACTCAAGACAAGTATGTCATAAAATTTCTAAGATAAAATAAATCTAAAGAGAAGCCTTTTTAAAAACTTTTACTGTACTTCTCTACTCTTCTCAAATACATGACCACATTTGCCTGTGTTAGACACAGTAATATTTATGTGTTCACAAAGTTTCTAGATTGTATCGAAGACGGAAAAACAACCTATTCACTTTTGCACATGATATATTTTTGTTTAAAGGCTTGAAAAAAATCTAAATTATGCAATTCTATTCAGTTTCATTATTTATCATCATTTAGAGTATGAAAAACACAAATATTTTGCTGTTATTTCTATCCAATATTGTCAGCCTGTAGTCAATCAAAGAAAAAAGTTGGTCAACTGAGTTACTACTTACTTAGTTTCAATGAGTGTTAAGTATGAAATATGATAAAAATGAATGGACTCATGTATAGTGATGTTATAGAGTATTCAATATTTACTTTGTCAATAGTGCACAGATTCCTAGATTTCAAATTCGAAATTTTCAAAAAGCTACTACTACAAATCTTCTTTACATTCAAAAGGCATTAATTACTTCAGTCAGTGGTTATATTAGTATTAAACTGATAGAGATATCTGCAAATTGTGAATAACAGTACAGTTTGTATAGATTGTAGAGTAATGGAAGACCCAAAGATGTTAGGGGGATTAAAGCTATGTTTTTTTGTAGTCAGAGAAAAAGTTTAAAGCCAACAAAAAAACAAAAACCAAGAGGACTGTCAAACATCAGGCAGAGCAGCTCTGTTTTGTCCTGTTTAAAGAAATTGATGTAATCTCCAACCATGCACCATTAGATTACTGGCACCCCATACTCAGATCAGAATCTCAGCTGTGCTTGGCTGCTGCTAATGGTGGTTGGCTGGATTTTCTGCTTTTCACTACCTGTGAGCATGGGTAAATCAGATTGTGTTTATTGTTGAAGTCTAGTGTAATTCACCTGTAGAGTTTGTGATTTCTGAGCATACTTAATCCCAGCATCATTACTACTACTTTAACATCCCTCTTTTAGTGAAATACATGGCAGAACCACCAGCATCACTACCCTAAAAGACCCCCACATCTTTCCTTCTACCTGTATTTGTTTATGACTTTCACCTGTCCATTTCCTTGAGGGTCCCACGTCAGCCCTCCTGCCGTGAAAACACCACGCTCTATTACAGAAGAACAACTGTGGTATCACAGTGTGTGGTCCATTATTTGCTTTAACTCAGACTCCCAACAGCTGAGAAACTAACCTTGAAAAAGTCAGACATTTTGATACATTTTTCTGACTTACATCCCCTGAGGAAATACTTCATCTTTTTCCTAAATTTTTCTTAAATTAACAAGTAGGGATTTTCCCTCTTACATTTTTAATATTCTTTTATCTTTTGATCTTTTCCCTATGAGTATTTTAAATGTGCTAAAAAGCAAAATGAAAAATGATGGACGTAAAAGCACCTGGTCTTCAGTCTTATGTAATACATGTATATTTTGTGTAAGTATTTTCCCCAATATCAACTTTTTTTTTAGGAGAGGACAGTCCTGCCGTTTTCCAGTTTTTTTTTTTTTATTGCTTCTAAAAGTCTCAGAGGAGACTAATGCTGGTTATATATTACAAAATGATTTGACTCCAATATTACTTTTAATGATGAATCAAGACTTTAAACTATATTAAACTTTTCCCAAAACATGTTTGGCCTCATAAAATGGTTAAAACAATTTCCTCCTTTTGTTGTTTGCTCAGTGGTAGATCTGTCCTTTCCATCTGAGTCTTTTCATTTGTACAACACTAAAATATTAGTTTGTTTTCTCTTCTTGCTGTCCTGCGTCTAATGAGGAATCTGAAGAAGGGGCTGCTACATGATGTCGTTTTTGTACAATAATTTGCTGTCAGTATCTGCTGTAAAACCTAACTGAGAAAAACAGTTTGTTCGAGGTTGACTCAGCATTACGTTATCTCAGAGTCAGTCTAAACATCTACTGCCCTCTTGTTATTGACCACTGCCAAATCCGGTGTGTGGGAGAGTATCGTATCTACATGAGGCTGAAGATGAGCCGTTTTACTGCAGAGGAGGCTTACTGTAAGAGCCTCAGTGTTAAAGATGCCGTGTGAAACAGTTGAGGTCTGTTCTTTCCCTTGTCTCTAAGACTGCATGTGGAAGTCTTGGGCTGTGTCCTTGATGTGGTCCCAAGGCTAATTCACATCTTATCAGCTGAGTGTAAATCATGCTGCAGAGGTATGAGCATGTTCTTGTGATAATCAAATAATGAGTTTTCTATCCTTTGTGCAGGCATAGTTATTCCTTTAACTTTTTTTTAAAATGTTGGTTATTTTCTACTTTTTAACCTAGTCTGAACTACTGCATTTTACATTTATAGTGAGTCAGTACATTTTATAGTAAGTCAAGCAACAGGAAACTAAGCTGTCATGTCTTTGCTGTCTAAAATTAACAAATATTCTTTGGTTGGATAAAATGTAAACAACTGTTCCCTGATAAATCTGATTTTCAGCTTTATATTAAATTAGGCAGAATATTTGGCAGACATGTTCTTATTGAAGGGTTGTGGTATGATTTCAAACACCATACAGGCAGCTTGAAATAAAGAAGATAAAATAAACCATTATTGATCCCTCACTGGGGGGATATGGTTCTTTCAACAGCTCACAATATTGGGCAAAGTAATCAGCAATATTTCACAAAAGTAAATAGTAAAGAAAAAGTGCTAAGATGAGATAAATTGCTGTAAATATGTTGATGGATGATTGATTTTAACTTCACATTTTAGTTACAACTCCTTGAATTGTTTCATTTTGATCCATTATGTTGTGCACCTCTGTATCTTCCATGGGGAGGAAAGATCTGTGAGCTGTGAACCTCCCTACCCTCCCATCTTACCTGGCTGCCAACCAGTGCTTCATCAGATTTATCTCCCTCCTAGGATAGGACTAATCAGTTGGCCAAATACAGAGATCCAAATAACCTTCAGGAGTGCCACGCTGTCCTTTCCACCTCCCCTACTCACCTCCTCTCCCTCCCCCCTTCCCGCTCCTCCCTCCCCCTCCACAGGCCCCGCTGTCTCCGCAAAATTGCCTTCTGGAGTTAGTGAGCGGGAACAGTTAAGATTTACAAACAATGATGAAGCTTGTCATGCGTCTTTCTCCATCCGTCACGGCGGGCCGGGCGGAGCTGTGGGTAGAGCTGTCCTGGTGTTCTTCATAAAAGCCAGCTCTCTGTGAAATACGCCCCTGGTCGGCCTGTTTACTGCCCCGCGCTCGTCAGCAGCACCGCTGCCGTAAATCGCCAAGCGGGAGGTGACAGCGCAGTCCATCAAACTCCCACCCCACCTCGCTGCCCTCCTAACATCTCACCTCACACTGCCACCTCCCCTCCTCCTCCTCTTCCTTCACATAAACACACACACTCACACTGTTTCTACACTAAGATCTACCCCGCGAGGCTTAGATGAGCTGCCCCAAAAGAGTTATGGCTGTTTCAGTCTTTCAGGAGACAGCTTCAATCCAAGTCTGTCTGAGTTTATGTTCTTTTCCTTTTCTTCTGTCCTTGTCTAGAGTTTTCAAAATTCAGACGAACTCAAAGTTTGCAGGCTGTCTGCACAGCAACTTTTCCCTCCACATACTTATTACTTTTTTATTTTGAAAAGATTTATACAAAAGTCAGACCACAAAATTGAGTGCTGCTGTGCTGGCTGTACGTTTGTTTTGTTATATTGGTGTCAGCGTGGAGCGTACAGTAATTTAAATGCAAATCAGATTAGTGAGGTATTGCAGATGTTAATCCTACTAATCGATAGACCTGTGTGAGCCCATTAAGTTAGAAATCCATTACTATCTTTCTAGATGATATCTATTGATTTTCTTGCCTCAGTCTATACTGTACTGTACACCAAAGTGAGTTACTGCGTATAAAGTCTGTCGTTTCAGGTTCCCCACCCCATCAGAAAAAAAGGAAGAAAAGAGCCAACAGATTGCTCTCAGTAAGTTTCTTTGTTTCTAGTGTAATATGGGCTTTACCTGCTTTCAGGTCAGATTACTTCAAACATTCACTTTCTCCCACACACATACAAACCGATAGGGAAGTCTCTCCAAACACACACACACACACACACACCCCCACACACACACACACACACAATCCATGTACTGTACCCACACACTGCTCATGAACACACTCATTGTGCAGATGTCAGTGAGGCCTCTCACTCCTTTGGATTTATTAAACCCGAAACAAAGCGGTACTTCCAACCAAAGACGTGACCTTTCAGAAGAAGTGCTGTTTCATGTCATGTAGCAGCAAGAGTTCATTTCCTTGGTCACTGACATGCAATGAAAAATCACTCACCTCCAGACACAAACTCTGTATTTTCATTGAGGAAGAAAACAGTGGCGCAAGAAGGCTGCTGCTTTGGATTTCTGTGTTTATAGAAAGCAATCCTGTGTAAACAAGTCAGTAGTTTAACAATAGCTCAAGATGGTAGAGATTTTCCCAAAAATGTATATTATATTTGTTTTGTTTTTTATGATTGCAAATTGTAGCCAGGATTGGCTAAGCATTAATGTCTATTAGAAAACTTTATTTTAGTAAATAAAAAATCAACTTACAAAACCATTTTGGCAGGTTTTTACCCAGACCTGTTGTCCCAAAAATAATGTGAAATTGTTATGATTCCTAAAGTTTGATTCAGTCATAATGTGCTTGTTTTTTGTCTCTTTACATCCATGTCTTAAATTGCCTTTGGTCTAGAGCTTTCAAAAAAAATCATGTATGGAATTTATTTCACATTTTTTTTTAGATTTGTAAAAAAAAAGGGATTTTAAGAAGGATAAAGCAAAGCATTCACACTAGCAAAGTTTTAATTCTTCTTATCACTTTCTCTTAAATACACTTTTGTAGACACTACACTCTTAAAAATAATTAACAAGGTGCTCAGATTGGCCAGTGGCTAAGATGCGCCTCGTACACAGATGGCCTGGGCTCAAGTCTGGCCTGTAGCTCCTTTCCCACATGTCTCACTCCCACTTTCTTGTCCCTGTTTCTGACTCTTTCCACTGTCCTCTATAGCCTCAGGCATAAAAGGCCCAAAAATATATCTTTAAAAAAAACTCAACAAATTGCTGCTGTTTACAATTTTCTCATTACCTGGTTGCCCAGGGTACTGCAGGGCTTGACACTAACTTTTTTCCCAAGTTGAAAAAGTTAGGAGCACATAAAGAAGTTTAGGGGGAACAATGAAAATTGATCAAATAATGTGTTTTTCATAATAAACGTGATGCAAATAGACATTTACAAGCAAAATTATTTAATGGATTTGTTTACAAAATGTACAGAAAGGTAAAATCATCAAGTTTTGAAAAATTATTGCAATTTAATTTTGTTTTTAATGTTATTAATTTTTAGGCTATCTGACAGTAATCATGGGTATAAGAGCTCCATCTATACTTAAACATTCTCCAGGTCCTCTGAGTAATAATAATTACTAACTTAAGTACACTTCTGTCCCTGTAATTAAAATGGTCGTGGAGGCCGACTCTGAGCAGACTCTGGTACAAGGCCCCCAACACACACCCCCTCCTCGACATAATCACTTAACATTATTTATATAAAATTACTTTAAAAAAACTAGGAAAATATATTACTACAATAATAGAAAATAAAAAGTTTTGGCTATAAAGCCTGAGATAGTTGCAAAGACGCAATTCTTAGTTGTAATTAAGTCCTTATCAAAGATAACGTACAAAAAACTACCACAGACCTGTGACATTGACAACAATAGCTTTATCTGAAAGAAAGTCACAAAAATGTTTAATGCTTTTAAAGATCATATTCCTTGTTGCAATAAAAAATATTTTTGTTTCCACCTGTTTTTTATTTAGAAATAATGGTCATCACTTGGGGTACCTTATTTTCATCATAACATTAATCTTACTTTATTAGCTATGTGCTTGTTCTTGCCCCCCTCATCCCCCCTCACACGCACCCCTGTATCCCTCCCCTCACAGACAGCAGCTCATACATATTGCTACTTTCTCTTCCTCACTGTGTCTCTGCTTCAGTGTTAACAGCAGTAGCCTTTCTTTTATTGAAGCACCATAAATCATACTCTTCATGATTTTTTTTTTCACCCGCGACCTGATTTCAAAACAGCTGATTTGTGCAAGGAAGTTCGACGAGGTCAATTAATTTCTGATCAGAACCAGCGCGGGAACTTTATGGAGTTTTATCATAAATTCACAAAATAAACGATTGTAGAAAGTCACGTTTGACAAGAGAGGATGCAGAACGGGAGGTGAAATTACGGGGAAGACGTAATCAGAGTTTCTGTGTGTGAGAGAGAGAGTTTAGACAGTGTTGTATATACATACTGTGATCATTTTAAGAGAAGAAAAAATTGCTCAAAGTGAGGCCCCCCTGGGTGGATCTCTCCTTCGGCTGATTTTTTTATGCGCACATGTGCCCCTAAATATTTTTTACAGTTCGCACACACCTATTTTTAGGCTCGTGAAACGCTCGCACTGTCGGGCCTGTGCTACAAACTCAAGGAAGCCTACTGTGAGTCCTCAACATTTTGAATAAAGCCTCAAAGCCTCAAGTGTAAAACAAATAACAGACTGTCTACTTCCCTACTTCTCTTTCAGCTCTGCTCGACTCAGCCTCTCTTTGAACTGGAGACACTAATATTATTTTTACAATAAAAAGGTGTTCACTGTTTAAATCGGTATCAGCTGACATGAGTTTGGAAATATCAGTGTATTGTATATTAACAAAAATACAATATTGTGCATCCCTAACAAATAGTTGTTAAGGTTGGGATTACCGCTAAAATGAATCTGTAAATAAGAGCCATTAGCTGCAAGAAAAAAACCCTGCTGAGACCCATGAAGACCTTGTTGTGTCTGAGGCTAATTGAGTGTCTCTACTGCTTCTTGCTTACAGTGTTTAAGTCCTGTGTGGCCTGTTAGACCGTGTTCTTCACCCTGCTGTGCTGCTAAGTGTCCTGGTCGCCTGCGGGGCTGTGGATGGGCTAAATACCAGTATAATTGTCTGCTTAGAGCACAAGCACCGTTGTAATGTGTTGTACAACACCACCATTAACACAGGCCTGGGGCTGAGGGACATTAAATGGCCTGGGCTGTGTAGTTTATGTCCTCTTCCCCTCACTCTATTCCTCTCTCTCACTTACACACACATGAAGAGAAGACTTGTATCCCATCCAGCTTAGGTGACTTAATATGTAATACATCTAATGCATTTTATTATTGTTATTTTTCGGTTTTGACTTAGTTCTGTTTTGAATGTTTTAGTGACGCAAGCTTAGATCTTGAAACAGTGGCTTGTTGCTGATAAGATTGAACTTTCTGCTGTCAGCTAGGTTAGGTTTTTGATATAATTTTTAAAGTTTCCTTGAATTTGTTGGGAAGACAAGACAACAGTATATTTAACAGATTTGTCTATGTTGAGCAGAGCTTGTGTTAAGAAGTAAAACTATTTCATATTGCTGGGAAAACAAACATTTCTTATCAAAACAAATGAATTTGTTCAAGTTTCTCACCAAACCTAAATTTTATTTTTCTTAAAATTCCATTTAAGCAAATCATAATGGCATTTTGATTACATTTGCCTAATAGCCACTGTACTGAGTTGGCCTTGAACACATCATTATAAAACTGCCACCTCCTTCAATATGCATACCAACTTTTATCCTGCTGATTTCAACATTGGGTTATTCATTTAAACTAGTAGTGGGACTCGATAAAAAAAAATAAGTCTAATTAATTAGAGGCTTTGTAATTAATTGATATCAATTAATCACATATCCATATTTGACACAATAAGCAACATTTTTCAATTGAAATGGATTTTGGTATATGACTGAATCAATGAACAGACACATAAATGAGCTTAAACAACAAAATCGTGTTGATTTTCATCACTGTTAACATAAAGTGCAATATGAATAAGGAATATTATGATTGTATTGTTTGAATTTTTCTTTCTGCATGGCAGTTCATAATTTGGGTGAGACGACGCTATCTGTAGCACCGCTTCTAGCCCCTTATCCTCTACCACCGAGAGTGGTTGACAGCCCACTTCAATCCATTTTGCCAGTGAGTTTGTTAATTTGTCAGTTGTGGACTTAATCATTTTTGGCTCTGAACCCAGTCATCTTGTTGAGTGTGGATAGGCGACACTGCCTGCTCAAACTAGGAACGTTGTCTGTGCTAGCTGAAGCATGTTTGGCATTGAGGTGGCAGCGGAGGCTAGAAGAGCTACCAAACCCAGCAACGACTTCTCATCGGTTTCAGTGGTGTTTGTCGTGTTGTGTCCTGTGCATCAGTATTATGGGTATACTGGGAACTTGTGCATTAAGAAACATTCCACGCTGTTTGGAGTGCAAAAATAAATTGAGATTAAATGCGTTATTTTTTTATTGCTTTATTTTTTATGTAATTAATTAATCTTAATTAACGCAATAACGTCCCAGCCCTAATTTAAACTGATGGATTTGCTTCAGAGTATAGGTTTGCTAACTATGGCTGCTTTGAGTGGATGATGAGGATGAGTTTTCTGCAGCAGTCATTATAATGCATTTGCATGCTACTTGTAGCAGCAGCTGGAGCTGATGGAAATTTTTCAACCCAGCAGTTGAAAGAAAGTTGAACTTTTTTACACTTTGGTTTATTTTGATACTGCATGCTCAAATCAAGATATAATGTTATACTGTATGGCTCGTGAGACTTGACAGCAGGGTCAGTAGGCTCAAAGGTAGTTTTCAGACTTTTAAAAATGTCAATTAGGAAACCAATCACGAGACCGCAGGTAAACTGTGATTTGTTGGTTGATAACAGCTCAAGGTGGAGACTCAGTAGATTGAATTACTTGGAGAGAATTATTTCTGTTGACAATGTTTTCTCTAAATACATTTTTTTTCAAGTACTTTTAAGAGCTGCACTTGAACCAAAGAGCCTCACGCAGCTTGGGAGCATTGGTTGAGTGTCGCAGCTTAAGAGTCACTTTCCTTCTGTTGTTTTCTACTGCGGTGGTGGCTCAGCGTGGACTGATAAATGATGTTGCCTTGGCAGCTCTCTGAAACAGCTGAACGACTTGGATAAACACATATGGCAGCTTTAGCACCCTCGAGAGGCGTCCTTCTCTCCATAGTAATATATTTCACTCTTCCTGTGTCCTTTACTCCGGCATTTTTCTCACCCTGTCGACTCACAATGAATCTCATATTTAAAATGTAGTGATAGAAAAGTCCCACAAATATTGATCGCCCCGCCTCTGCTCATTATTGCATATCCATAATGGATGGTGTCAGAAAGCCTGGCGATAGACTGACAGGCCATTTTGTGAGTTGATGGGGCACAGTAGCCGAAATGAGGATTTAACATAGGAACGAGGGCTGTGTCATGCCTCTCTGGCAGTCATCTTCATTGGGGACAGATTGGTTAACAATGCAGGAGCAAAGGTTCCTCTCTGTTTAATTAGCCTTTGACCTCAAACACTGATGCCTTCTGTCAGCCTGTGTTTGGCCTCCACTCTCCACAGCTCCATAAGAAACCAATAATGAACATTTAAATAGTTCTGGCCCCTGCCATGTCTGCATTAGAGACTGCATCTCTCTGAACAAATGTCTCAACAGCTCTTCATTTGGTGGATGAGAATGAGCAGTATGTAGAAGAAATAACAGCACAAACAACACAATTAAAACTCAATTTAAAAATATGGTGTATAAGCAATTTTGTTCTTTTTTGTTTAATCTTTCATGTAAGTGTCTGATGTTAGAAGCTTCAGCTTCACTATCCAGTAAGGTTGTGACAAGACTCAACTCTCCGAGACGAGACAAGATTTGGACACAAAGGACGAGACGAGATTTCACGTTTTTTTTTTTTTTTTTTTTAAATATTGGAAAAAAATTAGTAAGTGGAAAATATGTCCTTTATACAGATGAAAGTCAATTGTAAAGCATTAAGGTCCATTCAGAAATGTTTAAACTAACTCCTCTTGTGCTAAATAAGCCAGCAATGTTTACACACAGTTTGTCTTGTCTAAGTCTACTCAAACGGTACATTTTAATGCCCTTCAAATCAAACCTTTCATTTAAAGAGTCTACCACATCTTTAATTTACTACACTATGGACTAATTGCTACAATTACAATAATAATAATGATAATAATAATAATAATAATAATAATAATAATAAAAACATTTAGATTATTTTGAATGTACTTTTAAAAACAGTTTACAGCATACTGAAATTAAAGAGTTGCATCAGTAAAATTCAACAGTTTCTTATCCTCTTTAAGGACATCCATATTTAAAACACTCAAAAGAAATCTTTCTGTCAATAACACGTTTGCTGTAATTTAGAGAAATAGATTATTTTATTGTTTTGTGGTCTTTTTTTATCGTATGAGCCTTGACAGTGTTGGACACGACACACAGATGAGCGTGTGTGTTAATGTGTGTGCGTGTGTGTCTCTGCTCTGTCTGCTGTCAGACAACAAAGAGGGCGCGTTTAACTGGGGCTAGAACTTTGGTTTATGGAGCTAACACTGGACTCTGGCGCTCAAGCAGAGTTTGTTTTGCCAAGTTTACTGCTGCAGCATACAACTGCCTGTTGCGCTACACAAGTGAAGCTTCTAATTGATTATTCGCACCACCAACAGCTGATGGATGTGTGACTAACAGACGATGGGATGAGAAGGAGACATGGCGAAGCAGTGACTGAATCAAAGTTACAAAGTCACATATACCGGCACTATAAGCGAGTCTGCGCTCATACACAACCTAAATAAACCCTGTATTCTCATTATGGAGCCTGCACAGGTTTCCAGCAGCAGCATTTAGTTATTTCAGACTGTTATGATAAACTTGTTATGCATTGGCGGATCATGTGCAGTCCTGAGTTGTGCACGCGGAGGAGGGGGTGGGGGGATGGAGCTGTGATGTTAATGGGTCACCGATAAGCTCTGTTACTTCATTAGCTGTCAAACCAGCAACTTTAAAAAGTCCAGGGCATCTTTGTGATCTTTTACAATTTCTAGTTTGGTATTTTTTTTTTTTGTCAGGAGAGCTGCTGCTCCTGGTGTATGCAAAATATTGATCTTGCAAGATGGATTTTTACTCGAGAAATCTTGTGATGTTTTGATCTAGCGAGGTCTCGTGGCACGGGACCCCTACTACCCAGCTAATAGTAAGATCTGTCCATTTGGTGTTGCATGGTAAATAATTCAGAATTGGGAACTGTTTAGGTTCTTAAGTTGAAAATACTAAAATTACTCTGTACCACAGTTTGTCCCCTGCAATTGGACACATTAAGTACACATATGTTATCATTTTAATCAGTAAAATCTACTGTAAAGTATTAACTTGATGCATATACTGTATATGTCTTACCATCTGCTTTTCCATCATTCAAGAAGATTTTTAATACTCTGGCATTCATGAAAAAGCAGGATTTTTATGTCCAAGTTAGTTTAGGTGGTGCATCTTTAATTTTGTGTCTTTATTGAGAGAACAGAACAGTGGATAAAGTCAAAAGCAGATGAGAGGGGGGTGGATTACTTGCATTATGTGACCTAGAGTTGGAGTCCAACTTGGGGCTGCCACCCTAAAGACTATAGCCTTTGTACATGCGATGCACAAGTTTATAGCTGAGCTTGAACTTGTGCCCAGGTGGAGCTTATTTTAATTTACTTCACTGTAAAATTAGCATTTGACTAAACCGGCACAACATCCATGTCTTTGTTGCTATTACCATATGTCAAAAAGAAAAGAGAAAAACACTATTTAGGAATGTGAGTTAAAAGCAAAGAACTCTATCTGGGGGAACTAATGTGGGGACTAAAACTTGTCCAGATAGAAGCATCCTGAACTCAGCATGTTCAAGGTGTTTAGGATCTTGGCAGATGGCCGTTGATAATGACAATTTTTTATTATGAATGAATCTTTTGCTAATATTTCTCCATGAATTGATATGTTGTTGCATAAAATCTTCACAAAGTTTGTTTTACAACAGTATAAAATGGCTACACCTTATGAAATTCTACGTAGGGGCATGAGTAAGACATCATAGCCCTCTACTATACTATATTTAAAGCAACAGAGGTTAGGTACAACTGAGATTTTACAGTTAAACTTAATTTTTGAAGAAATCTCATCCCTTCCTTGAAATTCTGTACAGAGCTTAACTTAATTTGCATATTGCAATGTAAATGTGTTAGAAATGGACAGAGCAAAGAGCAATTTGTAGAGAATTGTTGTGAATTTCCAGTATACTGTTTTAACACAGAAAGACTTTCAGAATTAGGAGTCATTCCAAAAGGTCAGATAAGAGCAGTGGTTTGAAACTGAGGGTGAAGGTCTGCTCTGTGAACATCAGCTGAGTGCCCTGAGCCTCCACTGTTCACTGCTCAGTATTTAAAGCTGCCTGCCTGCCTGTCTGCTCTTTGACTGAGTTTTCCGGGTCATTAATTCCTGCTGCTGGCTGATGAAGAGCCAGACATCCATGGCGTTTCTAGAGAAGGCAGCGTCAATCTCTACGAGGGGGACGTCCTCAGCTGGACACCTATGAGACCTTCTCAAACTGGCCAGGGCCGATTTTTTTTAGACACAGGTCGTATCATTTTAATAGGGGCCATTTAATCCCAGGCCAGCCTTGTCATAGACAGGCAACTTTTCATTCTTAGGATTGAATTTCTGTTCCCTTGATGATAGCCTCCACTAAGTGCTCTTGTCCCCAGACAACACCGACAAATACAGGTCGTTTCATATTTTCTGGTAACTTCTAGGCTGTGCAATTAATAGTGCTACAGCAAGCAAAATATGTCTGGTCAAGCCTTTGCACTCAGTGCTGGATTATTGAATAAGCTGTATGTAAATAGCCAAATAACATAGAACTTCCTTAACTTGGCTTATTTTTTATTTACTTAACCTTTATTTAACCAGGATTCATTCACACTGAGATACAAAAATCTCTTTTACAAGGGAGTCCTGGCCAAGGCAGCAACATGACAAGTTTCACATATATGACATTAAACAGGACATAGTAAAAAGCTTACATCAAGCAACAAATCAGCACCTTTCAGCAGAAAAACATGTGCACACACTGGTCAAATGTTCCCTAATTCTAGCTCTGAAATCTCCTTAAAGGTCACATGTTATGCAAAATACACTTTTTCCTGGCTTTTCTAACAAAAAAATGTTCCCCTTACCTGTTCGCAATCCCCCCAAGAATCAGACACCCCCAATCCCCCCTTTCTCCACCTTTCAGGAAATGTGTGCTGAAACAAGCTGTTCTCAGATTCTCCCCTCATGATGTCATGTGGGGAGTGTTTTTTCAGCAACAAACTTCACAGGCATTTTTGGGGACCTCTGAGACCAATATAAACTTGTCTTAAAGGGGTAAAATATGTGATCTTTAAAAGGTTTCTCTCTTGTGCTGGAGTTAGGTTTTGCACATATGAATAAAAAAACAGGACTTGTGTGATGAAACCAGAAATGAGATTTTACCAGACATCAGCTGTAAGGTTGAAACTTGTCTTGCTAGGTCACTGTGTGTTTGTGGTAGCATCAATAAATCCCATGATTATCAGTCTTTTTAATCACTGACCAAGCAAATAATACCAAATATTTTTCTATTTTAACTATAAATTGAATTTATATTTTTGTGCTTTGGACTGTTGGTGAGTCAGATGATACATATGAACACAATTTGATCAGTATTATCTTTAATACTCTTAGCTATATACATCACTCTATCCTGTTCCTGTTGGTTTGACGTTGTGAATTAGAGGTGAGAATTAGCAAGAACCTCACGATACGATATGCATCACGATACTTGGGTCACAATACGATAGTATCACGATATATCAGGATATCATGATATTGTGATATATTGCGATATTCTACACAGTTAACTAGGAAAAATATAGAGATGATGTATATGTAAATCACACAATACGTTGGTGGTGTTCCCGCTATATTTCACGGCAGCAAGACAGAGCTTGCAAACGGCATTTCCTTTCTTTAACTTGCTGTTTGTGCTCGCACAAACGTGTGAGCAAGTCGTATTTTACTAACAACTCGGCTAAAATATGAATTTTTATTTTTTACCAAAAAAATAGATATTAAGGGTTGAAGTATCGATATTGTATCGGGTGTCAAAGTGTCGCGATATATTGCCGTATCGATATTTTTTCACAGCTCTGTTGTGAATCATGGCTGTATATTTAATTACCTCTGCCAAGGAGGTTATGTGATTGGCAGGGTTTGTTAGTTTGTTTGTTAGCAACGTAACTCAAAAAGTTCTGGACGGATTTTGGTGAAATTTTCAGGAAATGTCAGAAATGACTTAAGGAAGAACTGATTAGATTTTGGTAGTGATCCAGATCACCGTCTGGATCCAGGAATTTTTTTAAGGATTCTTTACTATTGGGAGACAGGGCTAATGGCGGAGGTCTGCCCTCTCCGAGTGCTTTTCTAGTTGTATTAAGTAAACTAAGGGGGCACAGAAATAACTACAAACAAAATCTACTGAATTGAATTACCATATCTTTTAGTTTTCTTTCCCATTGATTTTACAACTTGGATTGATCTACTTGCAGTTATTCTGTAGCACTGCTGTGGTGCATCTTTCTCAAATCCATACAGTTTTATGCAGGGTTGGGTGTGAGTGTTTACTTAAGTGTTATCTACCCCTATGACCCTTGTGTATGGTGGATGGGTGCAGAGTATGAAACCCACAGAGAAAGCTTATCCTCACTGGATCAGACTGAATTACCATCTCCTCTCACATCTGGGCTTTTGTTCTCCTGTTTGGCAGCAGCAGAAATGATTGCACCTTCATTCACTCCCTCCCTCCTCTCCTTCAGCAGGACAAGTGGGAGGTTAAAAAAGCTTCCTTTTGTTAGTCCACACAAAGACTGTTTAATAGTTTGAAATCTTATATAGAGTGCTGAGTGACTGGGAAAAGGGCAAAAGTTCATTCAGGAGAATAAACTCTATTTCTAAATCTCATAGAAATAAAGTCTCTCTTGTTTCAAACCTTTTTAGCTCAAAGCTTTAACCTTAAAATGGACCAGTGTTACACAAGAGCTCTTATTTTCATGGATCACATCAGGAGATGTAGGAAGTGCAGTTATGGCTATGAAATACAGTATCAGCAGAAATATGTTGTCATGCCTGAAAACCTAGGGATGCTGTACCTAAATTGGTTTTGAGGTTAAAAGTGTCTTTTAATATTTAAATTAAAAGTTATGAGTTAAATGTTTGATAATTGTGCCAAAGGACAACATTATCATACTGGCTTGTCTGCTGCAGAGACTTCTTAACTAAAGTTAAATCAGAGTAACTAAAATGCTTTATGCCAACAATTTTGGTCAAGTGTTGAATGTGCTTAAACTCCTAAAAAAAATCTAGACAGTTATAGTACAGGCTGTCCTGATATCTTCCCAACTTTCTTGTTCATGCATTCACCTCACAGTAAGAGACTTTTACCTTCACAAAAGGGGTGCATCTCAGGAGGAAGAAAGGACATGACTTAAAAAAGACAACCCAAAACAAGGTGTAATTAAATATATTCACAGTATCATCTACAGAATGTAAAGATGCTTCCTTTTGCACACAATAATTGCACCAGTTGCTCAGTGGTCACCTGCCCCACCTGTCTACTGGCAGTGGACAGGTGGGGCAGGTGACCTGAATATTTCCTGTTGTTTTCATGCATTGGTTTATCCTAACTTCACATGGAAATTTTACAAGAGGGCTGCCAAGAAAGTCCTAGGTTAAGTTGGGGTGAAAAAAATTATCTCTTTGGGTTCACACATGCAGCTCAATTTGAAAAACATTTTCAGGAGTTTTCTGGATGTGTGTTAAAAAAAGCAACCAGTCAATGCAGGTGTGGAACCAGTTTGTGGCATCAGAAATGTTCTGGTTTCCATTTTAAGTACCAGTTGTGTCGTCCATGTGGGTGGCCCAGCTAAGGCTGTCACTGGGCCTTTTCTGTACCTGGGAAGACGGTTCATGTCATGTCATGAGAGCCCTGCTTTATTCACATCTGAACAATCTAAAGAATCAAACCCATCCTGCCCCCTGTTGATCTGGAAAAAAAATCATGCACACCCTAATATTCTCCCGACTGGACTACTGTAACTCCCTCCTCTCTGGCATCACCAAAAAATCCCTCTCTCACCTCCAACTGGTCCAAAACACAGCAGCTAGGCTATTAATTGGTTTTAACAGATGCATCACATCACACCTATCCTCGCCTCCCTCCACTGGCTTCCTGTCAATTTTAGAATTGTTTTTATGATTTTACTGATCACTTTTAAGGCTCTTATGGGTTTAGCCCAAGGTTATATCTCTGAGATGCTGACCACTTCTGAGCCTTCATGCAGCCTTAGATCCTCGGATGGGGGGTTTCCTGGTCGTTCCAAAGTCAAGACTCAAAACTAAAGGAGACAGCTTTTGCTGTCGGGGCCCCTTGACTTTGGAACGACTTGCGCAAGGTGATAAGGCTGGCTAGTAACATCTTTTTTTAATCACTCCTTAAAACTCACTTTTATAGAATTGATTTTATATGACACTTCCTTTAACTTATTTTTATAATCACTCTTTTATTGTGCTTGTAATCTCAACGACATTGAAAATGAGGGAAACCTCAATGTCCTTTCGAGAATAAATAAAGGTTTGAATTGAATTGAATTGAATTATTCATTTTTGTGCTCTTACTCCTTTTATCCTTGACTTTTCCTTCCGTGGCCATCTTGACAGCCCCTGTTTTCAGTTTATTACCTGTTCCCTCCCTTTCATCTATTTATCTTCTTATTTTCATTTCATTGCTAATGATGTAATGTCATCTTCTTATATGTGTGTTTATGGTTTCACTTTCATAGAATATCATACTGTCTTTCCCTTAGATATTTTCATCTTTTACTATTCTAACTGCCTTCAAGATCACCTATGTCATTTTCATTCCTCTCAGTAATGCTAATTTTGTAGACAGTTGTGTCTCAGTTTGTTTTGTCTGGGTTTGTCCCTTTGTAAATCTCTCTATTAATGCACCACAGAAGCACACTAAGTGAGAGGCAGTGACGTGACACTGCCCCATCCAGTGCTACACGGAAACTCAAACTGCGGGGTGGCTCTCTCTCTCTGCACATCAGGCCGATGTTTGTATGATCAGGGTAATACGTATATACAGCATTTAACCAAACATAATTTTATCTGGGCATCACATATTAGTAAATTAATCCCAACGATATCTAGTTGTGGAGATCTGTGCCATCCATGATCAATCAGTAAGTGCACAGTGGTCGCTTGCTCTGCATCTCTGTCTCTCTACACAGAAACTCGCTTATTGAGTCTCTCCTGTAAATACATCCTCTTCTGTTAAACTTTAACTTCTGTTGATGCTTTATTGTAACTCATATCAGTGTCGGTAACCGATGTCTATGACAGTTTTTATGGAAAGTAAATCTGTTTCATCTTAAATCTTTATCAGGAGGTCAGACCAGGAAAACTCATTTGAAAATGGCCAGTCAAACTGGAATCAGCACCACTCTGGTTTAATTACCACAAGGGCACAAAACTGTTTAAAGAGACATTTTAAAGATTTAACCACATAATTTCGTTCTGGAAGTACACATGATGGATGCATTAAACTTTAAAATATACAAAATTTCAGTTATTTGTTTTAAAATTATACAATTATTTACAGCACAAACCACGTTGGAGTTGGAATAATTGTTCAATAATCGTAATTGAGGAAAAAAGTTCAATTAATCGTGATGATTTCTGCCACAATCGCCCAGCTCCACTCTGTCTCCTCTCTTGCCCCCTTCGAGTTGAAGATAAGACTACTGTATATTCTTTTTCTCTTTCATAACTTTGATACTTTTCAGTACTTTGGACAGTAAGAATAATGGATATTGTATCATTTGAAACATGTGTTATTGAAAAAGTTTACAACAGTAATGCTAACATTGATTAAGACAAAAAAACCAAACATTACACAAGATAAAATATAGACCTTGTGACTTAAAAGTAATTGGCTATTTTTGATGCAAATTGTAATTTCTTGCATGCTAAGTGTCATTTTCAGGCCATCTGAGGCTAATTGAGGACACGGCTCTGATGTATTTCAGCAACATTAATCTGTATTAAACAGGAGAGCAGAGGACAGTCAGATGCAGCAGAGAACACGTGTACAGCTCTGTGTTGTGATTTAACATCTCTAGTGAAATTAACACGTCCAGTTGCTCACAGGCTTTAATTACATCATAGATTTCCTGCTGATGAACAGGCTGAGAATTAACAGTGAACAGGCTAATTCACAGCTGCTCCCCCCTCACCCTCATAATGTTATTGCTGTACAAGTAGACCACTGGGATAAAAAAGAGCATGGTGCACTTAGCTACACAAACATAAGTATTAACGATTGGGCTGCCAGTTTGGAATTGGTGACAAACTGCAGACGAGCAAAAATTGGAGTCCGAAACCAATCAGGAAGTTAATGAGGAGAAAAATTACTCCTCTTTGTTTTCCCTCCCACCACTGCCGAGGAGGAGAGAGAGAGAGGGTGAGGGATGGGAGAGGCAAATCAAGATGCCAGAGGATACTGGGAAAAACACACATCAGCTTTTCAGCTTTTGTTGATGTTTCAGTCCTGATACACACATTCTTTACTAAGTACAAAGTAATCACAAATTTAAACTCCAGAGGCTTTTCAATATTTAAGGAAAAAAGTCAGCTTTTTTGGATATAAGCTGACAAAGGGATTATATAATAACAAATGTAATGCCAACAATAATCTTCATTGTGATTGTTTAGAAAGTGCCTCTTGTTAAATATTTATTAACATTTCTTACTTTCTATGGTTCAGCCAATATTATTTCCTTTGTAATGATTATGCTCACACCAAAAAGATGTTATAAAATAGATTAATCTGCAGAACATCTGATTTTCATGACTGATGAACTGTTTGACTTATTCAGGTAACTTAAAAACAAAATAGGAAAAAAGTCTTAAAATGTCTTTTTTGTTGACCAATAGTCTAAATCAAAACAGACTTATTTTATTAGTAATTTTAAACACACAGACGCAGCACGCTTAAATTTAAGAAACAGAAATAAGATATTATCTGGCATCAGTGATTAAAAATGTGACTTTAATGTGTCTTTTGTGACTGTTTTTTGTTTGTTTGTTTGTTTTTTTTGCATTTTGACAAGTACAGAACACCAGTATCAAAAAGTTTTCATAGCAAAGTTCAACCTATAGGGTAAAACTTTGACAGTCATTTTAGAATTTTAATGAGAATCAGTTGTTGAATCCAAAGTTATCACACCGCTGTAGTCCACCTAAACTCAAAGAGAAAGTAATAAGTATTTAATGATCAAAGGTTACTTGGGCACCACAAACACACTTTTGGCTTATTTTTCACATTCTAATCATACATTTTCAAACAGCTGCTGTGTATGGACAAAAAAGGTCCTGATAACACTTGGGACTATTCAGTAGGGCTGTCAGCATTAACACCTTAATCTCGATGATAGTCTTGAATTAATGAATTAGGTTTTTTAATGTTTTTACTCACGCTCTGTCAGTTCTCTTTCATTTCAGTGCACTGTAATGTGCTTCCTTTTTCCTTTTTGGTGCACCGCAGTAAAGGCATCTTCCTTTTGCTGTGGTGATAGAATTTAACAACACCACTGTGCTTTTGAATGGTGTATTTTACTTGAAAAACTCCTGGACTGCTCAGTTGACAAGTTAACAGTAATGCACCATTTGCCAGATGGAATTAAAATATCACCAAGTATTTTGAGTTTAAGCTACACTGAAAAAGTAAAACATTGGTTGAACTTAAAAAAAAAAAGATCAATCACATGAAACATTTTGAATTGAATCAATTAATTTTTTTTTAAATGAGGTAAATAAATTTTTTAAGTTCATAGAAACTATGTTTAAAGGTTTAGCACACTTAATTATTTTAGATTGCCCTAAACTAAAAATAAAAAATTCCCTTAATTAACCGATATAAATATTCCACTCATTTGAACTTAAAATGTTTAAGTTCATACAACCATTTTATAAAGGTTGTAGAAATGTAATTTTTTTTTTTTAGGTTGTTTCAATTAAGAAATAGGGGGGTTGCAGGTGGGGGCTTTAGCCTATCCCAGGCAATTTAGAGTCACCAATTAAACTAATGAGCATTTTTTTTTTTTTTTTTTTTGGAGGAGGCCAGAGTACCTGGAGAGAACCCATGCGTGCACAGGGGGAACATGCAAACTCCGCACAGAAAAGCCCTGACTGGGAAGTGAACCAGTGACCTTCTTGCTGTAAGGCAACAGCGCTAACCCCTGTGCTGCCGTGCCTCCCACAAGTCTTGAAGGTCAACTCAACACATTTTTCCTGAAAACTCCTGCTACTTTGGGCCAATGGGAGAGCAGAAATGTATTAAAGGGGACATGTTTTGCCCTTTAAGACAAGTTTATATTGGTCTCAGAGGTCCCCAAAACATGCCTGTGAAGTTTATTGCTGAAAAAACAGTAGTATAGGATTCTTGCAGGAAATGGATGTCGCTCTCCTGATGTTTCAGGCACTTCTATCCAAAGTTTAGGACCTGACTGGAATTCAAACATCAATCTCCCAGTCAAAAGTCAGCAGGGTAACCCATTGGGCTATCCAGCATCTCTGCTAGTAGCTGAGAGGAGGATCAAGAGAGTTCACATATTTTTGTTAGAAAAACCTGCAAAAGTGATTTTTGCATAATAAGTCCCCTTTAAAAGACTGCAGTGAAATTGCAACCATGTAAGAACAAGAACATCTCAGAAAACGAGAAGCTGACAGTCTCTGAACTTGGGCTGTCATATTTGTAACCTCTGGAGATAAACCTCAGCAATAAGCGCAGTCTCTTAGAGGGAGCCATGAAGGCCATGAAGGATAAATTATATTTGGATTAATTCAACTGCATACAAAGCTTATGTTTTTCCTTTCCGTTATCAACTTGGCACTTTCTTCTCAGTCGGAGTCAGTTCGCTGGATGCCTGTGCTGGAGTGTAGAGGGAGAGCCACTCAGAAAGTGATGGTTGCTGTTGTGTCAAGTGTTTTTTGAATCCACTTGGGACGTACGGGATGTTGTTATGAACGCGCATGCGCACAGCAGGCTTAATGCAATAAAAATACATTGATCCAATGACAGAATTTAATTTGGTGTCCAGCTGCCAGTTTAAATAAAAAATATATAGGTTCAACCATTAAGATAATGTAGAAGATTTAGATTTAATGAACAAATCAATAATTTTAGGCTGTTAAAAAACAAAAAATGACATCAATCCAACAACAGCATTGTTGTACCTTTTTCAGTGTACCACGTTATATGAACTAAGTGCAGCTCATTAGGCTGACATCAGCTTCACCAAAGCTGGCAGAGTACTCTTTTGGAGTGAGCAAATACAGACTGATGGATGAAACTTATCCAGGACGTTAACTACAGCACTTGCTGAAAGGGTGGCAGTGGCCAGTAAACATAGTGGAAGATTCAAGTGTAAAGGACATCAGGTTGCCATTTGGAGACAGGTTCTATATCTTATTGAGTAGTTTTACCCTTACAAGAACTGCATAAAAGAGAGAAAGCAACTAAACTTGAATTCCTGAAAACTGCAAGTGCCATAATATGAACAGGAGCTTAAGTGACCAATTAGAAGAATATTTTAGTAACTTCAGCAGCTTTTATTTTGTTATCCTCACATTACTTGGTAGAGTTATGGAGTTTTTATTTATAACCATATGATGCTTTAAAACCTTAACAGAAACCCTGTAATTCACAAAATGAGGAATTTAAAGAAAGTCATGGTTTCAGACTGGTGTAACATTAGGGTATGACTAAAACTCAACTCAATACTCAATACTCGAAAACTCAAGATCATAAAATACACCTCTTTGTGTCAATCTGATTACAAAATGAGAATTTGGTTGGAATTAGAGCATGTTTTATATTAGGGCTGTAAAATGATTACACTTTTTAATCAAATGATCACAGGTTTCTGTGGATTAATTATGATTAATCACATATTGATGCTCGAGTCCCTTATTGCCACTCTCAAAACTTAGGTGAACCCCTCGTCCTCAACAATATTAATTGGACTACAGATTTTTTGTAATCCATTTGGCTCGTCAGTAAGTCACAGGCAGACTTCCTGAGGGGCCTACGTTGCTCAGTGAGGGTGGTTGTGCGGCATTCCTCTTGAACGTCTTTCGCTCACCAACGCCTGCTTGAATTTTATAGATCTGTTCTACAGATAAGAGAATTCTCAACTTCTTGGCAAAAATCAGTCTTTGAGTTGATGTTAATGTCTTTGTGTTCAATCATAATCTGCTTTTTGTTTTAGTTGCTAAGCATATGAAAGATGCACAATCGGCATTACGTGTAATCTGTGAATGAGAGTATGTGAGGGAGAGTAAGTGTACGTAGCCAAATGTGTGCTGGCATCACAGCTTTTTATCGTTATTGTTGTCTGTGCAGTGCAATATCTGACAACAAGTTTTTAAATGGCTGGGTGCACATGCTCAAATGTTAACAGTAAAATATCTCATGGTTTTGTTTAGTGTGTGACATCTTCTCATTTTTGCTGACTGATTCAATTTGCCATAAATCCAGAGCTTTGCTAAAATCTTTTAGCTGTACAGTAATATTTTTATCAGGCGAGCCCAGCACTAAGAGAGAGGACAGTTTATTCTGCAGTGCTGATGATATCACTCTGCTGGTTTGTCTTGCTCTCTATTGTAATTTTATTCTCCTTTTATTTATGCAGAATGCAAAGATGTTTTATTTCATGTGTGCTGCTGTTCTATCTGCCTGCACAAGTCAATAGGAGGAGTTCATCATATTAATGACTTTGAGGAGTATCCAAGATAAAGATTTGTTGTTCATTATCTGGAAGAGAAGCAAAAATGCCTGAAGCTTATTTCTTTTTAGCATGGATAAGCACTTATCAAGAGGGGAACAAATCTGCTGTAATTCTAATCAGAGAAATAACACATTTAACACATTTTAATGTCCTGGTTTACTGACATGTTGTAAAAGATAGAGAACACACATGAGGAGAAATGAGAAACATAACAGGCATTGAAGCTTGACCTAAGTTTGATATGCATATTTGATCTGTTAAGTCAACTTACAGACTTATAGATTAGGTTTCAGATGGAGAAACAAACTGTATTTCTTTACTTGTTTCCCTCTGTATCTGATGAGATTCATCAGTCCAGAGCGATACAGTTATCCAAAAAGAGTGCTAGTTAGTGGTAGGGATTGACAGTGAGACCAACTTTTTTTTTTTTTTAATTCATATTTTTGGGCTTTTATGTCTTTTTCAGACAGGGGAGTGGGTTAAGTCAGAACATAGGAAGAGAGACTGGGTAATGAGGTACAGGAAAGGAACCACTGGCTGGACTCGAACTTGGCCCAGCCGCTTGAAGCACAACTGCCAAGTTTCCCTGAGAGTACATTTTCTGGTCATAATAGTAAACAAACTTGAATCATTTTAAACATCTGAGAAAATGTCTTAATTTTAAAGTCAAAGACAAACATTGAAGTTGGCTTCAGATGTTATAGTTGAAATATGCATAAAGTCTGCAGCTTTTCTTTGATTGTTCTCAGACTTGTAAAGATCTTAATGAGGTTTGCAGGAAAGTGACCTGCATGCAACATATGGTTTGAAAATTTCAAGCATTTTGCTATTTTATTTACTATTTAGAGAATCAGCACTGACTAGTACTGATGAGTACCAGACTAGTGGGTAATTCACACTGCTGTTTCAAGGCATAATATTTATGCCCATGTGGAATTTTGCCATTAGTATAAATGCACGAATGTCTGAAAGGTGAAAAGCAGGGATAAAGTGATTCTCTGCTGGTAAAGATATCAGAGGTTACACATTTTTCAGGCATAATTAATGCAGAACTTTGTTTTAGCAAACGAACAATTTTTCCCTGTCTGAGAACAGACCTGACCAATCAGCATCATTTCGGTGGTTCAGGGTTCAATTGTACTGCAAGCCAGTAGCAATGAGCTCAGATGTAGCTTTTGTTTTGCCAGAACTGGATTATATTTCTTGCTAAGAGAGGAGCAAAGAACCACACTGAAGGCTTTTCTTTGCTGAAAATATGTGTTTTGCTTTGGCATGAGTTTGCTATAGTTGTGGGTAGGGATGCACTGATCCACTTTTTTTCAGTTCTGATCCGATTCCGATAAATATGTGCCGATACCGATACTGATTCTGATATATATATATATATATTAGGGCTGACAATTCCTTGAATTATCCGGGTAATTGGATTAAAAAAATTCCTCGAGGCAAATTATCTGCCTCGAGGCTTCGCTTGAATCAGTCCTGTATCCATATATGGCCATGCCGTAGCCTGGACAGCATGGCATGGCCTGTGTGAAACACAGCGCGGCGAGCTGTGTTACGCACGGACGGCTAGTTGTGTGGCACAGTGCCCTTGTTTTCGCTGTTACTACAATGTAACATGCATGATACGAGGCGTGAAAATTACGAGGGAAGAGAAAGAGATGCAGTGATGTTTACAGGCGTTTTTACGCATCCACTGGCCGTGGCTTCATGGCAGATATGGCACTACGCTTGCACCTGCAAACCTATGCTAATCTCTGAGTTCACTCGCAGCGCTCATTTTGTGTCTGCAGACTTGAGGGAATTTCATCAACTTCTCTGATTGACCTGACAATTTTACAGAACACCGTCAGGCTTCACGATTCAAGTCCTGTTTTGGTGCTTTCCCTCTCTCTCTCTTTTCCGCGTGCACGCGTTATACACTGAATTATAAATTATCTAAAATTCAGTGCACCGACGTCTTGATTGCAGCGTGTTTTTCACAATGTTTAGCATCCCGAATGATTTGATAAGACTTACATTGATAATGAATTGACACCAATTAAACAGAAACACCTTATTGCCACTGACAGTGACAGAGATGAAGTAGGTTAAAGTTCATCATCATTCAGTCAGGATTCAACAGGTCATAGAAGTAGCTTTATCCCTTAAAATGTGTTCTCCATATCAGTGGATGGTCTTAAAAGGACATATTTTTTATCTTATGGTGGATGAACTCACAAAAAAATGTGCAAAAATTGGAAGTGAAAACCCTTTTGAAAAATAGACCATAGTCCTGTAATCTAAAGGTTCACCGTTCAGACATCATCAGACCTCTGAGTGACTGATGGAACTTTATTCTTGCTATAATGTGAAATATTACGTTCATGCATAAAATAGAGGATTTTAAAATGATTAAATCTCCCTTTACTTAGATGACAACTTGGAGAATAGAAATAAACTACAATGAAATAAATAAAATGTTGGCATCAAACAATTCCTGGTAAAGGATCCCTAAAACCTTAAATATGGCATAATCTAATGTCATTGTTTAACTTCCTTTCCTTGTAACTTTAAGAAATGTAAACTGTCATCAGAACTTCACTGCACTTTGTAAAATATATTTTCTTTAGAGAACCTGATAAAACCAATTTTTAGTGTAGAAATAGTTCATTTAAGGGACCCAGCTTCTTTTCTCATTTGTCTAGTACTACTTCCCTTGAAAAAGCAAAAGTGATTGATTAAAAAAATGCAATCTTTCTTATAAGAATACTCGATTAATCGTCAGAAGAATCGATAGAGTACTCGACTACAAAAATAATCTATTGCTGCAGCCCTAATATATTTATGTATGTATATATATATATATATATACATACATACATATATTTATTTATTTATTTATTTTTTTAAACAGTTATTATTGTTGTTGGTTTAATGTGTGAGGTTACATGAGGCTGTGGTAAACCACCCAGCTCCTCTTATTAAAAAGCAAAAAAAAAAAAAAAAAAAAAAAATTGAATTTAAATGTATTCCAAACAAATTTATTTGAACTACCACTAAAAAATAAATATCAACATTATCCAAAAAACAACAACAGAGTATAAGTTATAAATCCCTGTCTATAATGCTCTTTAATGAACCTCCTGCCACTAGAGACCGCTGTAGCTTCAGTTAATGGCTGCAGTCTTCCTCTCTGACCCTTCACTGGATATAAACAATCAGAACCTTGGCGCAGGCTAAGCTGTTGGCGTGTAGCAGGAAAACCGCGGTACGACAGTTTTCCAAAGTAGTAAATGGAAATAAAGTGGTATGTGGGCTGTTGAGGGTTAAGCTCACATATGGCTACTCACCCAAAGTGAAAGAGGACAAATATCAAAGCATGATATTAATCTGCAAAGAGGAACGAAGGTGGGTGGGGCTAGCTTTCAATGCTAGCGCCACCTGTTATCAGGCTAACGTCACACACACTCTTCTTTATGTTCTCTCATCTTTAGACTAGTTTTGACTATTCTAAATATAGATTTACGTTTAATCTACAAGGTAATTATACCGCTAAGAACATCCTATATAATACTAGCTCAGTTACACACCAACTGTCTCGTGTTAGACTGCGGTGCGTTCATGGTCTACTGCAAACTGTAGGATGGATTTGGATTTGTCACTTGGATCAGTGCCGTCAGTCAGATATCCGGTCTATTAATTACGTCCATATCGGACCCGATACCAATATTGGATCGGATCGGTCCCATCCCTAGTTGCGGGTGGGGTTATGTTGTATTGCAAACCGGTATGCAATGGCTGACATCCGTGAAGCGATTAGACTTGATGTAGCTTTAGCTGCAGTTTTTATTAGATCTGAACAGCATTTCTTTATTGAAAGAGGAGCAAATAACACAAATATTTTCTTTGTAGAGAAGAAGTTTTTTCACTTCTCCCTCCCCATGCTGGCTCAGCATGACTTTGATCCACCAACTAGCCACACAGTTCCTAAACTAGGGCAGCTTGTGTTACTTATCGGAGCTGCACATGCCTACCTACTTTCGTCTCGTCACTCTGATTGGCCTGTAATGAATGTGACAAAAAGAATGTTCATCCAATCACGTCCTGAGATTTTTTTTTAAAAGTCCCGCCCTTCCCGAACACTTGGTATGGGAGGTTTCGTAGATGAATGTGAAATGTATCCTTCGCATTGTTGCAATGAAACAGTCTATCTGGTGCGTCAGGTTATGAAGTCAATAAATTGTATTTATTGTTTATTTGCAGGTATTTTGTGATCAACAAAATTACTGATTCAATTTCAAGTCTGATCTCATGATCATGCAAGGTGAAGTGTCCATGGCAGAATGATTATTTCATCGTACTCATGTATGTGGTACATACACAGTAGTGTCCACTGCAGGTCAGAGGATCCCCAAGGAAGTTTTCTAGTCATCAGAATTTCTACATCCGTCTATTTTTTACTCTGCTGTTGCCATGAAAATGTTTGCAGTTTTGTGCAAAGCCAATTGGGCAGTTTGCTGTTAGACAGTCTGAGATTACTGAAACGCGCTGAGATCTGAAGTGTGTCTACTGTGTTTCTCACCCCTGCAGCTTTCTTACCTGGAGGTGTCACTTCTAGCCTCGACTCCACCATAACCTGCAGATCCATTAGCTGCCTGGTCAACTCTGATGTCAATGGAGAGTGTGAGGCCAGCAGCGAGGTGCCAAATTTTACTGTCAACTCCATCATGGATGGTGAAGCTACCAAATAAGAGAAGTTAAGAATAACATGACACAATAAGGCATTATGGAATTACATGTTCCTTAAAAAGTGCTAATGTTGCTGCAGGTTTCACAGCTTCTGTTCAAAATGCATAATAACATGTTTCTTGTCTGTGCTTCTATTGTAGTTCATTTTTAGCCTTGAAGCAGTTAAATCTTCTTCTGAAGCCAATTTACCAGAATGTTAAATGTTTGCTAAAATAATGTGCTAATTCACCAAACCATAAAATGTCTGTTTGACTAGACAGAATCTGAGTGCACTGACAGTTTATCATATGGCTGAATACACTGTGAATAACACTTGATTAGAATAATCAAGATTTGACAAGTTTTCCGAACTAGAGTGATGTTTGTATCTGTGAAGTTGAACATTTGTTATAACCCCTAAAGCAACAGCTTGTGCAAAGTTATGTGTTTTGAAAATGACAGAAAAAGTCAAGCAAAAGTAGAATAATGGCTTTTGAATTCGACGTCTGCAGTTTTTCCATCATAGAATCAGAAGCTAAACAGGGCAGAAGTTGCAGCTTTGACATTTACAACACAGGCTTATTGTTTAGTTAAAGATCTGAAAATTGTAGTACATAATTTTTTAGGGAATTCTGAATCTCTTGTTGCAATTTTTAGAGTTGGAATCTGGATAAATGGGGTGTAGCGCTGCTCAAGTTTCTTTTAAATTCCTGGAAGTGTACATACATATAATGTGTGTTTTTTATTAATTAGGTATTAAACTTGACTCTTGTCTTTACCGTTAGTGGTTTGGAGGTCAAAAGATGTCTAGACATTTTATTTGTGACTATTTTTTTCTATGTTTTTGTCTTTTTTAATACATACTGCCATCTTTGATTGAAAGTATCGGATTTGTTTTTTTTCTGTAATGCCTGTCAGTAATGCCATTGTGCACTTAGACTCCCTGACGTAAGCCACTTGAAGACTGTTTGAAAGAAGTGATGCAGCCCCTGCCAGATGCATGAATTAATTGCTTAGGCTACATGAAGTTTGATTGTATATAATACAAAGAGAAAATGGGCCTACGTCTTCTTCAATTATCTCACTAAAGCTTGGTCTGTTGGAATACTGAACTACCATTAGGTCTCTTTGAAAATGAGACCTTTCTTTCAAATAACTGCTAAAATAAGCTTTTTCCCTGGTATAAATGAATGTCCCACTAAATGAAAGTTTAGAAAATACCTCTCACTTTGGTCATAAGAGACACTGAGCTTCTCCTGTAGGATAAAGTGTGACTCGAGGGCTTGCAAGGAATAAAGGGAATCATGTTTCCCTCAGCTGTGTTGATGTGTGATGAGAACCCTCTGCTTGTTTATGCCACTTATCTAGTGGCATCATTTATACCAGAGAATCTACATCTTTATTGAATTTTTAACCCCTTCAGACCAGGAGTTACTCTTATTGAAGCAGCCGCTGTGTCAAGCAGTTGATCATCCAATGAGTGGACTGAGAAAATAAGAACAACTAATGTTAGAATCTTGCTATAAACTTTAAAAGTTTTACAAGTGAAGTGCCTTAAAAATGTAAGACTTTAATCTTCTCAAATGTTAGAACCTGCTGCTTTCCCTTGAATATATTCAGGATGGATTTTATTCAGAAAAATAAGTTACCAAATTTGCAAAGAATTGCAAATGTTTAGTTGCAGCCCTTTGTTTATCTCTACTTTTTTATTGAGCAGATAACAGTCATGTTTGCAGTGTTATTTTTTGTTAAAGTTGTCACCCCCACAAATAATAGTCAGCCTTTACCTTATGAAAAAATGATGTAAATTCCACATCTCCTACCTTTAAGTTGTATTTGCCATTTTTTTCTGCCTCTGTGAAGCTGACTAGTACACCACTCTACTGCATATTGTTCATGTATTTTTTGTTTTATGGAGATTCATTTCACTATGCATGTTTTCCAACTGTTTATGTTTGAATAAGACAGCAACAAAAATAATTTGGAGTCTTGGAGTTTATGTTG